>NC_089646.1:136478766-136793933 GCF_037042795.1 Molothrus aeneus | reverse complement strand
TTTAACTGAAATTATTCAGGACAGGCAAAAGTAAGCTCTTCATGATGCATCATGCCATCATCCTAGATTAACTTCTAGCTAAAAGGAAGGCTTACTGCTAGTTTGAGTGATTTTGAGCCATTTCATTATGAGAGTTTCCTTAAGTAGAAGGCATTCCTTCATCACAGTTTCAGAAGGCAAACTACTGAGTGCCTTTGGGCAAGTCTGAAGAAGGGACACCGTTCAGTCTTGCCAAACAGTTTTCTTGGAGAGCAGATATTCTCAGAAAAATATTTGGTCCAACTATGACCTAACACATTTAAATCTTTAATAGCATACAATGCCTATGTATCTTGATATTTTTCATAATAACAATCTTAAATATTGAGCAGATGCTTATTCATTTATTTTCTCTTTTTCATTTTTTTTAATCTTCTCCTCTACATTGCAATCCAGTTAATCTGTTTTCAAACTACAGTTAAGCTGAAAACACACAAAGAAAAACCTGCCTGCACTTGCTCGATGCTATTTTGCAGTTAAGGTTAAAAACAATGAGAGGTCTTTCATTGTATGCACAACACCTTCACTTGGACTGAACATGTCAGACTGCCTTCAAGCACTGCCTGTGAATGCCAGGAAAGCTGTAACGTCGAGATTGCAGTTTTTGGGAAAGCTGCAGTACATTTGGCTTATCTGGATATGAACATGTATCAGTCAAAAAGCGTTCTTTAAGTTTTTTGAAAGAAAAAGCTTGCAGAAAGAGGAGGTGAAAGTTAGGTACCCAACCACACTATTTTTGCATCTAAAAATGACCCAGCATTAACAAAGATGGATCACTCCCACATTCCACCTCATGGAATGGCACCCACAGACTTCCAGCATTTGCAGGCTTAGGCTTCTTAATCAGAATATTCCATCTGACTGTGAGAGCCAAATGCTGGCAGTTCAGGAAACGAGTTCCTGGTCTGCCAGTCTAAGGAATGACAAGGTTTAATCCTACCATTTTATCTAATATTCAATGTATTCTGTCCACCACTCCTTAGGAAACAAACTAGTTCCAGTGAGTCCCACAATCTGTTGTTTTCATGTCAGTCCCATGAACTTCAGCAAAGGGAAGCACGAAATCCTGCCTCCAGGGAGGAATAACCCAGGCACCATGACACAATTCAGGCAAATGCAGCAAAGCAGCCTTGCAAAAATGGCCCTGGGAGTCCTGGTGGACACCAAGCTGACCATGAGCCAGCATCAGGCCCTTGCAGTGAAAGGGGCCAGCAGCTTCCCAGGCTGCACAGGGCAGCACTGCCAGCAGGGCAAGGCAGGTCATCCTTCCTTTTGCCCAGCACCAGTGACACACAGAGGTCAGGAGTGCTGTGTCCAGTGCTGGGCTCCCCAGTACAAGAGGGACAGGGACTTTGTGGAGCAAGTCCAGCAAAAGGCTACAAAGATGATGAAGGGGCTGGAGCTTCTGTCATACGAGGAGAGACCAAGAGCTGTGCCTGTTAGCTCTGGTGAAGAGAAGGCTTGGGGGAACATGTGCCTGTGTGTAAACATCTGATGGAAGAAGGGAAGAAGATGGAGCCAGGCTCCTTTAGGCAGCACCCAGTGACAGGTCAAAAGGCAATGGGCTTGAATCTGACAGGGGGAAATTCTATTTAAACATAAGAGAGCTTTTCACTGTGCTGATAATCAAACACTGGAACAGATTGTCCGAAGTGGTTATGGAGTCTGTATGCTTGGAAAGATTTAATACATGAATGGGCATAGTCCTGAGAACTCTGCTCTAGATGACCATGTTTTGTGCAGGGGGCTTGGACTAGAGAATCTCAAGAGATCCATTCCCACCTCAGCTATTCTTGTTTGCAATTGGTTTTTCCGATGATGCAAAGTAGTTTATGATTTGTAGCTGTACTTTACTCAAAAGTCTCTAATTTTCTAAGTAAAACAGTGTGAGACTTTAGGACTAAAGCAGAAATGCATTTAATGCAAACTCAAACCGTAAGGTACCCTATTGTGCACTTACGGTTGCACAGTTTCCTCAAGTCCATATTTGCATATCATCCTTCCGCTTCATCATCTAAGGTGTGTAGTCATCCAATTCAACATCTTGTCCTCAGTCTACAGATCTGAAACTGCTAATAAATGTCTTCAGATAAAATTCAGAAAGAGAACTTACAAACCCTGAGAGACCCATAGGAGGCTTAGGACAAGACCTAAGACAAAGAAGGCCAAGAGTCGGCGTGCGAATGTGACTGGAACTGTGCATACAAATTTGTTTCAGTCCTTATCACACAGAGATACTCACCAATGTTACAGTTAAGTGCTTTTTCTTGTGCCTGCTATGTAGCTCCTCACTTCTGCAGCACTATTTCAGTGCACTACTCCATGACCACCAAGTTTTGAAACATCCTGCAATTGTGAGTATCAATGAAATCCCACCTTGACCAGTGCACTGAAACATCTTCTCATCTATAGCAGAATTGTACTTTGGCTTAAATTCTGAGTGAATGCTCAATAATTTTTTTTTTCATCCATGCCTTATTAATGTTCACGAAAAAGCATCTTTCATGTACAAATCCTTTTTTCTAATTCACTTTAAAAAGCAACTAATTTTGCATGTTTAATGTAAACTCTAAAAAATGCAGATCTTTACAATAGCACTAAAAGCAACTGCATAATTAAGTCCTTTCCAAACTCAACTCACATTTAGAAATTTGCCTTTATATTAAATGATACTTAAACAGTAAATCGACTAAATTCCAAAAGATTCAGTATTCAACTATCAGCTGGAAAACTAACTTTAAAAAACTAATGTTAGTCCTAGTATTTGTGGTTAAAATAAAAACTTTTACTCTACAAATGTAATGAATGTGGCTAAACAGCTGCTACAGCCACTGCTGGAGGAAAAATAAGCAATTTAATAAGGAGTAAAATGATAATTATCCAGCATCCTGATTCATTTTAAGACATGGCATCTTCAAGCAACAGAACACCCATACTTCCTTTAATTGATAACTGAAAACATTTCCTTGGGCTAACTAAATATCTAGTTGACTGAATTTTCATTAAAAAAATGGTGATATGATCCCCTGGGGAGAATGTTCTTCAATTATAAACAGCCATGTTTCATTTTATGTTCTCCTCACATACCTTCTTGAGAAGCTCACATTAAGCTCATGCCACAAATCTCTTCAGAAGCAGGCAGTATTTAGTATCTTTCATACTTTTCCATCAAGAATAAATAAGAAGCCATTCTCCACATCTGGACAGCATCACATGCTATGTATTACCAGCACTACTAAAGCTCCAATCTACCCTTAACAATTTTCCTTCATAAAGGGCATCAGCCACATTTCATCCTTCACAGTGAACATATTTGTTCTGCACCTTCTAAAAACCTGGTAGAGGAAATGCTCTCAGGAGATGACCTCACATTATGCCACTGGCATAGGAAAGAGAAAGTAGGGCCAAAAGTAGATTTATGGCAAATTATGGTAATTGTTTTCGTTCCTGTCTCATTCCTCAAGGGTTTTTTCTGGGTGTAGAAGGGAGATAGCAAAGGCAGAGGAATGAAGCTGAATGATCTCTCTCTGCCTCATTTTACCTGTGTGCTGCTCTGTCAGTTCTTCCTACTGCTGCCTCCCTTCTTAAATTCTTGTTTAGTTGTGCAGCTCTCCTAGTGACAGCATTTGGTGTCAGTTTTATCAGCGCAGATCCTGCTGATCCATTTATCCATATGCTGTCAACACTGAAATTTATCCTTCACTCTCTGACCATGCATTTTCTGCCTGCCACCTGCTCCTCTTCCACTCCTACTGCCCAGTGATTTTCTTCTGCACTCCAAATGTGGCTGTGGGGGCCATCATCTTTATATACCTCTGACAGCTCCACCCTCTTAGCTCAGCACCTCAGCCTGTCTCTGACTTTCCCACATGGAGATGCCCTTCTGACCTAGGCAAAATGTGCCTAGAAGAGATCTGTCAACTTGAACACATTCATTTTATCCTGGCTTGCTTGTCCCCCAGTTAGAAACTCATGGTCTGAATGGAGAGAGCACCTACAGCTGCCCAACACCAGGGCTTTTTTTAGCATTAGCCATCACTCCTGTGGATCAATACCATTTAATAATAGCCAGGAGATGGTAACTGCCACTTCTTTGGTTGCTGCTTCTGAGTAGGTCTCTGGGTGGAGCAACTCCACCCAGAGTACAACGTCCAGGGTACAACTCTTCTTTCCCCAGTTCTCATTCACCTGATTCCCTTCAAGCTGCAGACTCACCTCAGCTGCCATCTACTGATTTGTCAGTACTGAGGCTAAGAGCCCCTGGACTGGTGCTGCAAACACCTTTGCATCTACACCTGCTGTGTAGCAGCTCCCCCTACTATAGAAGAAAGGACAGCTGACACCTACGTGGCATTTGTGCACTCTGGGGAGAACTGGAAGCAGAGCAGAAAGAGACAATATGGACCAGTTCAGAAGAGGGACAAGAAATGGAAGGGTGAAGAAAGCAAAGCAGGAAGAAAATTTATCATGTTATCTATCATAACAAAACTTTTGCTGATTTGTTCTATAAACCTTTGAACAATGGACTTTGGGAGCAAAGGCAAGCATTAAATTAGCACCATCCTTTGTGTTGATCTAGGCTCAGATGAACTGTATCACCATGGCTCAGTTTACCATACAGGGCAGAAATGTGTTATAAAATGCACCTGGGCCACAATTACACAGTGCTCAGTTTTGGGCCCCTTACTACAAGAAAGACATGGATGGGTTGGAGCTTGTCCAGAGGAGAACAAGGGAGCTGGTGAGGGGGCTGGAGCACGGGCTTTACGCGGAGCAGCTGCGGGAGCTGGGGGTGTTTAGCCTGGAGAAAGAAGGCAGGGATGACCTTATCTCTCTCTAAAACCACCTGAATGGAGGCTGTAGCCAGGTGGGGGTCAGTCTCTTCCAAAAAACAAGCAATGGGGCAAGAGGAAACAGTCTCAAGTTGCACTGGGGGGGGTTTAGACTGGATATTAGGAAAAGTTTCTTCACAGAAAGGGCTCTCAAGCATTGGAACAGGCTTTACAGGGCAGCGGTGGAGTGACCATCCCTAGAGGTGTTTAAAGATGTGTGGATGTGGCACTTAGGGACATGGTTTAGTGGTAGACTGGGCAGTGCTGAGTTAAGGGTAGAACTTGACAAAAAAATTTTTTTCAACCTAAACAATCCTATGATTCTATAATTATTCCCCTCTGATGGCCAACCTGGGGGTCCATGGAGTGTCCTGTGATGCTCTGCTAGTTGGGCTTTCTCTATATGTAAACTAAAGTTTAGGGGTCTACAGAAAGAAGAAAATGAGAGCCTTCCACCACTGTGGAGCTGAGAAGTAGCTAGACCCAAGTGCTGAAAAGCAGCACTGGATCCCACAGTATAGATGCAGTATGGATACCACCAATGTTATTAGTGAGCAGAGAGGGTCATAGCAATGGATCATACAGCAGTAGAATAAGCAAAACAGTGATTAACAGACAACCCCTGTTTATTTCAAGCTGCTTGTGGAGTTTTCAAATGTGCTTTTCGCCATGGGCTTGATTTAAAAAACTCAGCTGAAATAAATCCAATAATATTTGCAAACCATATATTCAAACCATAAACCCATTAAAAATCTAACAGTAGTCTTTGTTCTTCCCATACTCTTTGATATTCAGATGCTTTCATCTCTGCTATGAAGCCTCCTAGGACATGCCCTTACAGATTTACATCCAATACCATGAACAGTTATTTACTGACCATTTCCAGGCCACCATTCAATCCCCTTAGGAAAGGTTTCATTTAGCCAGCAGCAGCATTCCACAGAGCAGAACAGCCAAGAGGTCAGTGGCTACCTCCCTTTCTTCCACAATAGAGAGCAACAGACATTTCTAGTGTGTAGCTCATCTCATTCCATCTGGAGGTAGACATTTAAACTAGGCAAGATGTAGGTCACATCATTAGGTCTAAAGTTAGGAGAGAAGAGCTCAGACTTATTCTTTATCAAATCCAAGCTCAAATATCCTTCCCTGTGCCTTGGCCAAGTAGTCCCTGGGGGTAAGAGCCTCAGAAACCATTTACTAGAAAATACAGGGCATGCAGGAAGAATTCAGGCTGTCTCTGCCTGGGCTTTTCTTGTGTAACGCATCACTAACCACGTAACACAAAACTGTAATAAAACCCAATCTCTTCATCAAGTTCTTGTCAGAAATGTAGTGTCATTGTTGCAACCATTACAGTCACCTTTGCTTGTAATAGAAAAAAGAAGTTATTTTTACAAGATCCTGGAATCACCAGATACCCTCCAGTCATCCCATTTTGCATCAACCAACTGCACAGACATTGATTAAGGAAAAAAAAAGGGACAAACTTATGTCTCTGGAACACAAGAGCAGATCTTTTAAAACACTTATAATGTGCTTCATTTGACAGAGGCACTGCTGCCACTCAGGCCTGCTTGTTTGGCTACCCTGGCCCATGGCAGCTTATAGCCAGAACCCCATGGAGTATTCAGAAAATCTGCTGCTGGCACAGGGGAGCATGGGACTGCCTGCCCTCACCCTCCCTGCTCTAAAAGGACCTATCACAGTCAGATCATGCTGAATATCCTTTCTCCAAATGTTTTTCTGAGTGTGGAAGCTCTTAGTTCTGGACATTGCCATTAATTTATATGCAGAAGGTAACTATTTTTGTTATTAATCTTCTGCACCTGTGCCCAGCATGTTGGATGGGCAAATTTTAAATAAATTACATTTTGCATACTCACTCTTTTTGTGATTTTATTATGCAAATAATGCTCATCTTTTCACCTCTGAAACCATTCACATGCCACGATTTCAAAGTCAGACTAATTTATAAATACGCTGAGAAAGGCAGATCTTTTTTAAGGACTCAATACAATAAGAACTGATTTCTGTTACCTTGTAATCTGGACGGTAAATGGGAGAGCCCATTGTTTTGTGCGGTTTTTCTCTTTCAGAAAATATAAGTTTAATTTTAATTTTTATCTATGGTTATATTCTATTCTCCCCAGATTTTTGCAGGTCATCTTAAATCCTGCCTGTTCAACTGGCAGTGGGTATTTTATGATTTTCTGAGACACACGCTGCAATTCTGAAAGCAAAAACCACAATCATTTCTTGAGCATTCTTGAGGTGGTTGGGGATGGATGAATTCCCAAGGTAAGGGGGGCCAGGCGGGGGAGCAGGAGAGGAGGACAATGCAGAGGACAGCAAGAGGGAGAGCTGGCAGCTTTCTGAACATTTGGATTGCTCTCCAGAGGTTGCCCTGGAAATCAGCGGAGTTTGCAGCAGGATGTATTGAAAAGATATTGAGCACATAATCCTCAGCTCCTTCATAAATGCTGATCCACAGCTGGGTCACATCAGCTGCTGCAGAGCAGCAGGAACAGATGTCACCAGTACAGAAATATGTCGGCTTAGTTAAGCCTCGGCTTTTACAGAGGCAGACACAGGCTGGGCCCACATGTCACGCTCACTTCTGACTCCTGTGAGGACTGAGTGGAGAGGGACTCCCTTCACCACTCATTTTATCTACGGGTTCAAACAGCAGAACCAGGTTTCTCAGCGTCTGGGAGCATATTGCCTAGCTGCAGGCATTCATTAAAGGCTTTTGATGTATGCATACTGCTTATTTATCTCTCAAAGCAAGGGTCGGTCACTCTTGGCTAGAAAATGATGAATATTGCTCAATGCTTTCTTGACCTTAGTCTTGAGAATCACGTTAGTCATCTGTCTTGGTCGACTGAACACAATCCTGCTCTAGTGGAGTTGGTCCAGTTCCAACTCTAGAAACTCTTGGAGGATGTTTATCTATTTTATTGGTTTCATGTACTTTTTACATTTGAGCCTCTCTTTTCAGCCTAACTTGCAGAGTCACTAGTCAGAATTTCTGGTTAGAAGTGCTTTCTTCATTATTGTCTTCAGTTAATACTATAGCTTATTTTCTCTAATGAGTGCCCTGTCACTTCTGTATTATGCAAGACTTCTTTGGTCCATCCAAACCAACCAGTAACTACCAACCCCAAAGAAACCCACTCTAATGATGAATCCAACAGATCAGATAGATACAGAAATAATGCAAAGGAATCATTAGCAATCTTAGCGCGCACAAAAAAATTTTAAAAAGAAACAATAATAAAAAAGTGTATTTGATCTGTTCACATTTAGCATCAATTATAGAGATAATGTAAAGTTGACAGATTTGAAATTTTAATTACCTTTAAATTTGCATAGTGGTTTACTAAATGCCTCTTTGTTTAAGTCTGTTTAATATAGTATTTAATTAAATCTCATTCTAGGTCAAAGTAATTTAATTAAAAAAACTTATTGCCTGTAGCTCCTTCATAAACACATTGAGCACACCTTGTGCTTAGGAGCTCATATGATCATGAACAAAGTTGCTTCTTTGCTCAGGAACAAGCTGATTACTTATAAACCTCAATTACTGGAAATGGGGAAACAGGGAAATGCTTTGCCACTGGTAAATCTCAATGCAAAATCCAGCTGTCCCACAGGATAGTCCAGTGGTAAATCTCAATGCAAAATCCAGCTGTCCCACAGGATAGCTCTCCTCTACAGAGTGGCTGTTGTGGTGTAAGTGGGATACCACACGAAAGCCCAGCACACATATCCTTCTCTGAGGAGTGAAGGGATACCATATTTTAAATTATACTCCGAAGGATTTTACTATAAAACACTGAAAAAAATCCCAAACACATACATTCCTCTTCTCCAGGGTGCACCTAACATGAAGCTTGTTGCAGTAGGATGTCTTTAGATAAATACTACCTGGCCCAAAGGATGTAAAATCTGATAACAACAATGCAGTCATCAGTTTAACAGTTCAAACAGTGCTCTGCCAAGGACCTGGGCAATCTTGTGCAGATTAAAAACATATTTAAGTCTTGGCAGTATTTCCCTCTTAGCCTTACAGTATTTTTCATTTCCAAATGGAGATTTGTCCAAGCTTATGGCTATCTTGAGAAACAGTTCATCGACTGCGTGTTGTAGCACTTCACATATTCTCCTGGTCCTGCTTTCCCTCCATGCAAAATGCTGCCACAGAGACTATTTTCTGTTTCCTTGTTTTGATAATAATGGATTCATATTTGCAACAGCAGACTCAGAAATGTCTGAAGACTCTCATGGTCCCTCTGAGTGGAATCCATCTTTATCTATAATTTCTTGTTACCAAGCTATTGATCCTAACTCTGATAGAGATACCTGCCTCTGCTACCCAGTCAAAGAAATCTCAATCAGGCAATCAGATTTTCTCCTGAGAGGCTCCCACTTCTGGGCAAAGTTTGTTCATAACACCTGTGAGGCCACAACTTAATGTCTTCTTGAAAAATCTTGGAAGAAATCTAGAAAGATTTCCCTTTAGCATGATGTCTACAAAAAACCCGACAGATTTGCTGGGATCATGACTTACTTTAAGAGAGAGCTACTGTCTTTTTCTTCTCTCATATCTATTTGTTGTATTTATCTGCTGCTTTCTGACATAGTTAGCATGCAATCTTTTGCAGTCTTTGCAGTCCATACCCATAAAGCACTGAGTGCAGCAGGGAGAGCCCACAAGGAGGGCTTCTAAAATGCTGTCCTAATATAAATAAGCACAAAGAAATAACAACAGCATGTGAAAAGGATTCATTTTACCTTCTGATTTCATCAGTGAGAAAAAGAGGACTCTAATATCCAGACAAAATAACCACTGCATATTGCACATGTACCATTAATGTGCAAAGGATTTCCCAGGATGCCTGATTACCTTCACAGGGAATCAGCTGCATATCTGAGGAGATGCAGAGGAGTTTCACACCTCATGATGACACCATCAGAGAGTCCAAGCTGAAGCACAGTTAGGTACCTTCACATCTGATTTGCTGCATTTCAGCTCCTTCACTTCAGCTCTCTCCACTGGGCTTGGGGACACAGACATCCCAAAAGGTCACTCAGCTTCACACCTGGATTCATGCTCTTCAGTTCAAGATTGTTTGGACACATAGGTCAAGGATATTTTCATGAGTGGCAAGCACTGTCACACAAACCATCTCTCTTCTCTATCTATCCTATTCTAAAATGACCTAAAATATATGAAAGAAGGGAAAATAAGCAGAGTAGGAAGTTTTGAAGAAGCGTGGTTGCTTCTTGATTTTCAGAGATATGAAGCCTCCAGAGGCTCTTTGCAGGCCTTGTCTCTCTCAAAATAAACCTAAAGTATTTAACACTGATCTTTTGACACCTGTGGGTGCCTTGGGGAAACCAGGCTACCCCAGGGAACATGTGTACAAAAGCAGTCACTATTTTTTGAGGCTGTGTGGCCATGTGCAGCTGCTTATTTAAGGCAAACTTTGTTTGAACTGTGAATGAGATGCAGAGATAGAAAACCTTGCAATACCATGGCACATTATGTAAATAAAACACACAAGGAAGCACCCTCAAAGAGTGAGCTTGTGTTCTCTCTAACTTTCCATGGGTGTGGATTCTCACTAAACAAACACCATTCATCTTCTGTTGTTATTTGGAGAGAGAACCCAAAGGGAATTCTGCTTCTCTGAACCATATCCTCGATCTTTTTAGCTTACAACTTCCACCACCCACATCCCTGGACATTCCTACTTTCACCTGCAAAAATTAACCCTTATTTCTGCTGTATCTTTCCAGATCCCAAGGCAATTGGTTACTAGGCAACCACCCCTTATTTTCCCTGGGCTTGCTTTTAATTGAAGCCTGTGCTAAATAACATCACAAAAGAAGAAAGGCACTTTTAAACAGTGAATAGCCATTACTAGAGTCATGGGGAGAGCTTTGGTATGAGGGGGATGGGTCCAGGAAAGCAGCCCCCTCCCTAAACTGTCCTCTTACCACCACCAAACAACTGCTAAATATACAAAGAATGAGCTTTTGCCTATTTATCTTCCGAGTGCAAAAAGAGGCCCACATGAAGGTGAGGTCTGTGATGTCTGGTGACCTGCCCCAGGGTTATCCCATCACTCCTGCCCACTTGCCCCTTTCTCATCCCCACGACCTGACAGAGCCATCTGTGGATGGAGGAAACCACTGAACTGCCCATCCTTCCTCTGGGAAGAGACCAACACCTGCTCCATCATAGACAGAACCTGCAGCTGATCCACCCTGTCTGCCTCAGGAACAACAGGATACTGTGCACCCTGGGGAAGCAAACTGAAGTGGCAGTGCTACTGCTGTTACAGGGGTAAGCAACTCCACCACTGGAGTCTGGATCAGTTTGACAGCAAGTATTTTGGCACAGATTTTCAAAGAAGGCCAACTTCAGCATGCACCATTCCCACACAAATACACTGTACATGGAGCAGGGTGATCTGGAAACAGACCACAGCAGCTATTCCTGCAAGCTCAAATACAGAAGGTGCCACCTTTCAAAAAGTACAGGTCCTTCTGCTTTTGGCAGTACTGTCTCTCAGAGGAAGGTGGGAACATGGACCAGAATCCCTACAGTCCCACACTCCAAATGGAACATGCACAAACCTGTGTGCATGAAGGAGGTGAGAACACACTTGCATGATGCAAAGCTTGGTAATGATAAATGTTTCAGTACACAATCTCCCTAATGCTTCAGTAGTCATTAGTCTTTACAGTGGCTATTTTCTGCCTAGATCAACACATTAAGCTAGTTCTCCACACTGCTGTGTGAGTCACAAAAGAGGAGTTAGAAACCTGCCAGAAGCTGGGATGGACAAGCTGGAGCAGTGTCCACCAGATGACATTAAACTGCTACAGAAACATCTCAAAAATGGAACCAATCTACTAAATATTCCCATTGTTGTGTTAGATGGAAAGTTGTGATGAGGATTTGCTGCCACCATAGACATGTCTACAGCAGAAGGGGCAAAGCACTTGAAAGCAGATGCTGACTAGACCTGCTCCAAGCCTGGCTTTAGAGATGAATTTATGTAACATTCACAGCAAAGAAAACAAAAAATAAATTTATTACTTTCCTATTTAATGCATGGAGAATTAATGATGCAATTGACTTTTAGGAAGAGTGTTTAACCAGAAAAATGACTGACCTAAGTATTGGGCAAAGGAGTAGTGGTACGACACACTTTCATAAAGTTAGAGCTGTGGAGCAAGCTCTCCTCTTCTAAAGAGGCTTCTAAAGAGGCTCTCCCTGCCTTCTCCATAAACTCTTCACTCCCTGGAAGCCAAATTCTTGTCCAAGCAAATTCAGCCAGGCTGCAGAGACAGATCTCACAGGCTGGCTTCATCCCACGAAACTGAAAACATTTAAATAAATTACTTCATAAATTTAGAACCTGATTACTTTATATGTACTGGAGGAATAATACTGCCTCAAATGTGAACTGCCCTCTGGAAGCCTATCTGAATCAGTGGATTAAAAGAGGTTTCTTGACTCCCAACTCCAGATGCAAGTCTGGTGGGAGATACCCAGGCTGTACTATGCCATGGCTGTGCACCAAGAAAACAGTTCTCCATAGAGCCTCATTTGCTCCTCTATTCCAAGAGAGATTTTCCTAAGAAATCCATAAGAATGAAATACTTTGCCCAAGATCTTCAAAAACCCAGAACTGTTTTGTGATACCTGAAATAGCACTACTTTTACAGTTCCTTTACCTCATCCTGACTCGTGACACAGATCTTCACTACATCCCCTGTCAGACAGCTGATAAGACTTGGTCCAGAAGCTCCCAATGACTAATTGGTAAGATTATATCTTAAAGAGAATGACTTCTTCTAATTTAATTATGTGTTTGACATTTTTATATATGTTTTGTGAGAGGATAAATACATTTTCACCAGGTTTCCACAGATGCCATATGGTGGCTCACAAAAACTGAAACAAATTAGGTGTAACGAGACTCAAAAAATAAAATAACTAACAAACTAAATAAATAAATAAATATAATAAACATTATAAAATAATTAAAAAATAATAGTAGTAGTAATGGAACACCTGCTATTAAATTTTATAATTTGCTAGATGATGTTCAGGAGGCAAAGATACCACTGTCCTTTCTCCTCTGGTATTTCTAGATAGCCAAAAATGCCTCTGCCCTTGTCAAAGGAACCAGTGGACTTGTGAAAAGAAACAGTACCAGGAACATTTCAAATATGAATAAACAGCAGAACAGAAACACCTTTCAAAAAACAGATGCAAGCCAAACATACTTAAAAGTGGGAAAAAATATGGGAAATGCTGGCTGATGGACATGGTAATCCTGACTTAGAATCAGGCAACAGCTTCAGATGATGAGGCAGTCAAAGGCACCAGGCCAGAAATCCAGCTGTTGTAGGGTGAGAGAGCTACAGGCAGCAAAGGGGAAGAAGGTTCAGATGGGATAGCTGCTCCCTGTCCTCTCTTCCCTTGAAAGGGAAGAAGGGTCAGAGTATGTCTTGATGCAACAGAAAAAGCCCAAACAACCCTGAGTACTGTGGATCAGTATTAAAGATTCACAAAGGGCTCAGGGCAGCACTGAAAGCAGCAGCAACTGTTGCCTGAAGAGGTCCTTCAGGGTTGCTTCACATTCACCAATATCAGCCACCTCACTGCCAGACTGAGTGCATTTGGAGGGCCAGGAAGAGGGAGAATCTCTTAGAAAGGGCATCAACTTCTGCCTTAGTGCCCCTTCCACAGTTCAGTCTGGCAGTGTGACTGAGTGTCCTCTGGAAACTAAAGAGCTGACACTGGAGACTTCTGGAACTGCAGCAGTCCCTAAAAATGTAACACAATCCCTACCATCATCTTGTGACACATGCAAACAAGACAGCATTGTGCATCTTCCATCAGGGTTATCTGAGTATTTACTCAGTAAGTAGCATGAAGGATGCTTTTCTGTGACCCCAGTTACAATATGGACACAACAGCTCATTTTTTGTCTGCACAGGGGCCACTCTCACTTGAGCTGTGCTAGAGAAGAGCATCTCTGCAGAGAAAATCTGTCTAGAGCACTAGAGAAAAGCCCAGCTGCTATTAGTGTGGGACACAGCCACTGCTGTGTTATTGCTGGAGCTATGGCTCAGGAAGATGATGTGGTTTAATTACAGCTGCTGTCAGAAGCAGCCTTCCTCTGCCCCTCTTTTCACACATGTGAGTGAGTGTGTGCTGCTTCCCTGAGCTGGCAGCAGGACAAGCACAGTGACAGCGACTCACCTGCTTTGGAACAGATAGATTAAGAGCAGGATGATTTATATTTTATTTTTGTTTTAATGGTGAGATTATTCAAGAAAATGGACCAAAATGGATCTGCAGATCAAAGGAAAGGACTCTGCTGCCACTTATTTCAAGGTAGGCAATTTGAACCTAACCCTGCCGTTATCATTAGGATAGCAGAATCTGGTATGAGCACTTAGCCTTTCTTCATGTCTTTACATTCCCACTTCCCCCTGGTTCTAACAGATTTGTCAGTAACAACAACTATTGCATCACTAACCTCTGGCCATTTCCTAAAGCCTACTGCCTCCACCTAAACCCATCACCCTGCAAGACTCCTCTGTAGGATTCCTGGTTTAGACATTAATGTCTAAAATAATGTCTTCAATAGAAGCAGCAGATGCACAAGGCAGAAATAAAGACATACAGAGCAGGAAAGAGGGAGGACAGCACTGATTAAGTTTTGCTGTGTTACAGCTTGTTCTTCCAGAAAGGCTTGCTGTCAGCTGTTCCCTAGCACTGTGCATGTGTCTCTCCTGGCTGGAAAACACAGTGTTGTGTGTCAGAGGCAGCACAGTTTCTCCTGTCTGTGGCTCACTAATTGCAGACCCACTTCAGGGTCATTCAGCCTCTTTGCTCAAAAAGATGCTGCATTTCCCCTTAATAAAAAAAACCCTCCTAGGCCAGACCCTACAATGAGAGACATGAGATACTAATTAAGTTACATCAGCTGTATTTTTTCTTATACCCCATATAAAAGAATGGTGCACTTCTCCAGAAGCTCTAAGGATACAGACCAAAGTGTAACTAACCAGTGGGGGAAAAGCAAGGGCCCCCACCTCTTCTGGCCATATGTTCTTAATAGTCCTCTCACAAGGAAAGCACTGTTAGGCTGGAAAATAGGAAATAAAGCATATTGACTCAGTCTGGTCATAAATGGGCAGAAAATAAGGAATAGATATATCAGACATTATCAAAATGGGGGGAAAAAAAGACAATTTTTGTACTTATTTACAACCTGTTCAAAAATCCAGAGGGAACCTGTATAGCTCTTTCTTTAAATTCCCCAAGCTGAAAAGATGTTTATAAGATTTCACTGCCTTGACTATATTTACCTTATTTTATGTTACCACAAAGAGGACTTTGAGCTGATAAAATATCTTTCCAAAGAGCACATTAGTCTCCTTTTGGAATGATGAGTTACCATTACAACTGACAGGTATTTTCTATAATTTCCCATGGGAAAATATCCCCTGACTTCTCTAAAAGCTTTTCAAACCCCACTGCTGCTGCCATTCACAAGGCACAAGCAAAACACCCCACTCCTGCTGTCCATTTCCAAGCACTCTTCAAAAACAAATGACAAATTCCCCAACAAATTGCTACTGAATACAATTTGCCTGCCCTCCTTGATTTTGCTTCTAAAGAAAAGTGTTTTGTTCACATTACTCTTCCTGCCAAAACCATATTATCACAAGTTAAAGGGGGAAATTACTTTGTGGGACCCTTTAATTAAAAGAGGGTCACATTTCATTGCCTTTTTTCTCTGTGACAGACATTGCTATCCCTCCCCTCCCCTTTCTCCATCTTCCAAAAACCAGAACAGAACAGGTTGCCATGATTGTCTTTTATTGAACCTACATCACCACTGAAATTCACTCCTTTTATACACTGTCAGAATGCAGCATTTCAGAATGCAATAAAAAACTGGTTTATTCATTGAGGGCTTACCTGGCACTGGCTATCACACTGCTCTTTTTTAGTACTGTGCAATAACTACAAATTACAATTTTCTCACCAGTGTGTTTATTTAGCATTAAAAATAATTGCAAGGAGCACAATATCACAGTCTTGTTTATGTTTTAACAATTATTTTCTTGTCCCATTAATTGCATCTAAATTGTTCAAATTCTAATGTGTTGTTAAGAGTAAAAATTAATTAAGAGTATATTTTTCTACACTGTTAACTTTTCTCTGAACTAGGAAACTACCTACTCGTGCCTGCCGTGGGTCTAAGTGAGCTGCTGTGTTCATTTTCCCTCAGAAGAGAGAGAATGTTGTGTGAGCACGTGTTTTTTGAATGATTAGATTCCTTACCTCTGCTTCACTTCTATCTTCACTCTTATCTAGCTGACTGAAATATCAATCAGAAGCCTGTACCAGACATACAGTGCCATTTGTCATCAGGTATCTTTCTGGGATTTGCTGCCTGGCAGACCACCACAAGATTGTAAGACTTTCTGCAGTAATTTCATTTTCTTTCTTCAGAGAAAATTTTCTCATCTAAATGTATCCCCTCTTCATTTTAGGGCTGATACACATCTGTGAAGAATCTTGCTTTCCTGGCTTAGAAACTCCCGGATCAGCAGAAGTGTCAGCAACAGTAGGTGTTAAGGGTTTCTCTGACAGCATGAGGCATTTGGATGGCACACTCCTAAGCTCATTTCAAAAGAAACTATGGGGGGTTTATTTGCACTGTTATACATCACAAATTTATCACAATTGGAATAAAAACACTTAGCAAAAAAAACCCCAAAACATAAGCACCTCCTTGTCAAGAAACCATTATCTAAACAGCCTCTGAGATGTATCACAAGCACAAAACTACATTATTTCCTCTGGCAATGCCTTTCAAAGCCAAGAGGTAAAAAAGGCATGATAAAATATAGGGTTCAGAAAAAGATGACCCAAGGTCTATACACTATAATTCAGCAAACATGAACTCCAATTCAAAATATGGAAACACTGAGGGAAATTAAGATAAATCACCCTAAAGAAAGAATTCACTGTGTAGGAGGTTGTGTCCCTCAAACCAACTAGGGGATGCTTTCATTCAAGCATAAAGTAGTCGTAACTCTCAACATCATAATTCTCCTTAGAGAATTTTATGAGCACTATCACAGATGCATTGACTTAAAGCATTAGCAGATTTGGCCTATCTTTCCCCTATGTATTTGGGTATACATGGTCCTGCTCAGTGTCCACTGATTTGAAAGTTGAGTTCAGATTTAACATGGCAATTTGCTCTGTTGCTATAAATCTCTCACCCAAAAATAACTGCAGGAAGGGTGAGGAAAGGAAGGAAGTCCAAAGCACAGTCAATGCTATAGAAATATCTCCTGAACTCCAATTTGAACTGAAGTTTAGAAATATTTCAACTTCCAGAAGCTTTAGTCTCCCCATCATCTTTCTCAGGTATCTCTGTGAACCTGCCAGGTTACAGCCAGAGCACTGAGCTGTCCTGGTCCTCGTGGTAGGAAAGAATTGCCATTACAGGACAACAGAAGCTAAGGCTGTTTAAGAAACAATATTATAAAGGCATTTTAAGAATCTGAGTTATAAAAGCTGTGGTTCTAGTCTAAAGAATGAGTCCATTAAAGAAAGTGTCACTAGATGTTTCCATGTTTATTATGTGCTAGTAACTCTGGGCTGAATGTGTGCAATTTGTGAGTACAAAGACATTTTTCTTCTAACAGCCATCTTAAAAACTCAAGCTGGGATCTGAGAGGTGGGGTGGGCTTTTCATTCTCATAACTCATTACCAGGAAACATCAATTAATATATACTGCTTATGCAGCTGTAAGTAATCCTTATTATTCTGTTTTTTAATCTTGAAACTGGTTAGAAATCAAGAGCCAAAACATGCAACCCAGACTACAGAGTTTACACAAGGATGACCCAGTGCCCATTCCCTGTAACTCAGCATACATGAGCACAAATAGAAAACATCTGACTAAAGCCACAAATGTTGCAAAATTAATAACCCAGATAAATGGTGAAGATACCACTGTGTAGAGTCAAACCCTCCCTAGACAACGACATGGCTTGTTAGTGTCCTCTGAATTCCTGCCAGGATCTTTTCAGGAACGAGTGCTTGGGGCACAATGTATTATCCCAGACAAAGTCACAAAAAGCCAGATAGGAAGGCTATTACCTCCCTATATTATCATGTAGTATCTCTGTCATCACTTCCCTCGTGGCAAGCATACAGTATTCTGAATTTATATTTAACCTATGGCTTAAGTGCTAGAAGAGCAGAAGTTTATCAAAAAGGCTTTGAGCAACAACTTGTGTTCTACCCACATGTGCTGTAAGCCACCAGCACAGCTTAGATGAACCCAGCTTGGAGCTCCTGCCTCTCCCTGGGATCAAGGCAGGAAACAATTTAAGTCAGTAGCCATTCTCTAATGAAATGAGATTTTCAGAAGACTATCCTAAATTACAATTAGTTCATAATAATTAGCAATGAAAAACAACAATAAAAATAGCACTCATTCACTTAAAATTATTTTTAATGCTATAATGACTGGTACATAATTATAGCAGAGAAGGGCTATTTAAAAGAGGGGTAAAAAGAAGATAACTTCAAAAGAAGAGAATTCATTTGCTGCTTATTTGCTTCAGGGTTCTAATTACTCTGGAAACCAGCAACCCTCCTGATACGATTACTGACACGAACGCAACTGCAGCTGCAAGGAATGCTGAGCACATCAGTTTTTTAGCACCATTAAAACAGTCCTCTATAAATACCAAATGCATCTATCTTTCTATTTCTCTCCCTTCTCAGCACTTACTAGTGGAGCAGTCGCCGAGCATATCACAAAAATGAAATGTGTAGCTGTGGCAGAACTGGCGCAGTAGAGCGAGTAATTTGTATCAGGCTGTATAAGAGTTTAAGTTTTATTATTAAGTATATGTCACAGATATACTAGCACCAGTTCATCTTCTTTCTCCTTATGGTTCAGATTTATACACTTATTAATAAAATCCAGACGGTCATTTCAACACCCTCATTTAGCAAAATAAGCCAGTCAAATCTGGACAGAGTTGCCTGGACTCCACGTGGCAATGCAGAGAGCCCTGGCAACTTTAATTGTTGCTGTCTAGAGGAGATTTATGATGCCATCCATCCTGGTCCTAGCTAATAAATCACATCTTCCTCCAGTCTTCAGTGGATAGGTTGGATGAAAAAGGCTGGTAGGTCTCATTAGGGCTCCTGCAAGCAGTGCAGAGGTAACAAGGGAGCCACTACTGGGCTTGGCACTGCTCTTGCTTTCGCACATATGGACTGTCAGAGAATTGGTTTCACTGATGGGGTTTTGAAAATCCTCCAGAAAAGGATTTTTCCTCAGAAATGGAGGTTGGAGGAACCTTGAGCTGCCATTCTGTTCTGATTCCAGCACCTAAAGCCTTTGGTTTGGTGCCTCTGTGCCTCATCCTCCACAGAGCAACCCTCAGGTGACACTTCCTACCATTTGCCCTGGTGAGTAGGCAAGCTCTGCAGGACAGCCACTGCCTTCTACCATGCATATGCAGCCATTCTCACCAGGGGGTGGCAAGTATAATACAAATAATATATACAAAATAATAGCAAAATACTAATACATATAATAATATATATAATACTAACTAATATAATACAAAATAATAGCTAAAAGAGCTGGAAAATACCTTCAAATGTCAAGTTTTTGTATTCTGTCCTTCCCTCTCACTTTTCTAGCCAGCTAGTAAGAAAAAATAACTTTGCAGAGCAGTTTGGAATTTCTTAGGTCCAATGTGAACAGCATCAAAGGGAAAAAAAGTGGAAATGTACTCCATAATAACACATTTATTAAAACACAGATAGGGAACCACCAAACAGATAGGGAACCACCAAACAAGCTGTTTCCTTAAGATTTCAGTCTGTACTGGTCTTTGGGCAGCAACATCAGAAATTAAAATTCTTACATCATACTCTTAATAACTGTATTATTGTAAGATATGGGAGGCTGACAGAAAGCTACACTTACAATAAACTATGGGTGTCCTGAAGACTGGCAAGGCAAATCAGATAAGACACAAGAAGCACACCAGTGGGGGAAGGGGGAAGGGCATTTCAATGCTTAATACCTTCATAAGAGATCTGGATTGATGATACCAAACTGAGTGGGAGGTGGACACTCTGAAAGGGAGAGCCAGCCTGCAGGAAGACTGCAGAGGCTGGAATACTAACAAGAACCTTATGAAGTTAAACAAGGACAGGTCTGTCTGGGGAGCAGCTCTGTGGAAAGGGACTTGGGGGTCCTGGTGGACAATAAGCTCAAGATGAGTGAACAGTGTGCTGCTGTGGCAAAGAAAGCCCACAGAACGCAGGGCTTCAACCCATGCATCCCCGGGAGAGGTGCAGAAGTCACTATCCTGCCCTACTCAGTGCTTTTCAGGCCACACCTGGAATATTGCTTTCACTTTCAGTCCCTGCTGTACAAAAAAGATGTGGACAGGCTGGAGAGGGTCCAGAGAAGGGCCACAAGAAGGCTGAGATAAGTGTTTGTTCAGCCTTGAGGTAAGAAGGCTTAGGGGAAACCTTAATACTGTGTGTCAGTATTTAAAGGATGGCTATAAAGAAAATGGAGACTAGCTTTTTACAAGAAGTCACAGGGAAAACAGGAAAGGTAATGGATACATGTTACTCCTGGGGACATTCCGACTGGACACAAGAGGAAAATATTTCACAATGAGAACAATCAGCTGCTGGAATAAGCTCTCCAGGGAAGTGGTGAATTCTACAACATCAGACACATTTAAGACTCAGCTGAGCAGGCTGCTGGGTCATTTTGTCTAGACCATGCTTTTGCCAAGAAAGGTTAGACCAATGATCCTTGAGGTCTCTTCCAACCTGTTATTCTTGATTCTATGTTTTTTCCTGTCATTATAGTGCATATCTGTAATTTATAGAAATATATTGCTTGTCCAATTCATATGAAAACATATTTATCTATTAATAACGGAACTATTCCCTTACTCCTTATGTCAAGTGCATTCCCACTGCAAAACAGAGAGTTTGTGCTCTAGAGTTTCATGTAGAGTAGAGTGATGCAAATCTAAATGAGCTGGCTCAAGAAAAGGAGCTACAAAGGCAGAGCACAAAGCTTTCCCTCCTGCAGGTAGGCTCCTCCAAGCTGCCTGGCTGGGTAATCTTTCTTCATGACATACTGCAGAAGGCAGTACAGACATACCCAAAGACAAGACAAACAGCAGATGCAGAGACACAAGAAAACAGTGAGATACAGGTTGGCAAGGCAGCAGGTAGTCAGCACTCTTCAGTAGCTCAAGGCTGGCAAACTTTCAGCCAGCAAGACACAGTCATCAGGTAGGGTCTGAGGAGATTGGGGTGACTTTGTGGTTGGGAGTTCTTCCCAAGGAACAGCATAGGTGATATCATCATTCCTTCATGGCCGGGGGGAGGTGGAATTGTAGCAATGGGGAATGACCTCACTAATCCATAAGCTGCTAGGGAAGGACAGAGCCCAAGAAGGGCCGGAATAGAAGAGAAGCATCTTGTGTTTAATATGTAAGAGTCAGGTGTGAAAATGATTCCCAATGGCTCTGGGGGGCAGTTTCCCAAGAATTACAGAAGTTCACTTTGCTTGTGCTGACAGGCATCACAGAAGCAGGTTCATAAAAAGTGTAACACTGGCCTCAAAATATTTGAAGTTTTCACTTATTTCAGTTACATAGCTAACAGGAGGAAAAGACTGTATCATGTCTTTGTTAACGACCTCATTAATGACAAGAGAATGAGATTCAGTGCTGCAGATCCTAATTACTGGCTAATGCTCAAAATAGCAAATAGTACCTATTTCTTGAGCAGTCAGTCACATTAAGCATAAATCAACCTTACTTCTCTCTCACACCTCCCAGAGGAGGTTCAGCTTTCAAAGGGGAAAAGAGGGAAAAAGAAAGCTACCTGCAGTCTCATAATAGCATTAGTTGTCCAAAAGACTCAGCTTCATGTTTTCCAAAGCTGCTATTTTTGTGCTTGCTTGGAAAAAGCACAGTTTAACAAAACTTCACCATCAGCGATCCTCACAAAACGTTTGGCATGTATTTGCCAGCTTTTTACTAAGCTAATTCATTTTTTAAAAGCAGCTTAGCAGAGATAACCACTCAGATGGAGATTTGAGTTCTTGTGTATGACATTCGTCCGTACAAATGAAGTACTCTGGAGATAAAAACAATCACATTGTTTCATTAGCCTGAAATATTTCAGATGGGGACAGCAATAAAAGTAGATAGGTTTTAGATACAAGCACAGCAGAAAAACTGTGTTTCATAGTGAGAGTTCAGAATGACTGGCAAATAACCCACTCTCCTAAGAGAAAAAGTAGGAGCAAGGTCAGGTCAGCACGCAGACTGCCTTGCTCGGCTGATGAAGGTCTTGCTGTTCTTCAAGCTCTGTGTGTTGTGGATTCATAACACACTGAATTTCAATGCTTTCCAGTGGTTGCTTTATCTCATGGGGAAAAGCAAACACAGTGGCAAATGTTCCATAAACTCCGAAGACAGGACCAACCTTATGATCTATACGTATTATTTTCCCTGAAGGCAACTCAAGTAGGATGCCACTCACATGGAGATGTCTCAGAGTATTCTTCCTTCTTCAAACTCCTGATGAAACATCACTCCTTATAGGAAACATTTATGAATGTCCCCTTTTCCAGGTCAAGAATTAAGGAAGGTTGTAGAAGCCAGTACGAGCCCCAAACCAGATTTTAATCAGTATTTGACTGACCTCCTAATGCATTAATTTCTTCATAGAAAAGCTTAAAATTACTTGAATTAGAAAAACTGGCATTTTAGAACCAAAGCACTATGCTGTAAAACAATCAAGAAAACTCCAGACCAAATATGTTTTAATTCCCTTTCATCCCAGAAAGTTACTAAGACTTCATTAGAATTCAGCCTGGTACAGCTTTTCAGCTTGACCAGCAGAGTGCCCTGTGACAGACCATAAAGCCAACTCGTTGGCATTAACATACAGGAGACAACTTATAACTTAAGTTCCAAGAGACAACTTTGAACTGAAAAAAATAACTAAACCAAAATAAATTATACACTGAACTTCAACTGCCTTTCATATTAAAATATCATTGGTATGTATCACTGAGACTTAATTTTTAAACTTCTGAGGTCCATTACAAGTTATTTTGGGACCTTTACTTAAGCCATAAGGCACAAGCTGACATTTTGAGGTATCATCAGAAAGATTACAATGAAATGTTAAAGAGAAGAGTTATTCCCTCTAGGTCAGTTGAAGCAGGAATGGCAATCCTCACCTCTCCAAGTCCACCACAAGCCCTAAATTGTACAATAGCACACTTCAATTATTCCCCTGCTTTCAATGTGCTAAAAATAAAACCGACATCATAAACCAATTTTAACTAATATTATAAAGCTAAGTGCATGCCAATGTCAGTAAATGAAATGTAAAATTAATTGTGCTGCAAGAGAGGAAAGCCTTGTGAAAGAATTACTGCAGTAGTAAACGGTGAGCACTTTGCCCTCAAGCTTCACTGAAGTCATTACTTCTTAGATTTCATGAAGGGTAGTTTCACAAAGTCTTCAACATGATGTTAATTTATTTTCAGACAGGCACAAAAGCCAGCCAGCAACCCCAAGATTCACTGACATTAGCTTCTGAGTATTCCAAGGGGCAGCATTTGACCTCAGACATGTGAATGGGAGGCTGTGTGTAAAGTTTTGATGAAAGACAACACTGTCTCTAGAAAAAAAAAATTCATTATTCTCTGAAACAATTACAAATGTCCCATTCTCAAAATGAGCGATCATTAACTTGAGGAGCTAAAATGAACATGAAAATAAACAGATCATGGCACCTTTTAAAAGCTGGCACTGAACATACCAGCTTTCTACACAGTCTCAAACCACTACTGCTTCCTTTCCTGGCTAAACAAGATTTGACTGCTGTTAGGGATACATTCCCAGTGCAACCATCGATGGGCAAACTGACTTCTACATGCCACCTTCATGACTTCTACATGCCACCTTCATGCCTGAATTGCAACACCACCAGACAGAGTAGGTCTCTTTTGGTGGTGATTATGTTAAGAAACATGAGGCAGGCAGATAAGGTTGGCAGGACAGCGCAGCCAGAGAGGAAGAAGGTCCTTGGTAATTTGTAAAAACAAGAATCCCCAAAGAAGATGTTGAAACAATCCATAGGAGAGAACAGACTCAGACTTCTTCCTCTATAAAAGGAAGAAGTCCTTTTAGGACTTCTTTCAGACTTCTTCCTCTTTAACAGCCTCTTTTCCCCTAACAACAACGACAGTTAATGAAGCAAAAAGGGAGGACTGAATTTGATGCTCAACAATTTCAGGAGCTGGAGCTAAAAGCACTGAGATGACTTGTTCCATGCCTCCCCAGGGTGTGCAAAATGCAGGTCTGAGTGAGTCACCGGACAGGCAGGGGATTTCTGGGACACAAATGGCCAATTTAACAAGTATGCTAATGTTCACTGAAGAGAATGACAATTAGAAGAGCAAGCTGTGTCTTAAGAATGAGCTGAAAAGACAATGAGGAGATGAAGCTGTTTGGAAGCAAACTGGGTTAAGTTGGGATCTTACCTTTGGTCTCTTGCAGAGATCCCGACTCTACTACAAAAATATTGGCTGTGGAAAATGGTTTAAAACCAATCTAAATATCTATCACATGAATACATTTTTGTACATAAACCACGGTTTTTGAACTCCCTGCATTTTGATCCTATTCTGTAGAGCAGATTACTGCCCACTACACAGGGACATTTGTGTTAGAAAAATGCTGTGACTAGCTGGTAATGCAGAAGGATGAAGCATTAGGAGCCTTGTTGACAACATTCCTTTTGACCAAAAGAGGTTGCACTAAATACATATAACTATAGCAGTTCTATAAATTATAAGTGTAAGAATAACAATTTTCAGAAAATCTGTGGCCATGGTAAGGCCACCAGTTCCTTAAACACTTAGTGAGCAACTTGTCTCTGTAAGGTCAAACTCTGTCGTGTTAATATTCCAAGGTGTTTACATATGCATTGGTGTTTGAAGAAATGGTTCCCAACACCATACCACACAACTCTATCTCCATACATAATTTAACATGGCCATATGAAACTTGGTTTAATATGCAAAGCAAAGATCACATGAAGTGATACAGATTTAATGTGAGTGGAGTTGAAGGTGACACACTACCATAAAACAAAAACATACAAAGCAGTATTTGTTCTTCCTGTCATCCTCTGCTAGACAACTTGATAACAAAATGACACACATGTATTTCCAGACTTAATCTGGATGCACAACAAAACCTAAAATTTAAATTAACAGGCCCCAAGGATTTGGATCCAAGAATATACCACGCCAAGAGAAAACAGTGAAATCTGATGATTACACTTTTCAAAAGAATGATCCTTCAAATGTGTCATGCCAAGATTATAAATGTAACTGAATATCCACAGAACCTACAGGCAAAATTTAAAATAGAAACCAGCCTTTAAATACAAGAATTTCAACCTGAGCCAAAGATGAGTATATTTTTCTAAAAAAAATTAAAGTTTGCTAGTTGTTTATTTTCAGTGTTCTACTCATTAATGTGACACTGACCAGTGGTTTCTTCTTGCTTACACACAATTTAAAATTAATAATAATAATAATTAAAAAGCCTTACACCTACCGGAAAACCAACTTTCTTTCCCTACCAATTTTGACCTTTTCTGTTTGGGAGACATTGATTTTTTTAACCGCCTGTGTTTCTAATGGAGCTTGAAATTAACACGGCTTTTTGTTTACCTCCTAATTTGTGCACCACCATCATCAGTGCTGTCAGCACAGCTTTGGGAATAGGGCTTGTTTACTGCTTCTGCATAACCAGCAGTAGGAGCATAGGAGCAGAAAATAGGTTTGGTTTAGAGTTTTTCCTTTATTTATTCTTTTTGTCCAGGTCCTTTTATAGCTTACATATTAATCACTTGAGTGATAATGTGGCCCATTTTGTCAATATCCCTCAAACAGAACATAGAAAGACTTGAGCTAGTTCAGGGATATGTTGAATTCCTATGGTACATGTACCACAAAAAATTGGTATTATTGTTGTGTCAGTCCAAAGCATTTGTCAGTCTTTTGCACAGTGGGAGTTTCAGCGAGACCAGCACCACCTGTCTAATGTGGAATACCAGCTAGAGAAGTCCCACAGCAACTCATTCTCTGAGTCACAGCTTTGGCACAATATCCCAATCTCTGCATTTAGACAGCTTCCAGTACCAGAGTCCCCCCCGGTGGTATAAGAAAAATGTCATTGAGTCACATACCCTGGATCAGCACAAAGATTTGTATTCTTTCAGTATTGTCATTGCTGTAAGAAAGAACTTATTTCTCTTGGTCACCATCAAAGTGTATGGCCAGGGGTTGGTGACCTACAAATTAATTTGAGTAAGTTGCCAGCCCATTACCATGTCCTTCAACAACTGTGTGGTTGCTACATGACATGATCACTTAGTATTGTAATTGTGTAACTGACATTTGTGATATGCTATCAAACCATTAATATTGCCAACTAAAAGTAATTCTACTTTCCAGCCAGAATTACAAATTCTATGCATTGATTTTGTTTCACTGCAAAGCGATGGACTACATGGCCCATAAAACCTGGATATCTGTTTTCTAGGCATTTTTCCTAAGAAACATCCCCATGCCATGCTGCCATCCACTCTTGTATGAGTGCTGACATAATATGAACATGTAAGAAAGCTATTTCTTCATAAAAATGTTCTAAACACTTTTAGAACAGCTGTTCTTAACAATTTGCCTCTTTGAGTATTATATGCCCAAAAACATAGAAGTCTGGCTATCTAACTGAAAATAAACTCAGTAACAGGAGTTTCTTGTTGTTCCTGTCAGAACAGGAACATACTTCTTCCCCAAATTTAGTAAAACCTCTAAATACGCTCCCCAGGTTCCTCCTGCATATAATATGTTATTTCATGATTCTGAGAATTTAGTGCTGCCTTTGATGATGTGCACACAACACATCTAGACATTGGGCATTCATTAATAAAAATCCCACTTCATTCCTTGTAAAAGATCAAGAGCTGTGTTTTAAATACAGTGATGGTTTTGTACCTTACCTACTCTGTCAACTGTGCTCCTATGTCAAAATAGTAACTTAAACTAGAACATACAGTGCATTCCAGTTGTTTCTTTTTCTGTATTCTCTCCCAGATGACTGCCTTGTTGATTTCTGCTTGTATCTTCATGCCTAAAGCCTTTTCCCCCTACAGAAGGTCATTAAGTTTCAGAGGGGCTTTTTTTTCTGCATGAAGCTACCAAAATTAGTTTGTCTCTCAGCACTGCCTTGCTGGCATCTCAGTGACTAAACAATGCTCCTTCCTCTGGAGACAGCAGCTCAGAAAGGTCAGCTCTTGACCCAACCAGGTCTGTGCATATGCACTCTGTATGCTCTAGGCTGCCTATGGGCTTAGTATAAATCATTATCAAGTACTAGAAAGATAAAAGTTAATCTGATTTTTAAAACACATCTTCTTGGGAAGGGAAGTTCAATGTATGCTGGAAGGACTTCCACAAGTATTCAGTAAAGGTTTATAAACTAAGTGTTTTTTTAACAGTATTCAAAGATTTACCAGGGCACAAAATCAAAGAATCTTAAAGACATAATCTTAAAATCAGGAAAATTATTTAAGTTTGTAGCCTTATCCACCATTATTACAATAATTGTCTTAAAAATAGACTCATGCATTTTGCCGTTTTCATTTCAATTTTTGTCAAAGACTGATGTACCAGAATGTTAATGTTGTATAATTATATATTCTGTAAATTAAAGCAGCATGGCATACTGGTTGGGAATAGCACATTTCACACTTCATTACTTCTGCTACAACTCAACCAATCTTCTCTTTCCAGCAGTCAGAATTTCTTTGCTTGTTACTTTCTCTTTTTATCAAGTGCTTCTGCTCCCCTGTTTTTTGTTGGTTATGCACAAGCTATACTGTCATCAGTGATGGACATGCAGGTGGTGATGGTGGAAATCTGGTGGCTTCCCCTAGTAACAAACACAACCAACAATGGAAGTGAATGGCAGGTTTGGGAAATGTACACGGACATCACAACAAGCACTGGAGAGAGGACAGAACTGCCACCACTGGCCTGAATGTTACGCTCTGAAAATGTTACAGCAAATGGACCTAAAAGCCTGACTATTTTAAACCACAGCATGTCCCAAATTCATCAGATTAGGACAAATACCATGTTGCAAGATTGCTTTTAAGTTGTGATATTGGTAGGTGAATTTTTAAACACAGAAGACTATTTTAACTGATCTGCAGAAATACATACAAAGAATATGCTTGGTGAATTAAGAGGGTCCTGAAACACTACTAACAACTTCCTCCTACTCTGACACCTCTGAAAATATTATTTGTACCGGCCCTTCAAACACACAATAACCACCAAGGAATGGGCATTTTTGCTAATGTAGCTATAAAAAGATTAAACCAGGATGCCACTGAAATACACATCTTACTTGTCCTCCAAACACATTTCCATACCGATTTGGAGACAGTTTTGATATCAGTAGTAAAAACAGAGTATCTTTGGTTTATTTTGATTGGTACTGCAGGAGCAAGTTGCAGCACATTATAGACTTTTCATTAGTCTTAAAAAATCCACATGTGCTGGGTTCAAATTGGTAATGTTGTCAGGGGCTGAAGTATTAAACTGTAAACATAAAAGAGAGTTAAAGTCAACTTTAAAAGATAAAAATCTTTTAATTTTTTTAAGAATTTAAGAATGATGGATCTAGTCATCTGTATGACACCAGCTCTAACCATATCACAAGCAGGAGCTTTGCTAAGTTGCAATGTTTATTTAGTAGCTTAAAGCTGCAGATGTGGATTTTCCAGGCAGCAGCCAGAGTACCCTATCGCCCACTGATCACAGCTTCTTATTATGTGCCACAGCAGAAGCACCTGCAGAGATGTGAAATCTTCCCCAGTCCAGCCCACAAACAGCTCAGCTCAGAGCCTTTGGTTTCAGTGTGGCTTCTAACTAGCAGGGAGATTGTATGCAACAAAACCCACTGCTTCCAAAATCTGTGCAGCGAGCAGGGACAGCGTGAGCAGGCAGAGCACAGGGCCCTTCTGTGAAGCTCTTTCACTTTACACCTTTTAACTCATCCTCAAGTAGGCCCCTTACTGAAGCTGCAGTCCCACTATGCTAACAACAAACTGATTCCCCAGGGATGCAGTTACACACTGTTTGACAGTGCTTCCCACACTTTAAAGGATATAAACCCTTTTTAGTATCATACACAAAAAACTGCCATCGTTGCAATGGCACAGCTGCTTCTATTCAGGAAACTTCATTTCCTTGTGCTTTCGAGCACTACAAAACACCAAAAGTCACAATTCCACCACATTTTACATATGGACCATCAAAAAAAAAAGGGTTAAGTTTCTGGTCTGGTATCACCCAAGAAGCTCAGAGCAGATTTAGAGTCAAAATGTCCCAAAGAGCAGTCCTACACTATAACCCCAAGCACATTCTTCCACAAAGGTACTTCATTTCAAGATGCTCATTTTTCTTTCCAGAAAAGAAAATTTCTGGCAAGAAAATTTGCAGTTTAACTTCTCTTTAAGACCTTTAATTATAGCTGAAATTATGTTCAAATTTATTTTTCCAAGGCTGTCTTTTCCTGTCTAGTACTCTACTGTCTTTTCCTCTTTCCACAAACACCAAATGCTTTAAAAATCTCTGTTGTTGCTAGCAAGCAGGAAAGGAGAAGAATTTCTTGAGTGTCTCTCTCTTTCTCCATGGAGGAAACAAAACAGATGTTGTGCTCTCCTCAGGGAGAAGGATCCTATCACAGAGCAGGTGTGAGTGAAGGCTGCTTTGCGTGTGGAGAGGAAAAGAGCTGCACTAAAGGACTTTGATGGAAAAGCAGCACTGATGGCAAAAGCATTCGGGTTTTTTTGAGGTAGAGAAAGAAGTTCATTCCCCTAAAGAAAAGAAGGGATATGGAGAAAGCAGTAGGGACAATAATAACACCTTGCTTTGCTTTGGCAAGAGGAGCAAGGGCTACTGCTGACTTTCCCAGTATTAATCTGGCATTTCCCTTAAAGCTCTGCAAAATGGGGAATGGCACAAAAATGTTTACTTTGGGTTTATAAAAGGTTTAATGCTTCAGCCTCAAACCAAGAATAGACTATAGACTCCACCTCCCAAAACATCCAGAGCAAAATGTGGGTTCTTTTAAACCTCATTATTTCTGAAGGGGGTCAATACTGTATTTTTAAATACTTTAGGTTGACATTACTAGGTAACTTTCACAATCTGAAAGATTCCCTAAGCCCTTCATCATGACCTCAGAAAATAATTTTAAACATTCCTCAGCATAACAAGAAACAATTATTTGAATATAATTTCCCCTTTTGAAACACTTCCTTTGTATATATGTGACTACACAGTGAAGAAATAATAATGTTTGTGTTAACACCAGTAAACTTTAGACAACTCAGACTTAGGATGAAACAGTGATGCTCTATCACAAAGAGGATCAAAGGTCAGGGCACCATTCTCCATCTCCATGAAGACTGGTCTACTAATGAAAAGAAAAAAAAATATTTCCTTTGGAGTTCAATGGAGTTTTAATTTTTGTTCTCTCACAGATTAAAGAGTATCTTCTCCTGTGTAACTTAAGTCAACTTTGCATAAATGCCAGCTCACTTTTAAGGACACCCTTGCATTTACAGGCAGCCAGTTTTATCTGCAGAGCTCAATTTAAAAAAAGAGATGACATCAAATGAGCTGGTCCCAATGCTGCTTCCAACATCAAACTTAAGAAGGGACAGGTGTTCATAGGCATTATTTATACTGAAACACAGGACCAGATGCATCTCTAGAACCTATAAACTCCTTCTGTCACTGTCCCCTGGCATCTTTTTTCTTTCATGTTGGAATAATGCTACAGCATTCAAAACCCTGTTTACTTGGGAATAAAAGAACTATAGCACTCAGGCACCCTTTTACTTGTTTAACTCATCTGTTTTTTACTTGTTTAACTCATCTGTTTAATTTTGATGGATGCATTTTTGACAAGTCCTCAGAAAGCAAAACTGGCTGGTTTACACAGGGGACTAAGGGTGCTGGAGGACAGGCAAGACTGCTGCACAGTCACATTTAAAACAGGCAACAGCCAAATGCTGCTCAAACTTGCTGAGATGGGCCAGCACATTGTATCAGGAACAGCACAGTAGCATAGCTGTATAAATATCACCACTGAGTGCAGCAGGAAATAAATGGAGTGCAGACCCAGAGACGCAGGAGGAGAACAGAGCCAAAGGTACAGCAGCAGGCCTCTTCAGAAACACCCAAACCTATGTTCCTGTGAATTGTAGGCCTTGGAGCTGACACCACAGGACAACAAAACATCAGATCCAACTGATGCACAACAGAGCACAGACCTCTGTTCTTTGCATTAGTTATGGCAGAGCTGCACTGGAACACCTCAGAGCAAGCCACTGCCACTTCTGCACAACCTTTTTTTTTTTTACTGCAGGCAACAGTGTCACAGTATTACAGAAAAATCCCTATTCCTTTGAGGAATTAAAAAAAATTAAAAGATACATGTTTTTGTTTTGAGCTGCTCTTGGCTGACAAGTGAGACCAGCCAAAGTTTCTAAGTGGAAACATTGCCTGGAATAACTACCAGCAATATTGTAAGGATCCAATTCAGTTTTACATAGGAACACTATTCTGAAGCAAAGGACAGTTAAAAATATTACTGTTTTCTTTTTGTGGCATCATGTTCTAACCACTAATAGCCATTGTGGCCTCAGTGCCACCTTTCTGATGCAGCAGCAAAGGGACAAGGGTACAATTTCTGCACTGTGCCAGTACAACTGCCCTGCAGTGGCCAGGAGAGCAGTGATTCAGACTCCTTATGGCCTGAGATTCAGGCCACAGAATCTCAGCAAAGCAGGTGACTTCATCAGATCCTGCAGAGCTTTGATTCGTAGAAACAGAAGAAAGATCTCAAGTCCACCACTGTCTTTACACTTTTCCTTTGTGTCTTTACAGTGGAATGACACATTCTGCTGCATGGATGAACCTCAGGACATACCAAGCAGGCAAGCTAGCTTGTCTCCATTACCCAAATGCACTCTGTATTTTCTACTTGAGAAATAAACAGATTAATAAGTTTGGTCCATCAAACAATAAATAATTTGTGTGCACAAACAGATTTGATTCACAACAGCCCCATGGTACACACTACCAATGCAGCAAGCTGCCTGCTGTAAAAGCAATGTGCTCTCCAACCATCAGAAAGCAAAGGGTACAGCTGCTGAAGGATGATGTGAAATTAAAGAGGGAATGAAACGTGTGGTCTTATTTAATCACACCTGGTGCTTCAATTTTTCAGTAACAGCGCCCTGCTAGACTGTGTCAAATCAGTTCTACAAAGAAAAAAAATTATGGATGGAAAAATGAATTAACTCTTTCATGCCTGCTTTTAATACATTATCTGAGTCAGTCACATTCTTAGCTGTGGCTGTTAAGATCCTTTTTCCCAGATGAATGGTGCTTGGCATCTGCTTAAATGGAGCTCAGTGGATGACAGGGCTCCTGTGCCAGCAGGTGAGCATGAGCCCCCCACACTGAGAGAAGCTTTGGGGGTGTGAATAAACTATTATTATACACAAGAAATCTTCCTGGCCAGAATCAACTTGAAAGACTGAAGTGCCACACTGGGACCAGTTATTTCTATTTGTTTCCTTAGGTGGGTGGCACATATGTGCAGAGAGAGAGACAGAGGAAGCAGGACAGCTGGGTGCAGCAGAATGCAGAAGGGCAAAAAGCAGCTCTTCCCTTGCTTTGGACACTCTGCTCAGCATTGATTTCCTGTAAGAAGAAAATTTATCCCAGAAATTCTCTGGTTTCTGTTTTCTTTTGGGCTTTCCTTTTTTTTTAGGATTTTTGTTTGTTTAAGTCTTATTTTACAGTTTGGGTTAATATTAAACATCAAACATAATTAGATTCTGCAGGCATTGTGTGGTGTGATTTCTGTGTCCTGTTGGCTAGTCACTGCTCCTCAGAGTGACCTATGTACTAATAAATCACTTGCAGTAATAGACAGCAAGGTTCTCTATCTAATGTAAAAAATGGCATCTGTGGTTGAATGTTCTATTCTTCAGGGAAAAGGGGAAAAAATAATCCTTCTACATGATTTCATCCAGCAGCAGAAAACAAAAAGCCAAGGTATAATTAGCTTAATATCAATATCTTTATGTTAAATTCATAGAGAAGAAAATCAAACATGAAAAATAACTATCATGCTTCCATTTTGGTCTCCTCATTGAATTAATGTCACCAGTACAACAGTGGATAAAGGAAGATATATAAGGCTACTGGATGAGCTGAGTGGTTTTTGAGAGCAGATCATTTTTAGGGGGCAGATACTTCTTTATTCAAGTTTTATATGTTTAAGAAATTGGCATTTATTTGTACATATTGTCTTACAAGATGTCTAGTTTTTACAGGATGGATTCAGCCAATTTCCTGAAATACTAGGGCATTCACCAGATACCTGAGAACAATTTTAAGAACACTATAGTGTCTTCATCATTACTTGTATAACTCATACTCAAAGAGATTATCACACCAAGGAGTATTTTTTAATAAATAAAAAGGCATTGTAAAAGACCTCCATAAAGAGATGATACTAACACTGGAACATAAGGGATTAATTTAAACCAGGAATATTTGAAATGCTCAATATAATCACAGTTCAAATTAACACAAAGATACCCTTGGTTTAAATCAATTTTACTCATTTTACATTTTTAATCTGTATATTCCTTTAGTGGACTGAATCACAAAAGAGAACTGAAATGGATTTCAAATAACTTACCTAGTCTACCCCTTGACTTGAGGCAAAGACAAATATCCACACAGGGGACTCTTATTCCTCACACCTACCACTCTGCTCCAGTTCCCCCAATTACTCCATTATAATATGCTTATGCCAAGTTTCTAATACCCAAACTAAATCTCTTTAGGGGCAAACTGAACTAATTGCTTCTCCTCTTACCTTTGGTTAGTGGAGATGGTATGGCAAAACACCCTATGATTTAATATTAAAAAACCTTTAATATACTTCAAAGATTGTCTCTCTTTCCATCTTTGTCCTTGCATCCTGGACCCAACTCTTTCAATATTTTCTCACTGGTCTTTTCTAAATCTCTGCTCACTCCTACTGCTCTTTTTCTGGCATTCTCCAGTGAGTCTATACTGTTCCATGGTGTGAAGCCAGCTCTGGACACTATCCCAGCAGAGCGACAGCCAGTCAGCAGAAAAGGCTGAAGGATGTCCTGGGGCTTACATACAAGACTGTGACTTAGATTAGAGTCTGGTTTCTTCCCCATTTTCTCTGCCAGCCATATCATAGCATGACTCATATTCAGCTTGTGATATCCCAACATCACATGGTCTCTCACTGTTACTTACTCAGATATCCCTAGTCTGCATACACACATTTGTTTTCCCTTTATGGGAAAACACGCCACTGAACGCCTTACTTTTATTTGCTGAATTCCCATCTTAGTAATTTTACCCTTTCTGCATTTTATGAAGACCACTCAGGACTCTAAATCTGACCTCCACAATATCCAAAGCCTACTGGAGCTTTTAGTCCCTTGCACACTGCTCTCTCCAGCCCATTGTTCAAGACAATAATGAAAACCATGAGCAGCACCGACCTGGGGCAGAATGTAACAACAGCAGCTCTACACTTCAGGCTGCCTCCCCGTCTGCCAAACGAACAACAACTGTTCCTTGGACACAGTACTTCAAGGAGTCCTTCACTTGCCTCACAATCATTTCACCTGGACTATTTTTTAACCTGTTTAATTGTTGGAAGGCTATACAGTTTTCCACAGCACTGGCAAAAGCTGTACTAAAGATATACCTACTATTTCTATCTCCTACACCTCTTATTCTACTCAAAAAGGAAATTAGAAAGTTTTGACACATTTTTTTTTTGTAATAAATCCACACTGACTGTTTTTCCATCAGCTTATTACCCCCAAGGTGTTTACAAATTGATTAATAATTTTCAGGAGCATTTCACCATGTATCAAAGTTAAGCTGACAGGCTTCCTCATTTTCATGTTTAAATTTGCCCTTCCTCATCCTTCACAAGTTGTTAAAAGCTAAAGTTCATGGATGGTCTCATTTGAGCCACACAAGGGACATTTTCAAGAGACTCTGATGATTGTGTGTCAAGAAGCACTCTGATTGTGTCCAGCTTGCCTCCACTATTTCATCTCTGTCTCCCATTCTAGCTTGTGTTCCTTTCCCTCAGCGTAAATTAACCTAAACTGTTCCAAGCACCCCATGGCAATTAGGCTGTTTGGGAAAATTGAATCCAGGAAAGGCTGGTGTTCATCCTCTACTTTGTGACCAGCTTTCCTCTCATTGCCCACAAAGTAGCAGAACTCTAACTTCCAACAGCTTTCCCTTATTTCTATAGCACTGGAACACCTCAATTTTTTCTTTGTAGTTGTCACTCATTGAACTAGCTGTTAGTGTTACTTTTTAAATTTTTCCTTTACCAGTGCATTATCTTGTTGTCATTAGTTAGAGAATTCCTGATTTTCAAGTAATTGCAGAGGGCCTGAAGTACTTGTGATATTTTGTGTTTTCCTTCTTCAGTGGGACACTCTGCTGCCATGTCTGTAGATCTTGCCTTCTAAACATCTGCCAGTTCCTTTGAACTTTCTTTGCCCTCCCTTCCTAGCCCTTACCTATCAATTCCAAAGTTCAAAGAAACAAGCTCTTTTAAAGTCCTTTGATATTATTCAGCTTCTTTTACTCATTCCTTCCTTTCCTCCAGATCAGAAACCCTTTTGTGATCATTTTCACTCACATTGTCTTCTGCCTTCAAATTCTCAGACACTTTCTTCTTACGACTCCGAATAAAGCATAAAGTAAATTTTTTCACTAATTTCCTTTACCCTCAGAAACAAAAGTAAACCTCTTTAGATTTTAACTCTTGTTAGACAGCCTGGACAAGATTCACTTGACCAAGTGAATCATGTATTCAGCTTGTCACCCCAGAGAACAGACCAGCCCCCCAGACTGAGATTCAACTTACAATGTAGTAAATGCCTAAAGAAAATCATATGAAACATCTCAAATGGTTCATATTTTTCCAAGAGCGACCCACAGTGGGCAATAGGCTCACACACTGGCACCTATCAATCACAGAACTGTGCTGGAGTGAAGGGACCTCTGGAGGTGTCCAGTCCAACTCCAAGCAGGAGTAGTGCTAGAGCAGACTGGACTGGGCTGTGTCCAGTTGAGTTTAAAATGTCTACAAGGATGGAAATCAACACCTTCCCTGGGTCCAATCCACTGTTCCATCACTCCCCACCTTATATTCAGTTAGAATTTTCTGTGTTACAATTTGGGTCCATTACCTCTTGTTCTGGTCTTGTGTGCATCTGGGAAGAGTCTGGTTCTGCCTTTTTACCACTCTCCCAACAGACTGCTGCAGATATAAGACTCCCTCCAGAACCTTGTCCTCACACTGAACAAATCCAGCCTTCACCCTCTTTTCTTTCGTCATGTGCTCCAGACCCTGACTGCCTTGGGGACCGATTCCATGGACCCACTCCAGTTTGTCATTGTCATTCCTGTGCAGAGCACAGAACTGCACACACTGCTCAAGATGCCATCAGGTTAGTGCCAAATGGAATGGAATGATCAGTTCCCTTGACCTGCTGACTACACTGCTGCTTGTACAGCCCAGAAGTTCTTGTCCCCTTTTGCAGTGAGGACACTGCTTGTTTGTATTTAAGCTGTTGTTTATCAAGACCCCAAGGTATTTTCCAGCAAAGCACTACCCAATATCTTAATGCCTTTTTTATATTGTGGTGACCAAATCTGTAGCCAGGACTTGAGATGAGGCCACTCCAGGGCAGAGCAGAGCAGAGCAGAGCAGAGCAGGACAATCCCCTCCCTTGCCCAGCTGGTGATGCTGGGCCTGATGCCCCCAGGACAGGGTTGGCCCTCCTGGCTGCCAGGGCACTGCTGGTTCATCTTTCCATCAACCAGTACACCCAGGCCCCTTTCCCTACTGCTGCTCTCCAGCCTCTCACACAGCCAGGGCTGCCCCATCCCAGGTGCAGAATCCAGCACTTCCCCTTGTTAAACTTCACAGATGGTGATTGCCCAGCCCTTGAATTTGTCGGGGTCTCTCTGCAGGGCCTCTCTACCCTCAAGAGAGTCGACAGCTCCTCCCAAATCAATATTTTCAATAAACTTGCTTGATATTCCTTCCAGTCCTCCATCCAGGTCATTAACGAAGATGCTGAAGAGCACAGGGCCAAGGAAGGAGTGCCATGGAACCCCACTAGTGACAATTTGCCAGTGTGATGTGACCCCAATTCACTTGTAACCCTTTGAGCCTGACCCACGAGCCACCCACCACATAACATGATTGTTCTGATGTGTGCTGGACATTTTGTCCACAAGGATCCTGTGAGAGACAGTATCCAAAAGTTTTGCCTTTTAAAAAATAAATTACATTTTACTGGCTTTCCTAGATCAGCGAGGTGGATTATTACCCTGGCCTAGAAGGAAATCAGGTTTGACAAGAAGGACTTTCTTTTCATGACACCATGCTGACTGTGACTGACTTGTCCTAAGCTTGTGGGCAGCAGGAAACAAATGTTAGTGAATGTTTCAGCGTGTTGATATAAAGACAGCATGTATAAATATGCATGGCATATCTTATTCAGTTAATACAACCCACACATATTTATTTACATGATTTGCACTTTCACACACAACTTTTGATTAATTTCCATTCCTTACAGTTTCGTTATATTTGGACATGGGCAATGATAGATTATTCTAGGTAATTTTTTTATTACTTGGGATTCATGTTAAGTCCTAGTTATAAAACAGATGTTAGTATAAAAGTGAAATCCAATAAAAATGCTGAAGAATAGTATTTACCAAATAAGCTACAAAATCAAAGCAAAAATAAGTTTATCATTAAACTCTTAAGTGACCAGTCTCATTAAGCAAGGAAGAAACCAAAAAACCTTGGTGAGCTGCATGTCAGTTCTGGTTGCCACATTTCTCAAGAGCACAGAACTGGCAGATCTCATCCTCTACCACACAGATTTTGTTTATAGACTCAAAGAGGAAAACAAGCTTTTCAGCTTTTTTTTTCTCCTCCCAAGTGGTTTCTTATTTTTGAATGAACCAGTCACTGAACTGAAATAGCTGAACAAACATGAAAAAGATATTATCTCTGCACCTGCAGAAGTAGAAAAACTTCAGTTCTTCAACAACAGTTGTTTAACCAGTGCCTTTCACCAAACCTGCTGTCTGACTTCCGTTGTGTTTCAGCAGCAGCCACTGCTATACATGGAAAAATAGAAATTTAAGTAATTACAAGAATCTGTATGATCTAACTTCACTCTGCTGTCTGAAGTTCAAATAAATCCAATGTACTTTTCCTTAAAAAAGTAAATATGTAGCACAGTTTTAATTTAAAATCACATTAAATATTCCATACCCACTTGCACTGCACAGTTTGCAAATGTTGGAAATACCACAGCATGTTAACACAATTTTTAGTCCCCTTTTTTTTTTTGAAGAGGAAGAAAAAAACTAACCCATGACAGAGAACTTGCTGTGAATGCAGCGAAAAAAGACAGAGAAGCACTTGCTTCCTCATCCCCCAAAGAATCCAAGTGCATGCTGAGGGCAAGAAACACTAATGGGGTAGCTGTGTATAAAATCATCTTTCAATATTCAGAACTATATTGAAATAACTTTTGAGCAAACATGATGCCGGCTTCAAAAGCTTTTATTTCATGTTTTTGCAATTGTTACACAGGTTTTAAAATACCAAGCTATTAAATCTGTAACATATACATCTTGCTTCACTACTGCAAGTATGGTTCAACCTGGTCTCTTTGCATCAAATCTGACATTTTTGCTATCTCAGACACAGCTCTGAACCAAAAAGCTGAATGTGCCAAACAATGCTTTTAAAGCTCACAAATTGGTGTGTACTTGTAATAGTTTATTTGTCTCTATCTTCCCTTAATTATAAATGAAAATTCCTCCTAATTTTGCACAGGCTGAATTGGACAATAAAGAGAACAGTTCAGAATAGAAAACACAGATGCTAAAATACATAACTCTGGGCATGGATGGATTTTATTTTCTGTTTGGCACATCTGTCAAGTACCTAGATCTGACGTGCTGATAAAACAAGACAGCTTACGGCAATAAACATGTCAGATCCATCTGTTCTTCAGGACATGGAGAAGAAAAAGGATGGCTCCCTGTGGTATTCTGTACACTTGAGACCACTCTGGAGAGGTTTCCCTCTGCTGCTGACAGCAATTCAGCTCCACCAGCCTAAGCCAGTGGGTTTCCAACCTTGCTCCCTGTGTTCCACCTGGGCACATTGTATACCTGTGGCTTGCTCTCCCTTGTGAGAATTGGGTGCTGGGACAAGGATGTAACTATACTGGAAAGGCCTTGCAAAGTGAAGAAGCAAAACCCAGCAAATGAGAGTGAAGCCAATACTGAAGCTACCTCACCCAGGATCCTGGCTCCTGCTGTGGCACTCTGCAGCTGCAGGTACCTCACTCTGCATCCCAGACCTGGTGTGCACTCCTTGTGTCCTCCCCTTTTTCAGAGCCACAGCATCCCTTCTCACACTATTTTCCTTCTACTTGCAGACACACTGTAAATTTACTGTCAGGGGAGCCTGTATATCCTCAAAACACAGTCAGTGGTCTAAACAACTGAAGGCAACCCTGAGTAGATAACAGTTGCTCCAGTGTGTGCCACCATTTGCCCAGCTCACCAGAGTGTGTCTGCAGTCAATGCAGAGCTACAACTCTGGCAGATACCAAAGAGCCACCCACTGCATGGCTCCAATATGGACCACACCAGCTGGAGCAGAACAAGAACAGAAACAGTTGAGAAGGCTGAGGTGTTAATGACAGAAATCATCTTCCAGCAGTGCTTTAACAAAAGTCACATTTTAGCCACCTGCAGCCACATTCAAGGGGTTTGGCAGTGATTCAGGGGATGTGCTACTTTCTCATAGGAAGGTAGAATTAAAGGTTTTTTTACAGGATATATACAAACCTCTGATACTGGGCAGACTATAATTATCTTTCACTCAAGAAACACCCATTCATTTCTTGATTTTGACTGACAGGAAAAAAGAGGGAAGTAGGTCTCCAGCCTAAATGAACACAGGAGCCCCAGATAAAATGCAAAAAGTTCAGCTGCTTTCTGGAGAGAGCAGCCCTCAGTTTTGGCCATATGAATGTAAGAAATAAGTATGCAAAGGCTCCTTTATACCATATACTAGTTAAATATCCATATTACAGAGCCCACCTGAAAAGCAAATAATCAAGAAGTCACAGCTCACTGGAAAAGATTTTGCTTTTCTCTGCCCCTCCAGATTAGTCCCAATTTTAAGAGGTTTTTAAACCTTGTTTCAACTTTCCCCTAAACACTTAAAGCGAGCATTGAGCTGCTTGTGTTTGACAAAGGGTGTAAAAGGTCTTGTGAGAATCCCTTGCTCTGGCTGGAAACATGCTAATTCTCACAAAGGAGGGTGGCCAAACAACCTGTTGTCCAACACAATGGACTCCACGTGCGGGACACACAAGAGTAGGCCATATATGTTTGAGATGAGATGGAAAGGGCCCATAGAGCTGGAAGGATGCCCCTTCCAGAAACTGCAGCCTCTGCCATGCATTGCCAGGTGGAGCTGGTCTGGAGATCCCAGATGTGCACGCGTGGATGTGGCACTTGGACGGTGTCTTAGTTACGATGTCAGATGTAACCAAACATATGTATTCTATCATCATCTTCATAAGCTGTTAAAACCAGGTTTTAACAGGGGCAGTGTTCTTTATCTCTTCCATGACCTATCCCTGATAACTCCATTGGAGGGGTATCTTCTGCCAATGGGCCATTGAGTCTTACTGCATGACTCATGAAATTACATCATACCATTGTGAGATGCTCTGCCCAGAGGGAGGAACCAAGCATTCCTTCCTGGTTATAATCTACAGCTTGGAACACCATGAGCAGCCTTACTGACTGGATTCCCAGAGGACAAGAGCTACATAACCACCAGTGAACCTTCAGAGGAAGACCAGACCTTCTAAAGGATCACTGCTTCAACAGAACCACATCTATCACTTCAACAGGTCTGCAGCCATCATTTAGTTGGACAGCTACTATCACCCTGACAAACAGGGTGTCAGGTTGTATCCCGAGTCTGTCAGTTTAAGCCAGTGTTTTCTGCCTTTATTTTAATTTTCCTACTTAACTGTAGTTCTTACTTGGAATCTCCCAGGGGTTTGTTTTCAAACTAGTACAGAAGGGCAAGTGAATTTGTATAAATCCACTTTTCCCTCCAGCTCATCATGCAGCATGCACATAAACAGCCAGCAAGGTGGGTTCTAGAATGGACAGAGGCTCTGGTGAAGCCCTATAAAACCACAGGCAAACCACAGAAGTCTTGCAATGCATGAGAGAGGACAAAGCTGGATCAGACCCATACTGACTCGTTCCACTAAGCAGCAGAAGCAAAGGATTAAGTACATCACCCACTGAAGTTAAAGAAAGTCAGGCACATTATCAGTTGCTTAAAAAAGGCTGGCAAAAATTGTGAAGGAAAAAAACAAGCAATCAGAGCTGAGGGTCTGATTACTGAAACCCAGAAATATCTTTTAGAAAGCTGGCCTTATTTGCTGCAAATCAGTTTCAGCAGGCAATTTGAAGCTATCACACCAGCATGCTGTTATGTGTAAGTTAATAAGCATTTACTACTGATGGTTTCTGCAGTGGCTGTTTAATTTTTAATCATATCCTTAATTTACTGTTTACAGTTTTATCCAATTAGAGTATGTGCATGTGTGTGCATCTGTGACAGGGAGAACATGGAAACCTGCATTTAATCAGAAGCACAAAGCCTTGCTCTCTAAATGACGAGATACATGTGTCTCCTGCTTGAAATTTTTTCACACATCCCTCTTATTTTCCAGGAGAATGTCATCTCAGGCTGTTATGTTGCACCATTCTGCTGTTAGAAATGGGCACCACTGACCTCTCTGTGCAATGCTGTACCTGGAGTTTGGAACTGAATGTCATTAAAACAGGCAGTGCTAAGAACTAGGCAGTTTTTCTGGCACTTTCCTGAACAGAAATCCCAGCACTGCTTTTTATCTGTAGATCAGGCATTTAGGTAGCAGCCTGGGTCACCCTCATCCTCCTCATCCACATTTCAACCTTGTATTAAGATTCCTGCAGTCAGAAAAACTAGATACACTAGAGGGATAGAAAATGGACCATTTATTTTTAAGCCCTGAAAGTTTTTCATGGTGATCCACAGAATAAAGTTTTCAATTACAGAGGGAGAGTAAATAAACCAAACGACAGAGCTCCAAAGAAACATGGGTGATGATGGAAGGACAGAGATTAGAACATCTCAGAGCCCAAGAGATGAGCTAATCACAAATAAAATTATATTACATTCTTATTACTACCTGACATGCTGCTTGGTGTAATGCCAGTGATTAACTAAAATATCAAAAAAGGAGTGCCAGAAATGCACTCAAAAAGAGGCATAATTTGGTTGATATGGATCCTGGCAGAGCCCTCAGGAGGTGATCTGACACCCAGCACAACTCCCTGTGCTTTCCACATTCACACTGCCTCCAGTCACAGGCTCAGCTGTACAGCGAATTAGGACAGGCAGCAACAGGACTGCACAATCCTCAGACAGAGACTGCTCTCAGTCCCAGCAGGCAGAGGCTGAAGAGAAAAGGCAGGAGCCTTTGTTTCTCCCATGTAGCATCTCCTTCAAGGAGAGAGGATGGCAGGTACTTTGAAGAGCTCCACAGCAAAGGTTTAAATGGAGCTACATGACCAGGGCTCACAGCCTTCTTCTCCTGTGCTCATGGCTCAACACCTGGATACTCACATCCCACTACAGCTGTATGTATTCCCTGCAGCCTTGAGGGCTATGCTGAAAAACCCACACTGCCATCTGCTTTATTTTGCTCTCAGAAATTAAAAAAAAAAAAAAAAAGAAAGATGTAATTCTATCCCTCTGCAAACATAATACCTTCAATTTCACTTCTTTTTCTCTGCAGCACAAAGAAGGTAAAGATAGGAAATCAATACGTTCATAGAAAAAATAAACATCTAAAGTTCCCATAAGAGGAAGAAACTGCAGGGCTCTGGCTATAGATGTCTTAACAATGGCAGAACAGGTTGGATTAATGTGCTGAGGTAAAAGACTAACAAATAGAGAGGGATAAACTGCTTTTAGAGTAAATGCTACAGATTACAGCACCCTTTTTCAGAAGCCACTGCACTCTGCAGCCAAAGCACAGGGAGGTTGCACATGGCCTTTGCCCAGGAACTGTTCCTAAAAACACCCAGCCTGGGAACGTGGGTGAGGAGTCCCTGCAGCCCTGCACTCCAGGAACTGCACTCCTGTGTTTAAGACCAAAGCTGTTGGCATCAGCCAGGCAGCTCAAAAAGACAGCTTCAGCTCTTGTTTTCTTCTCTGCCCCTGGGAGCAGGAACTTGCAGCACGGAAGGAGGAGACTGTGACATAAAAAGGAGACAGGAAGGTCTCCAGTAGGCTCCGAGTCCTAAAGATAGCAATGAAACTAGCATGAAGGGAAGGAGGAAATCACCCTCCCACATAAGAGGAAACCCCAAAATAAAACCTTTTGGCAGATGGTAAAGGCTTTAGTATTCAATAAAAAGAATGAGCTGCATGAGAATGCAAGAGAGCTTTAAAGGAGACAAAGAAAGCCCATACAAAAGACATATGAAGAAGCTTGTTTTTTTCAGTCACCCTTCTGTGTCACTATCCCATTTTTGATAGGTTTTACTGGCTTCTCTATTTAATTGAAACTGTGTCCTAATTAATCATATGAAACAGAAGTTGTTTTCAGTAAGTTTTCTGAATGATAAGGTAAAAGTTCAGTTCCTAGTGGGCATTCCATATGGGGCTCTCAGCCTGGTCCTGGCCTTCCTGTCTAAGACTGGATCAGCTCCACAGAGGCAACAAATCCACAAACAAACAAAAAAACCCTTATTTAATATTTATATCAGGCTCAACCATATCCAGATGAAAGAACTCAGAGGACTAAGATCTGTCTAACTGCACTTATTAAAGCATTCATGTCTGAGAAAAATTGCTGAAGTGAAGGTAGGTTATAAACCTATCTCAAGACAATATATAAAATGCATCCATGTCTGCTTCTGACTAAAGAATTATTTAAATAACAACTGAAAAAAACCCCCAAACCCTTAACCCAGAATGTGCAACTCCTTAAATGTTCACCTATGAACACCTAAATGTTGCTTTAATTCTACTACCAGTGAACAGTAATTAGGCTTAATTAAAAAAAAGTTAATAAAAAGTAATAGAATATGAAAGATGATGTTATCACTTTCAGAAAAAAGTGCAATTTAAAGGCATAGCATTACCAGATTTTGCTAACAGATACAGATAAAGAAATAAAATTACTATACTAAGGCAGTGCAAGTTTGCTGTCAAATTAGCTGTGGGAACATCACTTTGTTACACTCTTGATTCTGAAAAGCATCAAGTAGGAAAAGCTACTGCCTACTTTTCCTCTATTAAATTTAGGTGTCCTGAATTAAATGGCAAGTCCTCCATCTTACAGAGGCAGGAAGTTCCAGAGGGCAATATATTGCACCTATCACAGGCACCTGTTTTAGAAGGGCACAGATTATCTCTGGGGGTGGGTTTTGTTCTTTGCTGATTTTTTGAGGAATGTGAACAATGAGTTCAACTGGGCACTAAAGTTTTAGCTGGATAAGGCAAGATGTGACAAAGACTCTTCAAACTGCTTAAGCTAAAAGACAATATAATAGTTTTTATCTTTGATTATGGCATTTTAGCATTGAGCATGACTATAAAGTATAAAATAAAAGTGCAGCTTCTACTTTCATTTCCAGCAGTGATTATGAAATTAGGATTGCAAATAACATAGGTAGTGCACATCGTCAAAGGAGTTTTTGAGACCAAGTAAAAAACATGTCTTATATAGTTAAGGAAAAACTTCTAAATATAATAAAATACCAAAACTGTATTTTTGATACAGTAAAACTGGCAAGAAATTGTATTTTTCAATTTGACAAAGACCTATGCTGGGTTAGAAAGTAGAACCCTTATGTTTCTGTATTTGTGGTTTTAAGTTATGAAAAGGTTTATGGATTTGATCCAAAGGTCAACAAAGTCATTGGTACCCTTCATTGATTTGAATGGGCTTTACAGTCTCATGCTGTAGAGGAAAAATGGGGTTGATCCTGTTCTCATTTTCACTAGCTTCAATTTCTCTACAATCAATGGAGCATTACTCTTTCATTTGCCCACACAGAACCAAGAGCAAAGTTGAGATCTGCAATTTTCAAAGGGAGACAACTGGGATAAAAACAAATCATAGCTGGTGGTAGACATAAATTTAGATCCTTCTTACTAGAGAAGCTACTCTTGTTATTTGTTTACTGTGTTGGAATTGGTACAGAATAAATGCACAAAGAGTAAGGGTCAGTTTTAAGTCAGCTAAAGACTCTCCCAAAGACTCTAGTCAAATTAATTATAAGCAGTAGAAACTTAAGGAAGATACTATTTTTAGGTGCTCCTAATTTCTAGAGACATCTCTGATAAAAGGAGTTTTCTTCTTGTCCCAGCATCTATTTTCCTTCCTCACTTAAATAGCCTGGGTTCTGAGAATCTGGATCAAAAGAAAATTGTAAAGAAATCTGTAAAACACATATTCGGACACCAGATTATCCTGTGGTCAGCTAAGCCACGTAGAAGTAAAGTAAAATTCCCACAGTGACATTTCCATTCCTAGAGAGAACCAAAAAGTTGTCAAGAACAGCAGTAACAGTATAATAGAGGAAAACATGAGTTGCTGACAAAGCAACAGTCATGCATTTTAGTGCTTATCACAGCAGCTGATGTTTAAGAAGGGAGAGAGAAAACTTACCAACAAACAAATCTAGCAAGCAAATATCAGTAAAAAATAATAATTCACTGGGAAAGAGCTTATTAGGATTAGAAGAAAATAAACCACAATTTTTATTATTCAATCTGAGATAAACCTCCACACCTAAAAGAAACATTTCTAGAAAAAGACAAAAAAGCTCAAATGTGTCTCAATGTATGAAGATCCATCGTAGCAAAAAGACATTCATTACCTTGATGGGCTGTGAGGGCTGGCTGTCTTTTGATGACCCTCAGAACTTTCCAGGTTTTAGCACAGACATACAAAAGTCAACACTGTCAGTAGTTATTGTCACAGTCAACTGCTGTAACAGCATGGATGGGAGCCAGGCAGATGGGCATTAAAGCAGCTCTGGAATCTAGAGAAAGATCTGGTCAGAACCTACCCAGGTGACAACTGATTTATCAGTGGAGCTTTAGAGGTAGAAGTATCCTTCCCTTCCTCTTTCCTATCTCTTTCATCTGAAATACAGTTTGTTTGCTTCCAAGTCTTTCAAGTTTAGACTGAGAATTGTAACTGTTGTGATACTGGGAGTGATCAGTATAGAGAATTTTCAAAGGTTTATCTGCATCCTTAATTGCCTGATACTTTTAAAAGCTGCTCCATTGTCTAAGATGATTGCTCCTTCCACCATCCAACATTCTTTAAATACTCATAAAATACAGCTGCACTATCCTGGCACCCTATGACAGAAAACGACAAGGAACTGCTGAAAAGTGTTTCACATAGCTACACTCTCTGTAAAGAAAGTCTTCAGCAGACAACTGTAGTCTAACCAGCCCTCTAAACATTTAGACTACGGGAAAATAAATAAAATAAAACTAGAGCAGGAGATATTAATTTCTTGGTCCAACTTTAACAACAATCCTCAGTTCCTCAGGAGTTCTTAAAGGAATGAAAACCAAAAGAAATAGAGTAAGAAAGAAGGCTTTCCTCTTTATTCCTAAGAAAGACTGGAATTACCTAACACTTGAAAGAATGAAGGAAACGTGATCACCATTCTCTCCCCATCTCTACCTCTGACATATGCCAAAGTGGAAAGAAAACAAAAAACACAGGACTTTGGTGGACTTAGAGGACTTTGGAGAACAGAAGCTTTGCATCACTGAAGAAGGCAAAATCAGTAAGAATCTCCTCCTTTTGCTGTGCAAGACCTTTTTTCTTTAAGATCTTTCTCTCAAAATCCAGCTCCTGAAAGTCCTACACAACAGTGCACTTTCAATGTGGAAAAGCAAGAGTCTGCTGACTGATGCTACCAGAAGTAAGCCTCTTAACTGGTCTCACTCAAGAAAGAATATGACAAAATTACTTGTTTCCAGGTCCAGGTGCTGGAGCTGCTTCAACTCCATCTCATTTCATGAACTGCCAGCTGATGGCAGCTGGGTGTGCAAGACAAATAGACTGGGAAGATGTGAATCCTCTCTAGTGGAGAGGACTCCAAGACCATGGCAATGTAGATGCCTTCAGACTGTGCTCAAGTTTGCAAGGGAACCTTGACATGTCTTTTTGCTCACATACAAAAGTCTCTAACTTGCTTATCTCTACAGTTCCCGAGGAAAGAGATCCAGCCTTCTTGTGTAGCTGAACGAGTATGCCAAGTCAGAGTCCTGACATGTTATACCAGGCTGGCTGGATATAACACACTGTGCCAATCCTGACCCTGAGTATTTCCTAATCTGGTTGTCTTCAGGTGGAAGCCACTGATTAAGCCAAATGTACATAAACAAACTATTCCAACAATGTGGATAAACTTAACCAAGAATAAGCTCTAAGATGTGGATGAAAATTTAGTGGGATTGAGGAGCTTCAGAACTGTGGTACTGCCAAGTACACACTGCCTAAAACTCAACTTATCACTCTGACCCTGAGAAAAATAATCAAGATTGACTCAATGCCCTCCAGGTGATACCTTTGGAAAAACAGAAGTTCTTACAGAGCTGCTCACTGCAGATTTTCTCAATGTATCTTTTCTTTGTATAGGTAACTTCTAATAATTCATGTGACTGGCATGCACTTTTACTGATAAAAATATTTTTCAATTTTAAGATCATACAATAGAGCTGTAGTTGAACTGCCGACAGAGAAATAAGTTGTTTTAAAAACAACAATTCTCTGCCACATTTTCATTCGCATTCCTGTTTCAAATTAAGGCTGCTGTATTTATGCTGTCATCTACTGGAATTAACACCAAAAAATTACAGGTGCTTCATGAATACTTATACTCTGTAGAGGTAAATAATGTGTTTTTTAAAATCTGTTCAGAATTTTGTTAGAAGTCAGAACTTGAATGTCAAGGACCATAAGACCATTGTTAATCAGCTTCAAGTTATTATTTTATAGGAAATCAATTTCAATTAAAATCCATTGAAATGGTGAGTGGAAAAATTCTATAATATTGATCTTATGGGGGAACCAGCATAGTTAAAATTATTAATCATACTTGAGCATGTCATAAAACACTAGGCTAGTACCCATGCTTTATGATCAAGTCAAATAAAGGCTTTAAAATAACCCACCCTTTCCTTTGTGGAATATGCCAGAGATCTGCATACTGCTTAGTAAAAAAGAAACAGTTCATAACACTGCTGACTGCCTATATATAACTAACTAAATGAAGGTGCTCTATCATATGAAGCATAAATGCCATTAAGAGTAAACTTTTATTTGAATAGAACCACATTCATTTTTAAAATTACAATACAGAAAAGCTTTTAAAGAATGTGAATGAAGAAAAAGAGAAGCTTTGAAATAAAACAGGTTCTTTTTACACAACACAGAAAAGCAACTTCACAAATGCATAAAAAGGAGAGGGTTTTTTCCTGCCTTCCCTGAATTTTTCCAGTAATTAGAAATTTTTATTGCATGGGCCATAAATGCTAGTAACAACAGGAAGAAAAATGCTTTTGAACTCTTTGGCAACACTCACCTTCAGGGACTCAAAACAGCAAAACTTTATTCTACATTTTCAAAAAAGCTTTAAGTGACTTTCATGTTTGTTGGAATTGCCAGTATTGTGAAGCACTTTACAAACAGGACACATTCATGTAGGCACAGCAATACCAGTTTCATAAAATCAGCAAGATGATGTTACCAAAACCCATCTGAGTGAAGAGGGCAATTCATCCAGCTTTCAGACCAATTTTTTCTTAGCATGGGAGTTTACATCTAGGCTTAGCAAGTGGGAATTTATCTGATCCACATTCAGTCATCTACTGTGTAGACAAATATATCTGCCAACCATTCCAAGTGTCTGTAATAATCGATAGAGAGCAACAGGTGTAATTCATCTGTTGTGTCTGAGATGTGACTGCTGGATCTCAAATACAGAAGATGTGCAGCTACTGCTGCATGCACATGATAGTAGGATTGCTTAGAGTCTCTGTGGAAGGCAGAAGCACCCAACTGAAGGCATGCCAAGTTAGGCTTTGGCACTTTTGTCACCACTGAGGTTGCCAGTGACGATATTTTAGTTTGTAAAAAACTTCTTGTGAATTACTTGCTTCTTAAGACTGTGAGACAGGTTCTCAATGGATACTAAAGAATTAGGCAGGGCAATACTCTTCCAAATGCACCAATTCTGAATGCTGGAGAGCCCAAGGAAATGGGACCGCAGAGAGGGAAGAGGATCTGGGGATCTGCCTAAACATCACCTACTACTGTTAGATGCCGAGTAGTGGGACAGAGGGATACTGGATCCAACTGAGAATGGCATTTCTTGTCTGCTTGTTTCCAATGCTATACACTCAGTTTCACACAAAAAAAGGGTTAATTGATGAAGACAGTCAGGATTGAAACAGAAGCAAAACAGTGAAAATTTCCATGTACTTTCTGAGGGGTCAGAAGTATAGTTAGGGCTCTGATTCCCTCAGTTCTTTTATAAAAATCTATCAAAGGCATGAAGCAACAGGACAGGGGGTAGTGGCTTCAGACTGAAAAGAGGGTAGCTTTAGATTGAACATCAGGAAGAAATTCTTTACTGTGAGGGTGGTGAGGCACTGGAACAAGTTGCTTAGAGAAGCTGTGAATGCCCCATCCCTGGAGTTATTCAGGGCCACAGTGGATGGGGCTCTGAGAAACCTGGGCTAGTGGAAGGTGGCAGGAGGGTTGGACCTAGATGGTCTTAAGGTCCCTTCCAACCAGACAATTCTATGATAAATCCTAATTTTATTCTATGTCTGATTTCTGGAAAAATCTCATTAGAAATCATAATTATGTTACATTGTAAATGGCACCATCTTACAATATGGTTTATTTAAACTTTGTGTGAAAGACTGTACCTATTCCTGGAATCCCTTTTACCAGCCTGTTTCTTGTGAATGGGTGAAAACAAGTGATTTCCACTGGCACTGATCACAAACAGCTGTTGTTAAATAACAGACTGACTGCTGAAAGCTTTCCTATTTAGTTAAAAGTCTTTCATGTCTGGCTGCAGTACAAACAGCAATAATTTACTTTTTTTTAATAAACTTTGAGAAAAAATGTTTTTTCTCTTTCCAATTTACACATGAGTGAGAAAATACATACATATATATGTGTATATATATATATGTATGTATGTTTATATATATATATATATATATATATATATGTAATATATTTATTCACCAAAAATTTAAGACACTATTGGGTATGCATTAGTTCAGCAGGACTAAACATTCCAGACCAAACCGACCAGTAGGCTGACTTCTGAGAAATTTGTAAAGCAGGAATGAAAAAAACCACATCAACATCAAAAAAATAATAAGAAAAGCAGACAATTGCAATCATGATCTTGCAGCCATACAAAGCAGCTAATGCTATATTACCAGTAGACTGAGATGCAATACTATTTATAGAAACACATAAAAATGCAAGCACATCATAATATTATACAGCTAAAATCTTGCCAGACAAGTTCATCAATACAAATTTCATAGGTCCTATGTTTCTTTATTCATATTCCAAACTAATATACTACACATATTGAAGGACAATTGTGCTAAACCTATCCACAGTGCATTACAATGTATTGTCCAGTGTATTGGAACTTATTTTACCTGTCAGCTGAATCACTTGGTTATTTGATATGAATATATATTAGCATCACAGCAATAGCTTAAAGGTAACTAACAGTCCCACAGCAATACAGTGATCTTCCAGGGACCATTGACTGCATTGCAAAGTATACTCTTCAGGTTAGAAGCCAGATACTTGAAATTCAAGTAACTAAACTATAGATGGAACTTGATATTTATCACCACTGATGCATGTATATTAGATATTTTATCTTTGCTCAGATATACATTCCACATACAATATTGTGTTTCAGCTAAAACAAATGAAAACCATACAGAACCCTTCAGTGCACACTTGTAACGTGAAAAAAATATTTTCAGACATCTTTACAGTGCCTAAAGTCTGAAAAGCCTCTCATGAACAACCACAGATTCTGATTCCAGAGCTACATCCTCTGTTAAGTGATGAAACTGTCCTTGCCTGGAATGGGAAAAATACAACAAAGACTGCTCTTTTGTAGTCTAATGGGTGGCAAAGTCGTTTTACAGTCTTGAAAAGCAGTGTTAAGAACAAGTGCAATGATTCCTACAATTGTACAGGAAAAAAAGACATACAATAGAAAGGAGTAAAAGGGATATGGACATTTAGTGAAAATAAACCCATATTGAGAAGAAGGTTAAGATTTCTTTACCTGTAATCAGGCAATTTAGCATGCTGAGTTCTGGAACACAGTTTTCTTGCTCTGACAAGGGATAAACTACTGTTATTGGGTAATTTCTGACAGTGCTTTCATGATACACTTTGTGCTCAACTCACAAGGTCTCTCAGACATTTTGGAGCATAATAGGAGTGCAGACCAAAGGAAACTGGCTGGGAATTAAGCTTGCTGGAGCTCTTCTGAAAGAGCAAGTATTTTTTTATGTGCCTTAGACAGATGCCATGTATTCAGCATATGCAAGAAACAGTTGCATAGTATGCTGTGCTTCAGGAAGAAAGGCCCTTCCTGACTAGCTGGAAGCTTAAGGGTTAGGTGAAAGAAAAAGATAAGATCAGAAAAATGAAAACAAAAGAAGTGATGTCTGGTAAGAAGATAGACAGTCAAGATTTCAAATGCTGCAAGCCTTGAAACACCACAGGTGTATGAAACCAAGGTTCCTTGGATGCCAAAACCTTGAGTCCAGAATGTACTACACAGAATGCACTTCTTTGCAGGGGGGACAAAGAAATGTGCTGATCTCAAGTAACATTTCTTCAAGGAACCTGAAGGACAGTAGGCAATAACAGTTCAGATACCACAGGATCCATAAAGTCTACAGGAGGGGGACAGCAAGCTGCAATTGCTTTCTCTTAACTTGTTGACCTTCTAGTCCTGTGCTTGGCAAGTTCTCAAAATTTCTGACCACTCAAGCCCCTTTTCAGCCAGTTGTGTAACTCCAAATCATTCATGCTGTTTACTGGAGCCACCACAGCAGGAAAGGAAAGGTCTTATTATGTGGGAAATCAGAAGATAGGACTGAGTCTAGTACTTTAAAGTTTTGATTATGGAAAATGACAATAAATCTCACATGTAGTGATGAAACCTGGTATGACAGTGCTCAGGTTCCTCCCAGGTTTGATATCCATATGGACAAAGAAGATAGGGAGAAAAGGAAATGGCATCATGTTTCTGATAGACTGGGAGGGTTCCATGCCATATTTTCATCAAGCCTGCCTTTAGTACTAACAGGCTGATAATGCTGTCAAAATCCTAGTTAGACACTTCTTTAAGGAGGGTTTCATGGTCCTGACTTACTCACCACGCACATCCTGAAGGCAATGTTTCTGTTACAAAGATCCTCTAAAACCCAGTCAATGACCCAACACTAGATCACTTGTTAGTTAGCTCAGTTATAGAATCACAGAATATTTTAGATTTGAAGGAACCTTAAAGGTCATCCAGTTCCAACACTCCTGACATAGGCAGGGACAACTTGCACTAGACCAGGTTCCAATCTGGCATTGAACACTTCCAGGGATGAGGCAGCCACAGCTTCTCGGGGCAGCCTGTTCCAGTGCCTCACCACCTACACATAAAGAATTTCTTCCTTATATCCTATCTAAACCTACCATCTTTCAGTTTGAAGCCACTACTCCTTGTCCCATCCTTTGAAAAGTCCCTCTCCAACTCCTTGTAGGTCACCTTTAGGTACTATAGAAGGCTGCTGTAAGGTCGTGTCTCTCCAGAACCTTTCCAGGCTGAGCAATCCCAACTCTCACAGCCTGTCTCCACAGAAGAGGTGCTCCATCCCTCTGATCATCTGCATGGTCCTCATCTGTACTCACTCCAACGGGTCCATGTCCTTCTTCTCCAGGGCCCCAGAGCTGGATGCAGCACTGCAGGTGGGGTCTCAGAGAGCAAAGCAGAGGACAGAATCACCTTCCTTGGCCTGCTGGTCACACTGCTTTTGATGCAGCCCAGGACATGTTTGGCTCTCTGGGCCACAAGTACACACTGCCAGTTCACGTTGGGCATCTCATTAACCAACACTCCAAGCCCTTCTCCCCAGGGTTGCTTCCAATCCATGCTCCTCCCAACCTGCATTTATGCTTTGGATTGTCCCAACCCAGGTGCAGCACCTTGCATTTGGCCTCACTGAACATCATGAGGATTGCATGGGCCCACCTTTCCACCCTGACCAGGCCTCCCTAGATGGCATCCCTTCCCTCCAGAGTGCCAACAGCACCACATAGCTTGGTGCCTATGGCTGAGGGTGCACTGGATCCCACTGTCCATGCCACTGACAAAGATGTCAAACAGTGCCAGTCCCAATGCCAAGCCCTGATGAATGACACTCACCACTGGTCTCCACTTGGGACATTGAGCCATTGACCACTTATCTTTCAGTGTGACCATCCAGCCAATTCCTTATCTATCTGAGTAACCCATCAAAACCATGTCCGTCCATCCATCCATCCATCCATCCATCCATCCATCCATCCATCCATCCATCCATCCATCCATCCATCCATCCATCCATCCATCCATCCATCCCATGTCTCTCCAATTTAAAGAAAAGGATGTCATGTGGGACAGTCTCAAATGCTTTGCACAAGTCCAGTTAGATATACCAGTTGCACTTTCCTTACCCATCAGCCCTGCAACCCCATCATAGAAGGCCATCAAACCTGCTTACCTCCTGTGTGCCTCAGCACAGTTTCTAGAAGGATCTGTGCTCAGGAATACACTCAGTACAGGTAGCTTGGTGAGCTGCTGCAGTGAGAGCTGCAGACTGAGCTCTGGGTGGCAGGAGCCTGAGGCAAGAGGCTGAGACCTGGCACCCACCCTTTGCATAGCAAAGGGCCCAGGGACCTGTGGCACCAGCCAGGTGACTCAGAGCCACAGCAGGAGCCAGTGACTCAGCAGGAAGAGCCCAGACCTTCCTCTGTATCATAAGGATACAGAAGCCCAGGGTTTCCTTTGTTCCAAAGCAGCAGCTTGAGCTGTTATTTTGTTGCTGCACCATGATAAAGCTATTTAAAGAATTCTGAGGTCTGAGACTCTGCTATGGGAAACCCTGGGCTGAGCTGGTAAGGAAACCTTGTTTGCCTGTGAGAGTGGTGTGTGTGTGTGTAGGGAGTCAAGCTGTGCACACATCAGCCTGGAGCCAGCCACTGTGGAGGGGCTTTGCTTCCAGCCCTGAAATCTCTGGTAGCAAGAGTGGGACTGCCTGAGAATGGTCAGACAGAAAAGTTTCTTTAACATCTGTTCCATGATCTTGCTGGGCACAGAGGTGAGACTTAGCACCCAGTAGTTTCCCCAGTCTTCCTTTATTCCATTTTTAAAAATTAAGGTTCCCATCACTGGAACTTGACTGGACTGCCACAACTTCTCAAATACAATGGATAGTGGCACTGCCACTTCATCTGTCCCTTGGGACCTGTGGATACACCTCATCAGGTCCCATAGACTTGTGCACCTTCAGGGTCCTCAGATGTACTTGATCCTGATCTCCTACAACTGGTTCTTCATTCTTCCAGCCCCTGCCTTTGCCCTCTGTGGCTGGAGAACTTGCCAGTGAAAATTGAGGCAAAAAATTTGTTGAGTACCTCAGCTTTCTCCATGTCCTGGGTAACCATATCTCCCATATTCTTCCAGAGAAGACTCACATTCACCCTAGTCTTCCTTTTATCACTGGTGCACCTATAGAAGATTTTCCTGTTGCTGCTGATATCTCTGGCCAGCTTTAATTCTATCAGAGATTCAGCTTTCCTAACCTGATTCCTGCTTCTCTCTTTCTCTGCATTTCTCCCAGGCAACCTGTTTTTGCTTCTAGTCTCTGTAAGGCTTCCTTTTTGTGTTTGAGTTTGCCCAGGAGCTCCTCATTTATCCATGGAAGCCTTATGGCATTTTTTGCCTGATTTCTTTATTGTTAGGATACATCACTCCCGAATTTAGATGCAGATGAGATGCAACTCTGAAGGCCCTCTAATATCCCTCCTGGAAGAATACAGTGCTAGTGTACCTTAACAGGTATTGAATAGGACTATGTTGGAAATGGGAGGGAGGGAGGGAGGGAGGGAGGGAGGGAGGGAGGGAGGGAGGGAATCAGTGTTACTGTGACTCCCATTGGGCACATATGTATTTCAGTAACTGAGCGTCAGTGCAGGATGAGCAGAAAACTTAGTCAAGAAATAATTTCAATGGGTATCAACTGCTGAGATGATTTTGAATGAAGCACAAAGATTCATTCTAACATGTTTTGCTAGGAGGAGAAATACTGTCCTGGCAGTATATTCAAGTAGCACTTCTGTCCTATATGAAACTCAGAGAGGAACTTAGAAAGGGGCCTAACATCATTGTAAATGCAGCTTATCATTTAATCCAAATCCAAAAATGCTTCTCAAGCTCAGCCCTATGAGCAGATTGCTGTCTGTGGATACTTTGCAGAGAAACACATGGAGCACTGTTGTACCACTTTGAGGACAGTCTCTTCTCTGCTAGCCCAAAGCAGGACTCACATTGAAAAATCTCAGAATAACTTCTTCCTTTTCTGTGTAGTTATGTAAGGCTTTTTATAAAAAAATGATCTTTCAACTCAGGCTTACAGTGATAACAGTATAATAATGGTGTTTCCAACAGTGTGCAGCTCTCCCCAAGAGACGTTGGAAGATATTTCGTCAAATTAGTTCCTCAACATCACTAAGTCTGGGAAAAAAGCACAAATCAGTAGTTGGGCCTGTGCCCTTCTATCCTAGTGGAGGCTGGAATAGTGTTTCTACCAATAATAGCCTCAATCAGGCAATCAAGCAGCTCTTGCTCCAAAGAAAAGTCTTCCTAAAACTCAAGACAAGACTTCAATTACAAAATCACGTACTATTCTGGCTTTAAGAGACTGGATGGTGTGTCTTGAATGAAGAAGAATGAAATGGTTTTAAGTCACTTTCTGAAACAGAAGTAGAAAAGAATGCTATTGAGTTTTTAAAATGAGGTTAACTTTCTCTGCAGACAACAGGACACAAAGCCACTTAAAATATCTTGTAACTATTATATAATGCTTTTTTAAAACTTTCCCTGTTCGATCCAGCTTCAACTGGGGTATGTACTAAAGTCAGTGGAAGTCTTTTTGCTGACATCAATGGGTTCTGAATTAGGACCTCATTGCTTGCAACCCAGCTTGTGTGCTACATTAATTCAGAAATGGGTTTTAACAGATTCTTTCACCTAACAGTCTCCTGAGCTGTGCACTGAGAGACAGAGGGCTTTTTTCCCCCTCTTTCTGGAGGACAGCAAGGCACAGCATAGTAATAGCTACAGTGTGATCTGAACTTTGTGAGTGCAATTTCCAAAAGGCAGAAACAGCTTTTCACAGGAAAAATGTTCCCTAAGTGTTAAACAAAACAAAAAAACCAGTTACAGAAAGCTATTCCAGTAACAACTTGGATTAGGAACATATAAATCAAAATAAGAATATGAGTGGACACAGTTTGGAGAAACTGGGAAAGGGGACAGAACCACTTTTGGAGAACAACTGACATACCAAGAGCTTTACAAGTTGTACTGTGGTTGAGAAATAATATCTTAACCTTTGTACTTCCATCAAGAACTTTCAGTGGACACACACTCCAGCTTGGTGTAAATAAGTGATAAGAGACGAGAGTACTGCTGTCATCCTGTCACTCACTGTTCCCCCACCCTGGAATCAAACAATTAACACAGCTTTGCTTCACAGGGGAATGTTCTTATAAACTGTTGTTCTGCTCCTAACTTCAGCTCCATTTAAGAAGATGAAAGTAAACAGTTTTTGTTTCCCAAGCTTTTTAAAAGAAAGAGTCTGCTTAAGCACTCTGTTTTTATTCACCTGGGAGATACCTGTTTTCATATTATCCTTGGTGGACCAATAGCATATGAAGATTATTGGCTTTGAGACAAGAGGTTTTACAGTCCATCAGGTCCATTCACAGATTTGTTTATTAAAATGGTATTTGTGTATTGTTTTACTGATATGAGTTTGGATTAGTGTCACTGTTTTCTTCCCTGCAAGGACAGAGAGCTCTTGCTCCCTCACACAGCCATTCCCAGCTGAGCTCTGGAACTCAGGGCAACCACAAGCTGTTGTGGCTGGTGGTCACACCAGTGGCCACCCAACCCTAAAAACCACAGCTTTGAATGCAGCCTGTTTTGTCCCTGTGATCTGACCCACCCTAGCACCATCAGTGGGCACTGGCTCACATGGTTACACTGTACAGACCCCAGCAAAGCAAGGAATAAACTCTTCTGACAGAAGTTCTCAGACTGAGCCATTTCCCCAAGGATATATTGGAGTGGCTCTGAAGTGCAGCACAATGGTCAACACCTTTGTGGGGAAGACAGCCAGAGCTGCAGACCTCCAGCTTTTTGTCAAGCCTGTGCTGCCTTTCACAAAGCACATGATGTCCTGCCTTTATGGGATCAGAGTACGTGAGAACATTCCCTCTACACAGACACTGCATTAAACACACATCCATGCATCCAGGGCTGATCTGCCCTTCACAGCCCAGCACACGTTTATTCCTTCTCTTACCAAAGTCCAAATTTGCATCCTCAACTGCATGGGCAAAGAATGCAGCCTCAAAGGATGCTGCCCTGAATTCCTTGAAATGGGAGTCACTGCTGCCTGAGTGAGCTCAAGTCATACATCAGTTACGTGTCCAGAGGGGAACCAGAGAGAAGCAATTTACATCACAGGAAATATATAGTTCTCAATGTCACATACAAGTCTATGCAGGAATCTCTCTGGACAGCAGTGATCAACTGATCCAAATTTATAGCTAATGTGTCTTCATTGTCTTCATTGTCTCCATCCCGTATCAATCAAATCCCAACTTCCATAAGCAGGCCCATAACAGTGATGGGGGATGACCAGAACTTCGCAGTCCATCAAACTCTCAAGTAATATTCTAGATGCAGTGGAAGAGAGAACCTGGCCCACACTGAAGAAAAGGATGTAGGAATAATGGATGAGTGGATAAAGGGAAAAAGAAGAGTTCTTAACATCTGGGGAAGACATTCATGCTTCAGCATGACATGACAGAAGATGAGGTGAGCTTCTATTAACAGCTCATGGAAAAACAAAGGAACCCTAAAACTGCATCACAATCCACAAGACACCAAGCCTGAAGAAACAATTCAGTTGAGACTTCAGCTCTTTGAGATAAAATGCAGCTTATTCAACTAATCAAAGTTTTCCCTGTGAGCACAGTGAGCAAGGCTTAATTAGGAACATAATGTAATGTGTGAAGGACATTTTGTTAAAAATACACTGCATGTACTGAGGAACTCTGCTTTTTTCATACAGTGTGACATACAACAGGCACTGAACCAAAACACCACAGAAGTATGTGGTTTATGCTATCCCATTGGACTACCAAACAACATTTAACATAAAGTATTGCAGATATATAGTAGAGGATGTCTAAATGTTCCTTTACAGTATTGCCACAATAACTGCTTTTCTTTCATGTTACCACAGCCATTACTAGAGAGCTAACACCAAAAGTCATCATCAAACATCTAAACCTCATTTGGAAAATATATGTAACCTTTTTTGTTACTCCTTCTTCTCTGTCTTCTAATCTAGACTTAATATTAAACCCAGCTTTGTTTTTGCTTAGCAGCAAAAATTAGAAGCAACTCTATTCAAGCCAATACAATTATTTCAACATGAAGAAGGAATCAGCCATCTGCAAAAAACAGTCTAACAGGTAATTTTCCACTGACAGCTCTTACCATAAAACAGGTGACAGAAATGACACTGTTTCACCTAACACTGTGTTTCATCTAACACTGAAAGTAAACAATTAATGCAAATTGGACAATGCTTTTAAAGACAATAAAGTCTTCCATCTATGCCCTTTATACATAATTATTTTCATCTTAGTAAGCAGACACTTAGGAAGGACCACCATCAGATTGTAGATGGAGCCTATTCATCACACAAAACAGGCAGCTGACCATCTCTATTTATTTATGCATTATTTTACTTTTTGATCCCCCCTTGGAAAGCATGTGGAATCTATGAGACATTTTCATGCATCATTTCTTGTAGAAGAACATCAAGTCACCTTTTTTGCCCTCAGGCAAACTTCCCCAATGTGATCTCAGTAACTGTCCATATTTTCTATACCTTGTGTAAGCAGCTGGAGGTTTCGGACTTCTTCTCTCACCTTCAGCTGAAGGACTTGCTGCAGAATGTGCTGTCTCAGGCTTTCCTGGGCAATGCCCATTCGTTCAAGCTTTTTGTCAGTAAGTCTCAGCAAAGCACGGCCTGGAAGAAAAAGCCAAGAACAAAAATCACCCAAGAATTTCCATTAGTGCAATAAGCTCATTCTGACATGGTAATTCACTACAGAAAAAATTCTCAGCCCTGAAATACCTTATTCTGAGCAGACATTGTTCCATCTGTTAGGTACTCCCTAACTGTTAGAGACCTATGTGCTACTCCTCCCTTTTCTATTGTTTTTCTGTATTGTTTTGGTACTTTGTGAGATAGAGGAATCTTGTGCCATTTTAGACAGCCAGCTGCTGTTCTTAAGGGCCAGTTGTTTTCCCATGGGTAGGACAACCCCTGTAAATCTACAACTGACATAGGTGCCTAAATAGACTCTCAGCTATTTTCAAACATCATGTCAAGAAATGAGTGAAAACCAATGACTGTGGGTTTTACAAATTAAATCAATTTAAGTTTTATCAGGGACAAATATTGTTGCAATTCAGATATGTCTATAGTTTATCAGCACCATTTCCCAGGATGGTTCTGTACTTCATGGTTCAGCCTTCCAAATCCCTCTTAACAGCAAACTATCACAGCAAAATTGGAAAAAAAACCCCAGAGATTTCTATCAATTATATCTAAAACACTCCCAAAAAATATTTTGTCCGACTATAAAAACCATCTGCCTATGGTCTTTGCAGGCATTCACTCCCAGTTTGTGACTTATCTTTAGTGTTAGGTTAATGTTGAAACACAGCCCCAGGCAGATTGTAGATGTTAAAAAAATCAAACAATCTACGATTTTGCTAGTGGAACTCTGACTCCATCTTTTGGGCATGGCTATGCTATAAATAAATAGGAGCAAGGCTGTACACTGGCTGAGCCAACAGTAAGGAATTATTTGAACCAAGCAGAGAACCAAAGCATCAAGCAGAATTTTGCCCTAGGAAGAAAATGAAAACTTACTTTCTTTGGTCTTGCCCACTGCTGTGGGGCAGTACAGGGAGGAGTGTTGTGCAGCCCCCTACTGACTCTTGATTACCACTGTGCACATTTGCTATCTAAAGGTGCCCTGGCCAATGAAAACAAATCAAACTGGAGCTACATGGATACTACCTTGAAAATGACCTGTTTGGTTCACTTTTTTAAACAGGTTCAACTTTTTACCTCCTCTGTTTTTTAATTATGAAAAACCCCTTCTTTGACTTCTCAGGCCTTCTTCTGAAACCAGGAGAAGATAGCAAAGAACAAGTTATTCCCTCTGCAACACAGCAGCCTCTGTGCTACCATTACTGTGGCTTTTGGATGAATGGTACAATTTAGCTCATTAGAAAGTGTTACTCAACACAGCAAGATAAGGCCCTTATTCAATGTCTTTCCTTGCAAACTAGCAAGGAGTAGAGAATTTTTATAATTATTTTAATTAAAAAATTTAAGATAAATGCCAAAAATTTAAAGGGGCACAGAATATCTGCCCCAAACCAAGGAGTTAGCAGCATGCCTTTCACAAACTGCTATATTTCACTCACAAGCAGTTCCACAGGATCTTGATATAACACAATGTAAAATACTGGGATATTACTATTAATAAAGCAAGATCTTATTGATCAGATAAAAATGACAGCATTCATAGATGTTCAGCCCTTCTGCATCTCTCAAACACTACACACTACAAAGGATGACCTTTTGACTAGGAAACCTTTCTTTGAAATCACAGACAAGAAGAATTCTAAGGGTTAACGTAATTACAAACTATTGAAATTAAGTCTCTTGCAGATCAATGCCAGCTGTCCAATTCTCCTGGTGATAAAGGCAGCAATAATGACTTCAATTTTTTTATTGTCTTATCACGCTAAAATATCTTAAAGCAATTTATAGAGGATGTACAACAGTTCAAGAGTATGGTCTGTAATGTCAAATTAGCAACTGAAAGCAAATAAAAACACAAGAAACCAGTTTAAAGAGTGCCAACACCTGTCATCTTAGGGCAGTGAGTCAGCAACAGTAATATGAAAGGACAGACAGAGACCATGCATCTCATCCAGTGCCCTCCACCTCTTTTTGGCCATAGATACAGTCATTACTCTTTCCTTCCTCTGGGCAACTCTTTAGTTCATATTCAAATCGTTTTTCTACCCCAGCCACTGCCTTTGGAAGTTGAGTGTGCACAAAACAGAAATGTCTCTTTTCAACTCTTGGCATGTCAGCTCTTCTGCTGCTTAGGCTCAAAGCATGATGCTATTGACTCATACTCTCTGTAGCAGCTTGCACAAATTGCCTTAAATTAACTCTTTCTTACACCAAATCCAAAGTGACATGTTCAGGCAGTGATGAGGTGAGAAAGCAAACATCCAAATGTGGCATTTCAAGAATGCACTAAGGGACCTGATCGTGAAAATTCAATCCTCCTCATACCTTCTCCCCCCTCAACACTTAGAAGAACAACATCCAAGTCACAAGTGGAATAATTTTCATTCTGACACTAAATCATGCCTTTGAAAAGATATTTTTAGTGCCTGGACCAGTCACTAAAGCCAATTAGTCACTAAGGCCAAGATCCTGACAATCAGCTAATGCTTTTGGATGCTTCCCTGTCTTGCTTTGTGTATTATGCATATCTGAAAGAGTAATCATTTTGTGCTAAGAACTCTGTGTTATTGAACATTGAAGCCAACTGTCCAGAGAATTTGTGGAGTCTCTGTCTTTGGAAGCATTCAAAATCTGTTTGACAGGGTCCTGAGCTGGACTTGTCCCTGCTTTGAGTAGATGATTGCAAGTGATGCCTTCCAACATCATCTGTTCTGTGAACTAACCTGCATGAAGGATCTTGATCTAAATACCTATTTTCTTTTAAAAAGCTGAGATTAACAAAGGAAATTATTAAGAATACACAAAAGATGGCCATTTTATCAAGCATTTTATCAACATGGTTAAACAGAGAGACAGCTATACAGTAAAAATTGGGGGTAGATTTTTAATTTTCAGAGTGCAGATATATTATCAAAAGCAGAATATTTCTAAGAGTATACACTGATCTTTGCTCAGACACAAGTAGAATAAACTTAACTACCATTGCAGGAAAATTTCCCAACACTACAGAACAGACACTACCTCTTAGATGTAATAGTTACCTGCCCAGCAGGAACATTTTTTCAAACAGAACATTTTTTTCAAAAGCACCTAAACTAAGAGAACCATAAGGGTCCCAGTGACAAACACCTAGGCCGTGGTTCAGGCTAGCTGGAAGGCTGGAAACCAAATGTTTTAAACAAAACTCCACAACTCCCTCAGTATCTGCACACGTCTTTTAACACCTAAACCCCAGCCCTCTCATACTCAGGGCAGATCTGCCGTGGAAGGTTCTGAGCTACCCTGAGGGCAAACACAAAATATAAAACACTTTCCAGCTTAATAATAGATTGATGGCCTAATTTTTTCTAATATGACTTAGCTGCTACAGATCTCATTGAATCAAGCTGGGATTAGATGAAAATCTGAATGGAGGGAGAAACATTGCATGCCACAGAACATTAGCATGAGTATAAGCACTGGTCCAATGGGGCTGGCATTGGCCCTTGAGCAAAGAAGGCAGCACACACTGCTGTACCTAATGAGAAATGCTCAGCCCTCCCTGCACTGCTATATCCTACTGCTCTTCCCCCAAGTGCCAGTGTACAGGCACACAGAGGGACACCTCACAAGAAGCCTTGAAAGAACACTTGCAATGGAGGCAAAGGGCCAGGTAAGAAAGGGCTTATTTAACAAGTGGAAAGAACTGAAGAAATACAGGGAAACAAGAGCAGAAAGCAGTGAGAGGCTGATATGACACAAAACCCTGATGAAAACTATGAGTAATTTAAAGCTGATGAAAATAATAAACCACAAGTGGGAACAAATGATGGTGTGAAATATGGCCAAGACAGGTGACCTTGTCTTCCAAGTACAGTATGAAAGGTATACCTGATCTTGATCTTGTACCTATACTGAACATCAAGACAAGATGTTCACTTTACTTACTTGTAAAACCTGAAAAAACAGGGAAATGAGATTTACTAAGCCCCTAATTATGTAAGATGAAAAATGTTTCAAGTTTATACTTAAATGCTGTAAATGCCATTTTATTCTTAGTTAATAGATAACAGTGTGTTTCTCTAGTTTTTCAAACGTGGTGCTTTTGTGTTTACATGAAATAGTCTGATCACAGCTTTCCTCTTGCTTAAACAGGGTGATTGTTGGCTTCTCCTGACTGCCTTGGACATATCTTGTAAGAAATTTCCATGACAGAGACACAGGCATAAACATCATTGTTCAGGTGCTGGTGAGACACAAGTATAAAACTCTCATTATATACTCAGGAAAGAATGCAAACAAGAATGGGCAGAGACAGAGGCTATGATTTCATAGTGAGGAATGGCAAAATTGTGAGAGGAGGCAGAAATAGAATAATCATCTACAGAATGAGACTAGCCTCATGATGGCAGTGGGGGGAGATGAACACTGGGAAAAGAGAAGAACTATTAGACTGAATATATATACTATATATATATAAAATACATATAATCCCTGACTATATTAGGGAACTGATTTGAAAAGAGAACAAATGGGTGTGATTACAACTGAAGATGCTGAGTTCAGAAATATCTTTCAAAAGAAACAGCACAAACCAGAAATCAATCAAATTTTCAGAGCAAACTTTGTATAACTTCATGATGCTTCTCTGGATAACCTATCAGATCTTCTACAGTCCCACATTTTCTGCTTTTCCCATGAGAATTTAAGACCCTGTCTCTCCTTCTCATGCCTGTCTCATCACTAGTCAACCAGACACATTAGCCACTTTGTCATCAATGCCTTGTGGCAAAACTACAGCTCTTCCTGCAAAGGCAGCTAGATCTGATTTGTCTTACTAATCATTTTAGCCCTAAGACTAATGCAGACTCTTGGTAAACTGCAACTTGCATTACCATCCTCTTTGTCCCCCTTCAGGTATCTAATATGTCACCAATCAGGGAAGACTTACTTGCTTTAAAAGTAAAAATGGATTCATTTTTCATCAGACTTACCATAGCAGCAAACACCTCATTGATCTACCTGCTAGCATAAGAGCAGCTGCCAGCCTAAGCAGCTCCCAAAATTGCCACTGGCACCTACTGGTACTTCTGATGTGATGAAAGAATCTCAGCTGGGGACCAGCTAAAATAGACAGGAGACACAAAGTATTCTGGTACAGAAATAAAGAAGAAGGAACAATAGTTTCTAATGATAGGGACTAGGAGAAGCAGAGAAGACTATTTAACCTTGAAGAATATTAAAGATCTCCTGCTGAGGAAGTTCTCCAACATCTGAGCCAGCATTCTTGTACTTTCTCATCCTGTTAACAAAATCAGTAAACCTCCATGAGGCCATAGGAATTACCTTCTTGTAAGACACATGAATGGAAGAAGCCCATGACTCCAGTTTATCTACAGGGGAAGCACAGGAAACCTGGCTACAGGAAGGCTCAGGTGTCAATTTGCTCATGTATCAAACTAGCTTTGGACCCACTTTTATTTGTTAGTACCATCAAAGATGATTCTCTGTCTCTCACTCATTATTTGCTGGATCTGGATGACACCCATTCTATAATAGAGTTTCTCAATGAAAACACTGTAATATTGGTCAATAAACATCTGATCAAACTCAAAGAAGCAGCTATGTAAACAAAGGCACTTTCTGAATATTATCTGCATCCCTTGTTTCAACATGATGTCTGTTTATACTTCTGACAAGATGAAGTAATGACTATTTTTATTTCTGCCAATAAATCTACAATGAAACAAGTTTATTTCCATAAAGCCCTTCTCAGGTCTCAGTTTTTTGCACCATCCCATCTTTCCTTCCTCCACACTTCCGAACCACAAGCATGAACAGAATATGAAAGAAAAGTAACTCAACAGAATCTTTAACTTAGCTGCATTATCAAATATAAAACTAGCAACAGCCAAAACATGGCTTTCTTTCTAAATTTATTTCTGACAAACTTACTAAGATGTCAGTGTTGCATGTGTCAAGTGTTGCATGTTGCCTTGTTGAACCATACATTTGGGCTTGGGGCACCAACCCAGCCTGTCCAGATCTCTCTGTAGAGCCTTCCTGCCCACCAGCAGATCAACACTCCCACCCAACCTGGTGTGGTATTTAATTCAGATTACTTAGTTTGACGTAACTTCCTCTCACCTTGGTGCTGCCTTTCCCAATTCCCTCTATATTCTACCATCTACCACTGTCATTTTCTATTCTCTTAATTCTGATACAGTCCTTTGTGCCATGTATCTCCTGTTCAACGACAGCCTCTGAAATTTCAATTAGGAGATGTCTTTCTGACACTCAGTCCTCCTTGCCTCTTCCCAGGGATGTCTCCCAGGTAGCTGCCCCCAGCTGCTTCTCCCCAGACCTCTCTCTGAGGCTGCTGTGCTCCTGACACAGGCTCAGGCACATCCATCAGCTCAGTCACAACCACACTGGATTTATGCTACTGAGCAAAACCAAAAAACCTGCAGTAATGGTGAAGTCATGTAAGAATACTGAAAGACAGTGAGTTAACAGAGCATGGACCTGGAATATTCAATTTAGGAACTGCAATTTAAAAGTATCCTTCTTTGTCCCTGGTACTTCCAGCCAAGTAGCTCAAGAGTCCAGGTTGAAAATTAACTGAAGACAACCATCCTTCTCCAGAAGTGAAATTCTCCTGACTCCCAACTCCTGCCATAACGAAAGCAAGCAATTCCTGCTCCTTGACTTACCCACACATTTCCAAGAAGTATTTAATTGCATACACTGTGGGATCACACATCCTTATATCACAGAGTCATTTAGGCTGGAAAAAGCCTTTCAGATCAACTATTAACCCAGCACTGTCAAGACCAACCCTAAACCATGCCCTAAGAGGCATAGCCACATGCCTCTTAAATACCTCCAGGGTTGGTGACTCTACCACTTCCCTAGGCAGCCTATTCCAGGGATTTTTGGCAAGAAGCTTTTCCTAATATCCAATATAAATCTTCTCTGGTAGGGCTGTTGTAACCCATGTGCAGGACCTGGCACTCTGCCTTGTTGAACCATACATTTGGGCTTGGGGCACCAACCCAGCCTGTCCAGATCCCTCTGTAGAGCCTTCCTGCCCACCAGCAGATCAACACTCCCACCCAACCTGGTGTTGTCTGCAAACTTACCAAAAATGCCCTCAGTCCTTTTGTCCATATCATCAATGAAAGTCTTAAGCAGAACTGCTACAGATACGTAAGAGACTTAGTTATAATTTTTTTTAAATTAATGTATTAATTACTCTAGTGTCTAATGATTTACAGATATATTCAAAAATATCTTTATTCTAAAACAATATTAGAATAAAAATCTCATTACAGAGAAGGGAAAGGGTTAATGAGAGACTGTGTATCATGATTACTGGAAGTGGTTCAGTTGGTAATTTACTGTACTGATGGGAACTATATTGATTTCTTACAAGTCTTGAGTAAAAGACTATTAGATGGTCCTGTTTTTCAGATGAACATATTCAGCACCTGATGATTTTAATAGGAGGAAATAGTAATAACTTGAATTCCCTTCTGAAATATAAATTCAGGCACAAATCATATTACAGCACTTTTCAAGCATACTGTAAAATGTGAGACAACCATTTTTAGTGCTCTCAGGAAGGACCCAATAGGACCCACAAAGTAAATTAAGGATAAATGTAAACCTTTAGCAGGCAGTCTGTAAATCAACATTGCTTGTTGTACATACATCTGCCACCCTACTTCCTGAACATACAAAATTATATATTATCGACAGCTATATACAGACATAATACTGACATATAATAATGAGCTTTTATTATATTGCACATCGTATATTTTAGGAAAAAACCCTAGGACTATTGTTTGTTGGTACCTGTGTGCTAGATTTATGGTGCCCCTATTCAAATAAACATCCCCAAGATCTTTCCTGTTCATGATGGAGTGAGTGAATCTGTCAACACGTTTGGTTTTGTTCAGCATCAGCAGGACACGCAGTTCTTCAATTCCTTGTTAATATAATGTTGCTCCCTGTGCATCACATTATGCACTATATATCCCCTTTCTTTATTAATTTTTTAAAAATCACATTAGATCATTCTTGCTGGCAAGAGTCTTGTAAATTTATTCAGGAGTAAACATACATTCCTATATTATAATGTACAGCTTCTACACAGAACAGATTAGGAAAGGAAAAGATGATTTGGAAAGCATTAGACTTTGACTGAAGTCTTTAAAGCAAACTCAAACACGAACTTTTGCTGTAACTCCTAATGGCAGACCTTACAAAATTCAGATTTCTTGCAGAAAAAAGGGATCATTTATTACCACAAGAAAACCATAAACAAACATACACACCAAAAGACCCCAACACTCATTCTTGAAGTGACTAGCCCAAGTAGAATTGGGAAATCCCTGACATCACACAGAAGACAATCCATTTATAAGCAAAATCCTTCATTGTTTTCAAGCGTTGGGTCTGGCTGAGGCAGAGCTCATTTTCCCCTCAGCAGCCCTCAGAGCCTGTGCTTTGTGGCAGCAGCTGGGAAGCCACTGAGAACACAGTGTTTTGGCTATTGCTGAGCAGTGCTCCCTCCCACAGCATCCACGCTGCCTTTCCAACATCTCCCCCCACACCAGCAGGCATGGGATGGGCAAAATCTTGGGAAAGGACACAACCAGGACAGCTGACACAAACTGAGTAAAGTGATATTCCATATCACATGACATATGCTCAGACATAAAAGCTAAGAAATAAGAAGAGGAAAGGAGTATCTTCATTATTTCAATATGTTTGCCTTCCAGAACAACCCCTACATGTGCTGAAGTCCTGCTTCCCAGGAAGTCACCAGACATCACTTCCTGATGGGATGTAGAGAATTAAATCTTTGGGGTTTTTCCTTTGCCTGAGTGTCACATTTTATTTTAGTAAACTGCCTGTATCTCAGCCTACGAGGTTTTTTCCATCTTATTTCCTTCCCCCGCCTTGCTGAGGGGAGGAGAGGAGAGACTTGGGGGGCACCTGGTGTCAGGTGAAGATCAACCCACCACAGTCACGCCTCGCAAGGCGATCTTGGGGTCCATCTGACTCATTCTGCTGGGGACAGCCAGCCCCTCTTCCTCCTGATTACTCTAACTGCCACACAGCATTTAGGCAAAAACCTACACAAAGAAGAAGTCTTTGAAACATGTTTAATTCATTTTCTGAGTTTCTTTTAATGCCAAACTAGTGGGAAGCACAGAGGACCGACATAATGTGAGCAGACAGCTTACTGTACTGCATTGCAGAAGGTCTGTGGGCCATCAAAGCTCCAGCAGCACTCCAGAATTTGAGAACTTACATTTGCTAATAAGATTTTCTAATCACTGCTTTGTTTAAAAGAAAAAGAGAAAAATTAAAATGTTATTAAATATTAAAATAAGATATCATATCCCAATGCTGAGGTACATACAGTATTAAAACACTTCCCAGTCTGTATCCCTAGGTCTCTCCTGTTCCACAATGTTATCTCCAAGCAGCTTGCAGTGATGCTGTCTTCCACACCCATACCAGCTTAATCCCTCATTTTTAAAATAAAAATAAAATTGAGAAAGTTTTTTTGTTAATATTCATGTGGTTAATAATTCTTACTAATAAAAATGGAAAATTAAAAGCAACATGCAGGTTAAGCACTGTAGACTGCTTCAACTCTCCTAACCTGAAGGAGGAACCAGCCACATCTCTCCAGATGCATGTTTTGCTCTAGCATTGCTCTTTGGGGACTTGAATTAGAAGCCTGGCACACGTCAGGTGGCACACATCACCTCTGATATGCCTTGAACTTACTGTCTATACTGCCCATTTTATAACCTAGGGAAAAATACATTTCCACTTGTAAAAGTTACCTCTACTCAATTATATGCACAGTCTTACAGACACAGGCACTAACCTGTTGTTGCACTGCTGGCTCAGTAGTACACCAAACTTTGCATTTCTTCCAGCTTTTATTACTGTAGCTGTGAGGAGAATCAGGACATAAGGATTTTATTTGGCTGGTGTATTCCTCCTATTTAATAGTTACACTTGACCTGTAGAACACTGTGAGACAGTCATTTTGGATCAGAAAAAAACCCCAGATACCTAAGCAACAAATGATTGTAGCTACTTTTTAAGCAACTCATCCCTGTAACAGAAGCCAGACCTTATTTTTTAAACTCTGTATTCTGTACCTCCAGAATCTGGCTCAACAATAATATTAATAATAATGATCCAAAACTAATGTGCAGGAGCCTTACCAGAGGCTGCAGCCCAGCACTGTGGCCCAAAAGGAACATGCAGCCCAGCCCCTGGCTCTAGCTTTGGGTCTCATTCTCCCAAGCAACATAAAAGCTTGTTTTCCACTACAAAGTGCGGGAAAATGTTGTGGGAACTTTTTTAATAAAATAACTGCTATAGCTAGGAGCAAGGGAGCTCTTCCAAAAAGATGGAGACAGGTCATCTTCAAACTTCCAGCAGAACATGCCCAGCTCCTGCTCCAGGCAGGGGGCTGGCCCAGGTCCTGCTGAGGTGGGGCTGCACTGACCTTCCTGTGATGCACTTGGCAATCTCTGTGCAGGGTGCAAGGGCTCCAAGCTCTGCCAGCTCCCCGCCTCTTTCCAAGACCAGACACAGAGAACCCACCCCAGCCCTCCCTTTCCTACATGCTAGAGAAAGGGCCAACTGCCCTGGCAGGTGGATGGTTTGGAGGAGGATTGTAAAGCCCTCAGTCTAAAGGGGAAGCCAGAATTATTTTCCCTTCTGCTTTCCTGCTCAGATTGGGAAAATGTTGGGCATGCATAAAGAATCAGCTGCAGGCACTGAGGTAAATCCATGGCTAAAATAAAAAGGGAAACAAGATGGTCAGGTGCCTCCAGGCTTTTTCAGAAACCACAAAAGGGACTAATCTGGATCATAATTTAGGAGTTCACTTTTCCATCCAGAGCATCACACCTAGGACCTGAGTCAGGCATAATGGGATCTGTGTGTGTCACTCACTGGCTGTCCAGCAGCAGATGTCTAAAAAAGAGCTTGGGACAAAATACTCTCTCATTCCCCAAAAGCTTGTGATTTAGCAACTAATTAACAAAAACAAAGTTGACTAATTTTAGCTACAGCTGAGCCTAAGGTCAGTGGATGGCTTCCAGTGACTATAGCAATACTTAGAGCTGCTTGTGATAGGAATTTCATCAACATTTTAAAATGGCAGAAAAATTCTGCCATTTCCAATGTGATTTGATTTAGCAGGAAGGGGCAAAACAAGAAAAAAGTGCTGCAAGGTAAACCCAAACTAATTAAAATGAAACACTAGTTAAAAGATGAAGCTAATTCACAATCAGAACCCCCTAGCAGTGAAATGGGTGATTCTCAGGTCCTTGTGGTCTTGAAATGGAGTTTTTGGAAGAGAGTGTTCAGAGGAGCTCAGTTTATTGGTGTCTGTACAAGAGGGAGGCAGCAGTAGTGGAGAGCTCTTTATCTCTGCATGAGATCTACCGTTCAAAAAGGCCTTGGGAAAAAAGCGTGGGAAAAAGTAGAAGGAAGACAAGGAAATTTATATAAATCAAACAAGTACCAGTAAATTCCCAAACCTCAGGTAATATGGGGTGTTTTTCTGCTTTATATTATATTGGCTTTCTGATAGCTTCAGTGGGTTTTATTTCTACTATAAATTAAATTTTTCCTTTCAGACAGAACAGCAAACATTAAATCACTGTATTATGTATGAATCTTCAGTTACACCTTGTTTTCAGAAAGAATAAATGGAGAGGACACATTTGAATGCATGACATGATCCACCTTTAAGTCTTTCTTTAAAGAGGCACTGAGTTGAACAAACACTAATCAACCTATAAAATCAGATTAGAGAAAAAGCAACAACTGTGGCTAGTGAATGTATTATAACCCTTATTGGCAATTTGCCGGTGTTAATTTTTATAGAGGAGAATTCTGGAAACGATCATCATGGAAATTTCCTACAGTAGCACTGCAGACTAACCCTCACCCAGGAGATGAGCAGATCTCACCCTCACACACCCTGAGCAGATGTCACAGTGTTTAAGCACAGTTCTTTCACTCACAGAATATGCACTAGGAACCAGTGACACACTGGTTAAGCGCAGGGCGAGATGCTTTACTCATGCAGAGAGGGACTATTCCGACAGGTTGAATGAAGGTGCTGTCACTCGTATCAGTGCTCAGACACAATTATACATAATAATTTTTCCACGAGTTTACACACACACATACAAAGAAAACAGAGGAGGAAAACATCATTTCCAGCCTGGAAAAACTTTCCTAAACCACAAGAGTCTAGAGAATGTTTTTTGAGTACTGAGCCACAAATTGAATCCTCAGTCAAGTACTAAATTGTTTATCTTCATCTCCATTCATTAGCTTGCACTCAGTCTTCAATACAAAAGCCAAATCATTTTAGGGTTAGTTTCAAATGTGATTTTGATTATGCACAAAAGACAATTTCTTGTTTCTTTGTTATAAATAAACATTTAGGCTTAACTCTCTTTCCTGGGTTGTAGACACGTCTTGTGAAACTCCAGCATGTAACAATATTCAGATATCAAGAGCTGAAGAGCATCAATATAAACCAAAAAAGTGACAACAGATATTATTAAATAACTTACTTCATCTTCCAGTGCATAATTAAAATTATAAATCAAATATCCAGATATGTAAATACTCTTCACTCAATTCACTTATATTTCTTTGTAATGTTCTCCTTTGTGTCACCTTTGTGATACCCATTTTGCTTGGTTTTCCTCACCAGCTTTTTTCTGTTTTCTTCCCACTGAAACAAGTTCTTTCCTGCACTTTTCTCAACTACAAAGCTCCCCTGGTAAGACACATGTGAGCACTGACAGTATGAATTCCTGTAAATACCCCTGAATTAAATCAGCTGGATGGTATGTAGGATCACAGCTGTCTATAGATTGAAGTATCAATTACAAATCCTTTGGCACAGTTGCATAAGAAGCTGATCTAAATCAAGTTATTTCCTGTCTGCTCCCAAGCTATTTTCTGATGACCTTTGAAAATGGGCAAGCCAAGATTCTTTCTGCATCATACAGCAAGACATAGGTACTCCCAGTCATGGCCTCAGGACCTTGTATCTGGTCTCAGCAGCCGTGTTCTACTTAAATGATAAGGATCAGATCACATAAGATCCATTCATAATGGTGTAAGAAACATTTTCGTTATTCAGTGAGCAAGAAAAGACCTGGGATCCTGGTGAATACCAAGCTGTATGTAAGCCAGAAATGTGCCCTTTCAGCCAAGAAGGTCAGCTGTTGGAACCCTGGTTACTGAGAATTCTAGACTTTCCTGGGCTGCAGTAGGACATAGTATTTCCAGCAGGTCCAAGGAGGTGATCCTTAGCTTCAACATGACCCTGATGAGGCCACACCTGGAATGCTTTGTCCTGTTCTGGAATCCCCAGTATAAGAGAGACACAGACATACTGGAGCAAGATCAACAAAAGACCACAAAGATGATTAATAGATTGGGGCATTTGTAAGGTAAGGAAAGGCTGAGAGAGTTGAGATTGCTCAGACAGGAAGAGAGAAGGCTCAGGGAGAGCCTTCCAAGATATGTAAACACCTAACAGAAGGAATAAAGAGACAATGGCCGCAAACTGAAACAAAGGAAATTCCATTTAATTGTAAAGAACCTTTTTTGAGTGTGCTTGAACACTGGAACAAAGGTTCTGAAAAGTTGCTGAGTTTCCATTCTTGGAGATACAGCTGACAGGACACAGCTCTGGACAATCTGCTCTAGTGGGCCCTGCTTTGAGCAGGAGTTTGGAAGATGACCTTCAGAGCCCCTTCTAACCACAGTGACTGTGATTCTATTCCATGAAGGTACAGAGCAGCAAATCAGGCAGCCCGAACTTCGAGAGAGTTAGCAAGGTCACAACTAGCAGGTACTGAATCCAAGAGTCTTACGTACTTTGTGTATCGATGTATTCAATTGAAATGTGCAAACCAAGGAGTCAGGTGAAAAAATACCTACCTACCCTCAAAATTGTTTAGATACAAGTGTACACCACCTACAGAATCCCTCAGCAGCAGCATCCAGATATTGGATTTCTCTCAAGAAAATGCTGTAAGTAGCAAGTTTAGAAGAGCAGAAGGATGGAGTCTATTTGGCTTGTAAAACGTGGGATTTTTCAGCCCTTTGAAGGTCATCTCATGTCACCCATTCTGAAAAGAGGACCGCATGTGGTTCCAAAAACATCCATTCTCCACTGCTGTCCACACCATTAAATTAACCACTGCCACCAAGGTTCAGCTGCTGGAACTCAGTTGTTTGTACTATCAAATCACCCCTGAGATTTCATGGCCCACTGACCTGGGCCACCTAACAGTTCCTCAGAAACTTCCAGGTATATTTCAGGAATGAGCAGAGACTGGGGGCTATTTTCCACAAATGGCATAACACAACCATCCTATCCTTAGGAGTAAGAACCTCTAGCAGCATGGGCACAAGTTGTTGTAATTGCTTATTATTAGCCTCAGTGTCAAATGATGTTTGAGAAACACCACTGACATGAACATGGCAACATTACAGAGCCAGAAGTTCTCTTGTCAAAACCCAACCAGCTCTACTAAAATAGTACATCTGCTGCATAAGGGTTTGTTCAATCTTAAAAGACAAGAAGACTTCCAGGATTCAGTCTTCCTGAAAAGTACAAGTATAAACTGATTTCTCAGAAATCAGAGGTCAGAGGAGAGACAAAACTACCTCCTTCCTCATGAATTCTATGTGTCCATTGGCACAAGCCAGAGCAGTTGGAAAGGATTTCCTCTGCTGTTTTTCACCTTTTCTTTCTACCTGTTCTAAGCTTTTAAATGACTTGGTTCTCTCAACAGGGAAAATGATGAAAAGCACTGGAAAAGAGATGTCTGGTTAAGTTTTTTATGATGGTAGCAATTTTATTTAGATTTAATTTTCACCTCTAGGCATTTTAAGAATTCTTCTGGCTTTAGGCCTTGTGTCAGATCTTACTTATTAAAAAGTTGTTCCAACATTTTCAAATACCGGAAATGAGAGGGAGAAAGAGAAGAGGCGTAAATGACTGGGATACTGTGTTTGAAGAAAGCAACATTTCTTCAAGGAATGCTACTTCTGTGAAGTCCTGTAAGAGACAATGTGTGAAAAAGAGCCCAAAAAACAGTAATGTCAGGTCCAATTTTGGATTACTTCTGAAGGGCGACATGCTGCATATTACATTGCACAAGTCAGAAGAGCTGTCAAGGATTTTTACACATATATCCTGCCTGATTCACAGGGATCATTAATTATAGTCGTAGGGTGTGCCTATGTCAGTTCACTCATAATTCTTGGAACACCCTTAATGTCTTCTGCAATCCTGACCTCTAAGCCAGCACTGTTTCTCAAGCACTGTCAGGACACATGGAAAAAATGCCATTGGTTTCCTCCCACCCATAAGTACAATTATATCACTGGCACAGTCTCTACAGGAACAGCTTTTCAGCAAGGACAATAAAAGGTCTGGGAAAGGAAGACTGACAAAAATCTGTTACTTCTAGAGACAGTCACCAGGTTTTGGTCTTTACCTAAGCACAGTAATTATTGGGATATCCTTCCAGTCTTGGAATAAACACTATATAATCAAAGTTAATCACCTTCCTACAACCCTGCAGACTGAATACTTTCTGCTAAGTAACTTCCCCAGTACTGGAAAGCACCTCCTCTTTGCCAGCCAAGAGCCTCCTCCTGTTACAGAGTGGCTGGGTAACAGCAAACCTGCTACAGGACTGCTGTAAGAGACAGTAAAACTACTCTGTTGTCACAAAAGTGGTAAATACAAAGACAGCTCCTAATGGTTTGCTCTCTCAGTGCTCCTAAATGGTACAAAGCTGTTAATAAGAAATGTTGCCTTTTTCCACTCAAAGTTTTTAGATTCACCACAGATATTTTCATAAGATTTAAAGCAACACTGATCACCTGGAGAGGTGATGAAAGAGGTTAAAAAGTACCACAATGCTGGGACTTTTTAAAGATCCTGACTTACACCCACAGACATGCTGACAAGAAGAACATTTGCATCTACAGAGAGAGGAACATCTCCTGAGATCAGTATGGACTTGCAGCATTTCGGGACTGCCAGGCATTCAATGCACTCCCCAAGTTTGCAAAACCTTCCACTGAACCCTTGCCCAGAAAAGAGAATCAATTCAAGTCTGCCTTAAGAAGTCCCAGAACAATCAGAGAAAATGGCTTTTTAGAGAGCAGCTAACCAGACTCTTAACATAGAAATGTTTCTTGCTATGGCTGACTTCAGCAATGCAATCAAGAGTTTTCTGAAAGCGAGAGACCTGCACTTCAACAAGGAGTATCAGATCATCTCAGTTACATGAAACAGGCACTATGAAATGAAGTGATTTTAAAAAGAGAGAGAGAGAGACTGCTATTTCAAATCCAGGAGGGGTTAATGGGAAATCCATGTTCTTAGATAAGAAATTTTACTTGTGTGATAAAGTAAAATGTTGCTCCATATACACTGTCATGGTTTAACCCCAGCTGGCAGCTCAGCACCACACAGCTGTGGTATGGCAGGAAAAGGAAAAAGCCTCACAGGTTTAGACAACAATGATTTAATAATTTAAACAAAGTAAAATCTAATAATACTAATAATAGTAAAATATACTACTACTACTACTACTACTGATGACAGTAATTGTAACAGGAAAACAGGTGATGCTCACTGCAGTTGCTCCCCACTCGCTGACCAATCCCCCCCACCTCATTCCCCAGCAGCAACTGGCCCCTCCTGGCCAATTTCCCCACTTTATATACTGGGCATGATGTGCTATGGTATGGAATATCCCTATGGCCAGTTCATGGCTGTCCTGGCCATGCTCCCTCCCATCTCACTGTGCAAATCCTCAAGGGCAGAGCTTGAGACCCTCAAAAGTCCTTGACTTTGGGCATGCATTGCTAAGCAACAACCAAAACATCAGTGTGTAACCAACATTACCCACACATGAAACAAAATCATAGCAATATACCAGTGAAAAAGGAAATTAACTTTATCCCAGCCAAAACCAGGACAACACTTACCCACCTGAGTATGAACTCATACAAAGTGTTACTCGTAACTGAGGCATTCACTCTCTCATTCATATTGTACAGCTTCAACTTTAATGAACTCTGATGTACAAAGTTATTTTCACATAATTATTCTCTTTTTTGTTATAGGGCCTGCTTGGATATTATGACAGTTGTGCTACAAAATAGAAAGAGAAGAGTATAAAACCATCAAATGACAAATAAAATGACAGGTTAGTATATTACTTATTATTTTTAATAATAAAACCTCAATAGTTGTGAATACCACAGTTGTTCACATTAAAACATTTTTATTGCAGAGTCCTAAGGCTGTCCAAAGCTGGAACAGCATTTGCTTAAGGAGGCTAAATTATTTCTCCATCAATTGCATTTCTATATTCTCACACTGACTCTACAACAAAAAAAAAAGCACATGAGCTGTCTCCAGTACCTTTCTTAAGAATCTTTCAATCAGGTGATACTGTTATTTTTTATCCTTTATTATTATTTTTGGACTGTGGTAAAAACCCACACAGTGGAAAGACAAGTATAACTTTTCTGAGCTTTCTTATCACTCTAAAAGAAGAATAAAGAATTTGTATCACCTCTAAATGATACATTCAGTCCAGCAGGGGTGTGGCAGGAAGGCTCTAAGTACATAATTTCTCCTTCCATTAAGTTCTATTTCTACATAGTCTTAAATACTTACAGGAATTGGAAGCATTATTGGTTGAGGTAGAGAGCTGCAGTCCAAGCTTTTCTTGCTCTAACTTGGGCTCACTAAAGATTTCTATGACTCCACATTGCAGCAGCACATGGGTTTGCCTAAGAGTTATATTATTCACACTACCACAAGGTTTGAAATTAATATGGCACCTCTAACAAGAGATGCAGAAGATTTTTATGTTAGAGCATCACACCTCTCCCTGTATTGTTGAGAGGCAATAGTCAATACAGTGTGACCACAGCTATTCCATTTTACAAAGGCAGAGAGCCCTGGCTGCCTCCTTGTTCAGAACCTGCCTGACTCCTGACTTTATAGCTCTGTTAAACTTCTGCCTGACACCTGGTAAAGATAAAGTTCCCCTCTCCAGGGGTCAGTTACACTGAGCATTTCCAGTACATGACCACAATACAGTTGTCTGAGGCATGACTGGGACCAATAAGCACAAAGACATGTTACCTCCCCACAAACTTGAATTGCATGGGATGGCCACAGTTGTACAACAATATTTAAAAGTGGAGATGAAATCCTGCCTTGGTGCCCCTGGTGCAGGAGAGAGCACATCAGTCTGCACTGAGCTACTGCATTCCTGGCTGTGTGAGTTGTAAGGAGCTACTCAGAACACTTAGTATGCTTGCAAGAATTGCAAGAGGACACAAGGGCATCCACGCCTACTTTGTGGAGGGCAAATCCAACCCACGTCCAAGTTAATCCACTTCCAGTGTGGGCTGACAACCAGATGACACTCAAAGTTTAGTCACAGGGCTTGCTAGTGCAAAACAATTTGAAGTTGAGTTAAATTAATTTGTTGTCCATGTTGGGCCACTGCAATTGCAAAAAATTTAAGGACTTCTCAATAACCTCCTACAATTACATGACTCGTCGCTCTGGTTTACATAAAACAAAACAAGTTCAATATTCTAGTTTTGATTTTGGTCCAAGGTCAAATTTGGCAAATTCACTTTTCTGCACTCAAGAAAGTCATTAATTATTGAAAACCAGAAAGCTGCATGCTTGTTTTTTTTTTAAATCAAATATTGGTCTAGTATTAGCAAGTCCTCAAATTCTTTGGGAAATTTGTTTAATCATTTTGATATATTTTTGAGAGATAGCATTGAAAGATACTGCTTCTCACAGTCTCTCACTACCAATTATAACTGCAGGTTTGTACAAGAGAGTGTTTCAGACTACAATTGCTCATACTGTTCTTTTACTGTGGATAATTCATTGAGGTACAGAATGGATCCAGCACATCAAAGCTTTTGCTATACAAAAGTGTTAATGGCACTGCAGTTTACAGCGTTTTTCTGCCAGATGGATGATCATATTGGTGTAACAGTTCCCAGCAATTCTTGCAAGTCAGCAATAGACTGCACAAGATTTAGTGGAGGCTGTTTAGCTAGAGCTTGCTTACATAAAGAGTATGCAAATAGTTGCTTACTACTGAAGGATTCACTCAGATGGAATGTAAAAAAGCCATATTCTACTTTGCCTTATATTTTCAAGACTACTATGACTAAAAAGAGATAAAGTTTCCATCTTCTTTCTGTAAGATGTATTCTGACATCTGGCATTCCAGAACATGCAGTAAATGGGCAGATACTGTAATTGTTATTTTACTGACAACTAACTATCTCTCTAATAAAGGAGAAAAACAAACAGTCAGCCCTGAAGCACACCTGGTGAAAATAAACAGTCTGTCAGGGAAATGAAAGCCAGGCATCATTCATCAAATTCAACAAAATAAAAAGGCTCTGTGAGCTCTTCAGAAGTGGTGTCTCTGAAGGTCAGAACTGTATTGCAGCAGTAGGGATCTGTAAGTAAATACTGCAAGTTCTTCAAAGCTAACTTCCATCAATGCTGACAGAAATATCTCAATCTGTGGTTGCTCAGACTGTAGAAGAGAAGGCTCCAGGGAGACCTTATTGCTGCCTTTCAGTACTTAAAGGGAGCCTATAAGAAAGACAGGGTCAAACTTTTTAGTGAGGCCTGGTTTTTAACCTAAAGGAGGATAGATTCAGACTAGATATAAGGAGGACATTTTTTCAGTGAGGGTGGTGAAACAGTGGAACAGGTTGCCCAGAGAGATGCCCCATTCCTGGAAACATTCACAGAATCACAGAATCACAGAAATTCTAGGTTGGAAGAGACCTTTAAGATCATCGAGTCCAACCCATGTTCTAATACCTCAACTAGATCATGGCACCAAGTGCCACATCCAGTCTTTTTTTAAACACATCGAGGGATGGTGACTCCACGACCTCCCTGGGTAGATGATTCCAGTATTTGACTACTCTTTCTGTAAAATACTTCCTCCTTATTTCTAGCTTGCATCTCCCTTGGCGCAGCTTGAGACTGTGTCCTCTTGTTCTGTCGGTTGTTGCCCGGAGAAAGAGACCGACCCCCAGCTCACCACAGCTACCCTTCAGGAAGTTGAAGAGGGTGATAAGGTCACCCCTGAGTCTCCTTTTCTCCAGGCTGAACAACCCCAGCTCCCTCAGTCGCTCTTCATATGGCTTGTGTTCCAAGCCCCTCACCAGCCTCGTTGCTCTCCTTTGGACACGCTCAAGCATCTCAACGTCCCTCCTAAAGTGAGGGGCCCAGAACTGGACGCAATATTCAAGGTCAAGGGAGACAGGGCATTGACCAACCTCATCTAGTTGAGGGTGTCCCTGGCCATGGCAGGGAGGGTTGGACTTTTGGGATCCTTATGGGATGACCTTTAAGGGACTCTTGCAACCAAAACTATTGTATGAATCAAGCACCACAAACCTGGATCATGTATGAAAAGTGAAAGAGATTCACAGGAGCATTTTCATTGCATTTTCAGCTCGTTCAGGGAATTTTCTGGACATAAGAGTATATGTGCCATCAACGAATCCAGAAAATAAAATTTTAAACTTAAATACTGACTAAATAGCAATGAAAACAACAAGCTCAAGGGGCACACAGTTTTCTAATTCATCAGCCTGGTGGGTTTTTGTTTGTTTTTGTGTTTAGTTTGCATTTTTTTTAATACTCTTATTACTCCCTTGCATCTTTAAATATTCCTCTCTTCTAGTACATAACATCACCACCAGCACAAACAAAGTCAATGTGAAGGCTGCACTGCTCAGATCTCAGCAATCAGGAAATGTCAGCTTCCAGGTTCCATGTCCTTAACTCATACATATTACCATAGAGGTTCGAAGCATAATGTGTTCAAATTAATAATGTGTTCAAACTGTTGGAAAGCAGGAGGGTATTAGCAGGAAATATGCTTGTCCCATACTCACACTCCTTCATAAGCATTACCTTTGGACAGAGAAGATTCTACTCTAGATACATCCTCAGCCTGATGTAGCACACTCATACCTACAGCTACGCCACTGCTTTAAAGATGCAGATGGAACAGATTTGAAAACCCATGTACGCTTCGTTTTGAGAGAGAATCCATGAAAATCATTGCACAGAAAAACATGCATATACAACATGTTATGCATAAGAAATACAATTTACTGCTAATTATTTTCTACATAAGGAATGATAGTGCATTTCTAGTTTGAAAAACTCAGTGTTAAATACAGCAATATGAGAAGAAAATGAAAGCTTCCATAAAAGTATACACTTGATCCACAGAATAGCAAGTCTCTCTAAACACACATTCCCTTTACAGACAGAAATGTGCAATGCAGCCAAATAGAAAGACTTGCAACAATGAACCACTACATATATTCCTTACAAAGGAGACCAAATATATGTTTTGGTACACACATACAGCACAGGTGTTGATGACTATGATTATAGCTGCTTGACACCATTCATAATCATCAAGTGTTGCTGAACTTCAACCACTGAGGCTGAAAATTTCCATGTCAGTTATTTGTACCAAACTGATTTTTTAAGGCTTAATTATTGTTACCAAAATTTCAATGATTTTCAATACAAGGTCAGGGAAAATACTTGCAGTTCAGTTAAAAGAATTAAGTAACTATTGGGAAGAAGAAAAATACCCCACAGTTTCTAACTGGAAAGTACAACGTGATAGTAAGCCTTTGTGCCAATGTGCTGTCTTCAGCACAAGATCAATGTAAATTTGCTCATGTTAGAACCTTCAAAGCATTTCAGTCTGCAACCACTCAACAGACCCACTCAAAGAGTCATTTCAAGAGACTGTGCAAGCTCCAGCCCCAAGCTTAGGAACAGAGTCATCCAAGCCAGGTAGTGCCTTTGTGGAGCTGGATACAATGAGAGAACTGTCGTGTCTGTACTTCTAAAGGTTCCCACTACTGGAAAGGAAGATTGTTCAACAGAAGGACAGAAAGTGTCAAAACAGAAGAAAAAAAAAAAAACCCTAAGTCTAGGACAAAAAAAACCCCACTGGAAGGTCCCAGTTAGACCCTGAATTTTCAGTGCTTTAAATAGACATTAATCAGTATCTGAAACAGAAGACTCTCAATACTTCCTCTACTGTCAGCCAATTGCTGTGAAATTCATTAGCAAAATAAAGCCCTCATTGCCCTCCAGTGACTGGTCCCTGTAGAAGACTGGAAACCATCACCTACATCTGTAATCACTGTAAGCAGTCCGGGACAGCTCCAGCGAATTCAGCTCTGATAATGAGCAATGTGGGAATCGATGCAGTTCAACATTTTAAGTTGAAGCTGCAGTCTGCAGGTGCACCTGCATTGAAGAATGTATTCTCCAGTGCAGTATCACAGACCACTGCCTCAAAGCTCCACCTCACTCACAGCCCAGAGAGAAGACTGCTCATGAATACTCCATGTGATCCTTCCTGCCTGAGAGCTGGGCTCAGGCAAAGCTGTGCCATGCTGCAGTAGTGCAGATGTAAAATTACGAGGTCCAGGAAATCAGACTCTCAGATGATTCCATTTCTCCTTGAACAATTTATGCAGTAGTTTAAGATTTAGCCTTATCACCAAGAAAAAATCTTGGACAGTTTTATGGATGATTCTCTGACCTGAGTAGGTAACTGTTTCTGCTTTTGTTAAAGAAAATTGACACACCAAAGTAAAATCTCTTGGAAGCATACAGTCATTGAACTATTCTGAACAGACATCAGAGAACACCCAAACTTCACAATCTGAACACCTCAAGAGCTTTTGCAAAATCTCAGACCCTGAGATTATATACTCTATTTAAACCAAAAGAAGCTGTGAACCCAGAAAAAAAAGCAAAAGCATTTGCACAAGGAGAATATACTCTTGCCTAAAAATGTAACATACACAGCCAGTGTGAACCTTGCTTTCTGTCAGATTGATTTGATGTCTGCACTTTGCAGCTCTAAGTCCCATCCCAGCAACACAGTATGGCAATACTGCATGTAGCATATGGAGGTCAAAGATAGTTCCATGGCTAAAATCCTTCTGTCGATCTGATCTACATTATTTGATGGCCACACATTTCTGAATCAGAAAACATACTCAAAGGGTTGTGCTTTCAGAAGAAATGGTCTTCAATAGTTATTTTTCATTATCCTTTTTTAGGACAGTCCAAGTGTCACTTCTAAAGTGACAAATGTAAAGAAATTCCTAAGCAACAGCTCAAGAAGTCAGAGTCTCCTACCAGACTGCAAGTTCTGGTACCTGTCCTAGCAAAAGAGCATCACATGCAGCTTCAGCAAAACTATGTACACATTATTCTTGCTCTAAGAATAATGTGTACATAGATATGGAAAACAGATGGTATTAACAAGCTTGTACAGAAATGATGCCTAAGCAGAGAATTAAAGGAATGGCAGGTATGTGAGCATGCATCAGCATCCAGCTGGGTTCATAAGACTGTTTACAGGCATCATCTTTGCACATCACATCTGATATATTTGCAAATGCAAGTCACAGGGGAATTCAAAGAGAAGACAGACAAGAACCTCAAATCTCAGATTTGGATTTTCCAAAGTATGTGTATCTAGCCCAGCTTGCTCTCTGGACAAACACAGAAAAATATAAGAGATTTGAACCATAGGAGAGAGCTGTCAGGAAAATACCACACAGCTCCCTAAGTACAAGTACCTACTCCAAACGTGATGGTTACAACAGGGCTGTATCCAGGAGCATGCAGGACTGCTCACATTCAGCCTGCAGTGCTTGTGTATCAGATGTTTTACCCTAGACCTAGTCTGACATACTGATTGAACAAGGAGGAAAAAACATGTGTAGAGCACAGAAAGAACAATTGGTAGATTGTTTTACCTGTAGTTTGCTAACTAGTTTCTTCTGCTATGTTGGGTGTCTAATTCAAGGCTCATGTGAGCTTCAGAGAGGTGTTTGCTTCTAAAGGCATAGACTCACAAGAAGCAGAAAAATAAAACTGCAAATACAAACCATCCCCAACCCAAATTCACAAAATGAGGTTGCAGAGTCTAATGGAATCTAGAGATTGCTGATACTTCTTCTGAAGGGTCCCTGTAACCATGCAGCCTGGGTACTGCACATACACATGCTTACCATGTATTTTTCCACCCACCTTTCTCACCTTTTGAAAACTTGAATTTGTCAAAGTCCACCCTTTTTCCTAATAAGTACTTCCAGTGCTGAATGACCTGCAAAGCCAGGATTCATCTTCCGATTACTGAATCACTCAAGCTTCCAATTTCAGCTTTTGAACACAGACTGTTGTCCTGCTAAGCCCCTATATCCAGTTATCAAGTCACCTATCAACCTTCCTTTCAGCAGCTTCATCTCCTGTAACATGACAAGGCTCACCTTCCAGGCTTGGGAAAAGGCTGTGCTCTGCTTTCTATCTACTTCTATGCTACTCTTAGAATTAAAACATCACAACTGGACACAGCATCCTTGTAGATTTAGGCAGCCTGACCTGTGTACATTACAACAATCCCTGCTATTCAATTCAACTTTTATAACAAGAGATTACATCAGTCCCATTAGCTTTTCATTTAGAGTACATATAATCTGTCTACCTACACTAACTCCCAACTCATTTTTTTCCTTGACAGCCTGCTTTCCAAGGGAGAAGAGGCTGTACCTGCAGGATAAAGGGATTTCCATTTAGCTGGATTATTTATACCACACCTGTACCATTAACACACCCTGCTGATTGTTTGCTGCCACATCAACTGCTACACTTAGGCAACCAACACAGAAAGGCTGAACGATGCTGCACAACCAGCCAAACCAGGGGACACCAATAAAGGCCCTTTTCATTAGTGTCTCTCTACTGTGTACAGGCGTCTGTCAATGGACCAGCCTCATTCCAGCAAGCAGCATACAGAATTAAAGGCACATGTTTAATTAAGATGTCATGTGATCCTAAGCTGTATGTTTTCAGGGCAGAAAAAGGCATATATTCTGCATGGTAGCTGTTAAATACTAAACTTATACCCTCGCCAATGGAAAAAAAAAAACCCAAAAAACAAAAGAAAGAAAGAAAAATGTGCCAGGTTAGTTTGACAGGCTGAGCATCAAGATAACTGGTATTACCTATACAATGCAATTCTTTGTTGACAGAAACCCAAATTAACTGTTCCATTCTTTTGGCAGAACTGGCGAGAGGCTAACAGGTCTGTAGCTCCTTGTGTTGAGAGTAATAAAAAAATCACAGACCATCAGTTATTAACAGAAAGAAGCTTTCTCCATAAGACAGACTCGGAATGAGTCACTATGAGGTGGGTCTGCATATGGCTTAATGGGACATAAAAAAGGGCTGCACACATCTGTGGATGGCAAATTCAGCAGTAGATTAGCCTAGGATAATGGTTACAGGTGACATTCATCACAATCAAGCTGTCTTTTGTTTGTTTTTGATAAGTCAATATATGACAAGCTTTATCTATATGCACAGAGCATCCATAAACCAATGGACACGAGCAATTTTGCATGGCACTTCAACTAGAGCTTGACAGCAGATTGGATTGCAGTGCTTCATAGGTTTGATATGTTCATAACAGATTGCCACATTCCTGGCATTTCTCCAGACAGTGTTTATACCTTAAAACAGCAGCAAAAATTTGGAACACACAGCATTTCCTTACAGGCCATTTGGGATCATTGCACATTTGGCACTGTTTTTTGAATAATCTTATTAATCCATCTTCAGGTTCTGAGATGTTATATTTAGATCAAGAACAAGTATGTAAGATAAAATCTACATAACCTATGAAAAACAAACATTAAAAATTGTACCTTCAAAGCTGCAGTCAAGGAAAACCTTGATTAAATAGAACAACTGTGCCAACATCCAAAACCCAACTGGACATGCTCCTGGACAATCTATTCTTGTTTTACCTGCTTGAGCAAGGGGGTTGGACCAGATGGTTTCAAAAGGACACTTCTAACCAAAATAGTTACAGAGTCTGGTGATTTTGACCCGCAAACAGGTAAATAATCTCAATTTGGCAATTCCCTGCACCCAACAGAACCTGCAGAGAGAGTGACTGGGGTTTATACACATAAACTTCTTTTGAGGATCAAACATTTGAGTAAAAGACCTCCCTGTAATCACAGCACAATGTCACCAGGCCCTGTGCAATGCAGGTGCCCTGTCAGTACAGCTGACAGCACTGGGATTACATTGACAGCTTGTCTCAAACACATGGCACACTGACAAAAGATACGCATTTCCTCAAGGGCAACATTGTTCAGCATTTCACAAAACTGAACAAAACCTCAAATTCCCCTTGGGAGAGCATTTGGGTTTTTTATTCAGTGATTAAGAAGCAACACTTTTGTCTGTGGAACTTGGAGGCTTCTCTTACCAACCTGACAGGCACAAATTCCTCATGCTTCAAGCAGAAATACTGGGAAGCAGGGTAAGGTCTGCACAGCCTGATGGATTGCAGGCTCTTGAGATTCTGAAAACTTCTGTGGGACAGCTCATGTTTTGACATGATTTTTGGTCTTCTTTGGTTTGTTGGTTTTTTTCTTTTAATTTTTGTGGGTTTGTTTGTGGGTTTTTCCCCCATCCTTTTCTGCAGGCTTAAAAGACTAAAATCAAGACTAAAGAAAGACTAAAATCCACAGCAGACTGCAGCCACTGAAGAACAGAGTGCCTGATTTTCAGCAGCAACACAGCTATCAAATAAAAGCACTCATACATTAGATTAAGTTAGATAGTAGCTGTAGTTAAAAAGAAGCCATCAGAATAGGAGGCCTCGAGTTTTATCTGAGGCCAAACACTTAATGTTGATTGCTGTATAACAAGAATTTGCCTCTAATAAGTACTTTAGGGCTCATTAATGAAACCTCAGGGGAGAGAAGACTGTGCTCTGTTGTGGGTTTCTTAAGGAGCCATGTCTTTAGTCCACCTTGTTAAAAAGGTACACAGCTAAATCCACATGTACATGCTTCAGACCAATCATAAGGCTATGTGGCAGTAGATTCACAGCTCCAAGTGTGGGGTTTCGGTTCACAGGTAACAGAATCAATTAAAAGATACAAGTTTCTCACAGTGGATTCCTCTTTCTGAGCAGCAAGCATTTGTCTGGATGCCCACAGAAGGACAGGAAGCCTTCTTCTGCATCAGTTCAGTGCTGGTCACCACTAGGACCTGAGGAATCAGATAAACACTTCTCAGGGTGTGCAGATCCTTGCTGGGTGAAGGGAAGAAAATCAATTCATCAATACAGTAAAGGGCTTGGATGGAATCCAGCCTTATTTTATATTTTTTTCAAAAAGAAAAGCGCTTCTTTCACAGAATCTACAGGAAAATTCTGGAGCTGGGTCCTTACATGTTTAGTGAAGAGCCAGGTATTTGTGACCTCCCTGCACTGTGCATTCTGCTATAACAAGGATGAAGCTTGGGGTCAGGTGCACCGCCCTGGACCCTGTCAGACTTTCAACCTGTTCAATTAACTTTATTAAATCAAACAATTTCTACTGGAGCACCAAGAGGCACTTCTTTTTAGTGAAAGCTATTCCTTTGGCAAACCCCAACTAGTAGAGGGCAGCTGCTTTAGCACTTCAGCAACCAAAAAGAAAAGAGAAAAAAAAAAACCCAGAACACCTCTGGATTTTATTTTTATTGTAATATGGGGGAGGTAGAGAAGGAAGAAATCTTTTCTTCTCCAGTCTCTTTGCTCTCTGCAAAAGTCTCAGCTGGCTGGGCTATTTCCAGAAGCAGAATGAAGGAGGGACACGACAAACCAGGCGCTGACAAGCTCATTAGCGGAGCGGGGAGGCTTCGGGTGAGGGGACCCTCCCGAGCGCAGCGGTCACGACTGCGCGGGGCTGCACGAACGCCGGATTCCTCCAGGACCGCCCCGGGATCGAGCCGGAGCCGCGGCTCCCTCAGCTCCCGCACGTTGCGGAGCCCGCGCGGGCCGTTCCCGGTGCGGAGGCGCCCCCTGCAGGCGGTCGCGGGCCGTGCACGGCAAGAGGCGAAAGGCGCGGCTTCGCCAAGGGCAGCCCCAGCTCTGTCCGACACCAGCCCGGAGCCGCCCAGGGTCTGAGGCACTGCGGGGATGGCCCCAGGGGCTCCGAGGGGTTGAGGCACTGCGGGGATGGCCCCAGGGGCTCCGAGGGGTTGAGGCACTGCGGGGATGGCCCCAGGGGCTCCGAGGGGTTGAGGCACTGCGGGGAAGTCCCCAGGGCAGCACGGGGCTCCGAAGGGTTGAGGCACTGCGGGGATGTCCCCAGGGCTGCAGGGGCTCCGAGGGGCTGAGGCACTGCGGGGATGGCCCCAGGGGCTCCGAGGGGCTGAGGCACTGCGGGGATGGCCCCAGGGCTGCAGGGGCTCCGAGGGGCTGAGGCACTGCGGGGATGGCCCCAGGGGCTCCGAGGGGCTGAGGCACTGCGGGGATGGCCCCAGGGGCTCCGAGGGGCTGAGGCACTGCGGGGATGGCCCCAGGGCTGCAGGGGCTCCGAGGGGCTGAGGCACTGCGGGGATGGCCCCAGGGCTGCAGGGGCTCCGAGGGGCTGAGGCACTGCGGGGATGGCCCCAGGGCTGCAGGGGCTGTTTGCCCAGCCACAGCGGGGGAACTCGGGACAGGGCAGCTGCAGAAGCCAGCCCAATTCCTGCAGGCCGTGCCTAGACTCTCAGCAGAGGAAACGAACACAGCTGAGAACATAGGGCTGGGACAGATGTGGTTAATCCAGTTGTCACAGACTCGGTGCAAGAGCAGAGTCATTGTCTACATATATATTATAAACCAGAGACCAATGAGAAGCTGAAATCACAGCATAATTGGTGGAGGGCATCTGGAGGCAACAGCAAGTCAGAGGTGAGAGAAGGAACACAGGATATTGCAGACCAACTGGATGAGAGAGATTAAATACACACTTAGAATCACAGAATCATTAAGGCTGGAAAAGACCTCCAAGATCAAGTCCAGTCTTTGGCCAAACAACACCACCATGTCAACGAACCATTCAGCACTAAATGTCATGTCCAGACATTTCTTGGACGTTTCTGGGGGTGTGGATTCCAACACCTCCCTGCACAGCTTATTCCAATGGCAGACCACCCCCTTTCAGTGAAGAAATTCTTCCTTGTTCAAAATAGAAGTCAAACTCTCAGCCATGGCTTCATCCAGGTTCAGATATCAGGAGCTTCCTTCTGCATTTCACCGTTAGGCTGGATGTGTTATCAGACTGAGGAACACTACCAAATAATTATAAGACTACACTAAAACTAAATCCCTGTATCGTGAATAGTTCACGCTGGCAAGTAACAAGCTGAAATAGAAAGAATCAGCTCTAGCTGCTCACTGATATCACAAACACACACCCACTAAGCAGCAAATTAATTCACTTTTTCAAAATGAGGAACTGTATGGTCTTCTAACAACTCCTCCACTTAATCAGTTTAGTTTACCTCATCTAAGTTTTCCTTACCTACAACTGAGCCATAAAATTGATGTTGCAGTTGCACAGCAAAAGCAAGAAATATTTCTTCCTAAACAATAGCAAAAGTTACCTGAAAGGACTGAAAGGAGACCCTGCAATATCTCCCATTTCTTTTCCTAGTACACCAGAATGGGATCTAAAACTTCTGAAGTGTTACAGAGAAGCCTGGATTGATGGGAAATGAGAATTCTAACTAACAGTTAGTGATAGATCCAAAAACATAGAAAAAAACATCCTAAGAAATAAAATAAGAAGCTAGAGCTTTGACATTGGCCAAAATGTTAGAACTTCTAATAAAGTAATCAATATTCCTGTAAAGCAGCTAAAGACAAAATAGTTGATAAAAAGCAGGCTTCATGAAGAGCATGAGAAGGGTCACAAAACAAAAGATGAACAAAGGAAATAAGGTGAACATAAAAGGGTTGTTTCCATAACATCTTCTCTTAGCTATATTAAGTCCACTAAACTCATCTGCTTGAAGGTAGTAATTTCCTCTCCACTTACTACTTCAGTAATTCACCCTCTTACCCTTGGTTTTACAAATCCCACTGAAGGTGGATGCCTGACTTACCTAAGATAGATGGGTAAGCACCCAAAGGCTACATCAGCGGCTCTTAAGCTTTTTGGCTCTGTCAGTGGATCACAATCAGTGTTCAGTTCTTCTTGTAGATACACTGTGCAGCCTTATCAGCAAACTAGGAAATATCACAAAGCTTTACAATATAGTTTGAGAATTCCTGAAATAGGTTTTGCTAAGACATTTGATACACTTTTCCATATCTCACCCTAATTCACATTTTTAGATCTCTTCTGAGTAAGGAACAGAAATTGATTTTGAAACTGGCTGCCATGGTGAGAGTTTTTGGCAGTGCATTGTACATGATATTGATGTGAATCAGTGTTCTGTAGAGAATACAGTGGATCAGGTTTATAAAACTGTACCACAAAGATCTTTCCAAGGAGTACAGTAAAACATGGTATGATCTCTAGTTAGAAAAAAAAACCTAAAGTAAATATAACAAGATTAAATTAAAAATGAGAAAACCCTTTTGTTAGAGGGAAGGAATAATCCCATTATCATTGCATGTATAATTAAGAAACATTAATTCCCCATCTGACAGCATATGAAGAGTAAGTACCAAGGAACAATTAAACACTGCTTCAAATGAAGAGCAATATACCTTTTTCTTCTCTCTCCTAAATGTTCATACTCTAAGAGTACAGAAGAACTCATCTGTGCTAAATTGACAGGGAATTTCAGATCTGAAGCTGAAGGACTGGAATTATGCTTTTCAGTTCAAAAATGATTTGGATTCTGTGTTCTGCATCAGGCAGGAGTACCAACTACAGCAAATCTGGCTAGCACAGCTTTACTGAATACTGAAGGGATGAAAAAGGGGCAGCTAGAATAAAATTCACTTCTGAATATACTGTAGAGCAACTCTTTACTGAGACCATCAGAGATCTTCCAGGTAAAGTGGATAGAGCGTACTAAAGAAAAGCTGCTTGACCCAAAAAATATCCACTAAGACAGGAAACTGTGCAAAACATTCATCAGCTACTTGCACAGCAGATCTCACATCTGATAATGGACTAGGAGCATGGAAACTACATTCTGAATTTAGCAGACATGGAATTTAACATCGTTGACAAACAAGGCCAAAAATGCTTCCATTGCCCTTTATCAAGTTCCCTTTTCTACCAAACAGAACAGATTATATTATCACTTCTTCCACACAGAATTTTATGTAACAAATAAGAGCACCAAACACTCCCCCCCCACTGGTTTGTGCACAGAGGCGAAAAAAATAGCTATTTCATTACTAATTGATGAACTCTACAGATTATTTATCACAGAAAAGACAATTGATCAGAAAATAATCAACTATATTAATACTTAAATTACAATTCCCATGAAGTGTTTGAATGCCTCACTGCCCCCTTCTCAACTGCAGGTGAGCCTTCCTGGCCAAACCAGATCTCTCAGCAGCCACCACAGCTTTGTCTCATGCTGTGGAATTTTGCTGTATGTTTTATGAGCTAACACCTGACTGAAAAGACAGACCCAGAAACCACTGCTGAGACATGAGAAAAGATTACTTTCACACAAAATTTTCTATGTCAGTAGGAGGCTGAATATTGAAAAAGATTTCTACTTTTCCAACTTTTCAATTCTATGCTATATAAACACAGCAGCACATTAATATATTTCTGATATCTTCCATGCAAAAAGAACAGTTGCCATATATTATGCAAACAGAAGCCTTATCCTGACACTCACTCTTTGATGTGTTCCACATGTTAAAAATTTGAGAGCAGCCAAGTATGAAACAGGGAAAACTCTACAGTCCCTCACATTTTCCAACACAAGCATCACAGCTCCACAAAGAATGCTGCAAATAGGCCTGACCTTACCAAGACAGCAGAATAAAAGCTCTCTCTCCAGGGTGAAGCCATGATTTCATTTTATTTTTTAAACTGCAGATGGATGTAGTCAGGATTGATTTGACAGCCCACCAACCAACATTGGTGTTAAGACCTCACAAAAAGAGCATGGAAAAGTGGCATAAATAAGGACTGAGGGTAAGGCTGGTTTACACTTTGCACCACAGAGAAGGGAAGGGCTGCCCAGAGATGGCTGGAGATGAAAGTTGCTTCTGCTCTCCACCATCAGACTAACACTGCTTGGCAGAAGACATCTGTTGTGCTGAAGAGACTGTCACACGCAAAACAAGAAAGGTAACTAATACTTTATTGGAAATACCCTCAATTTAGACACAATGAAAGTTCTTTCTGAGATATATGACAGTGCTGAAGAATGCTCAAAACTTGCTACAGTTTGGAACCAAGCAAAGAGAAACTTAAAAATATTTTAAAGGAGGCTTGAGTACTTTTCCTACAACACATTGACCCAGGACCTTCTCTTCTTGGTATCAGCCCCACACCTGATCATAAACACACCTCTAGCAATAACAACCTAAAGGGTAGGCTGTGACAGTTTTAAGGGACAATAAAACAATGTCCAATAAGATAATCTAAGAAAAGGTGCTGGTTTATGTAGTCTTCTGCAGTGTAACAACAGCAGGATCTGTGAGAAGACTCGAGGGACTGGTGTCAGGAAACAGCTGGGGGACACCTAAAAGGCCACTTTACAGAAGACCTCATTTGGCTTCTTGCATCAGGCCTCACATGAAGTGTGTTGTGTCATTGGCACAAGAGATATTTTGAGTGAGTGTAATACTCATCAATAATGGAAGGATGAAAGATAATGTTGGAATCACTTGCCAAGCGAAGGTCAGGAAGTGAGCAGAAGTTGTTCCAAATTGAACAGACCTGTTAAGAGGAAGGCTTACTATTGACTCAAATAGTATCTTTTATACACATATCACAACAGATTTAACAACACTGGAATCTTTATCTCTGTTGTACATCAACCAAAACATATGGCAAAGGATGAATATATTCATGAGGTCTCACCACAGTGAGTAAACCCACCTACTTTTGGTCACCCTTCCTGCCCTGGAGCCAGGAACGAAACACGGGCCCCTGCAGTCCACTGTATACCTTTCATCTCACCTGAGGCCCATGAAATAAAGGGCAGAAATATATTATATATGTTCTAAAAATTGGAAAGATATCTGGGAACAATTTAATTTAAAAAAACCCTTTCTCTGTACAGAGAGAGAATAATTTAGACCCTGAGGATTCAGTATGCTCCCTAAGTAAACTTCCAGTGTATTTCCAGAGTAAACTGAAATAGAGACACGATATCTCCAAATTCCAGTGTAGTATCTTAAACCATGAGACTATCTCTTCATTAAAACACTAAATAACTTGAACATTTCATCTGATATGATAAACACTAACATCTATAAATATATTACTGAAGCGAAAAAAATTAATCAATGCTGATTTTGAAAGCATGATTTTTATATGAATTTCATGGCATAAAGCTTATTTATGTCAATAAAGCTCATTTAATGCAAGCATCTTTAGAAGATCTAAAATTAGCAGATTTTAAGACTATTTGCAGCAGGTTTTCAGTATCAATTCATATTTCATTTTCTAAGGTGCCATTTGGTATTTAATGAATATTCAGAAGTTCTGGTCTCTTCTAAAACTAAAATGAGATTTTCTTGAGTGCTGTTCCTTTCCTTCTTAAAATTTTAATTTTAAAAGGTTTGAGTCCTTTCAAGTATCTCCTATCAAATTTCTTCAATTGGACCAAGGTACCTCTTGGGCATTACTTTGACAGAATGAGGTTTGTTTAATGATCATAGCATTAAAAACTCTTACTCTGAAGACGTGCAGTTGCACACTGAGGAACATGGTGTAAAACCAAAACATGAGGCAGGCCTTCCTTCTTTCCCTCCCTCCCTCCCTCCCTTCCTCCCCCCCCCCCCCCACATAGTTATTTATCCCCAAATAGTTATTCCTTAATCATTCTATGCCCAGTCTTGTTCCTATTAATGCTTTAATGCTGAGACATTAGAAAAATCCTTATTTGCTTCAATGGTATGGGACAAGACCATCAAAGAACTCATCTCTCTAGAATTCACCAGTCATCTAAAAGTACTGCTGCCCAGCAAATTCAAAGTCACAAATGCACACAGAGCCAGGTGTATTTCTCATTTTTATCTCCAGGAATATACCAGTATAAAAACTGGCAGGTCAATGCAACTTTTTATGTCTCCTCATACTGTTGTAAATGCCAACACCTGTTGTAGAGCCTCTAGTGACATGACCCTACCATGGCATTGCCTTCTTTGTTGTACAGGCCACCATCATTTTTTTTTTCTTCCCTTTTCTTATTTTTCCCACCACTGCTGATTCCTGCCAGGTGCCCTTAGATCTTGCTCAGTATTACTGCTTCATATTCTTTCTGCTCTGTCTTTGGGTTCAGCACCTTAAAATACATCTCACCTGTTGCTGAGTAAGTCAATGCTCCACTCCCTGAATCCAAGGACTTCATGTATTAAAAAGTCTTACCATTTCTTATTAGACTAGTCCATATTTAATTTACCCTAACTGGCTGCAAAATGCATTTCACTGCTGGTGCTCAATAAGCACTCAGTAAGCAAATCACAGGACCATAGAAGAATTCAGATTGGAAGGGACCCCAGCAGATTTCTAGTCCAACCTCCAGCTTAAAACAAGGTCAGCTATGAGATCAAATTGGGTTTCTCAAGGTTTTACCTAGCTGGGGCTTGAAACCTTCCCAGAACAGAATCTGAGCAACCCATTCCAAAGCTTCCAAGTCCTAAAAGGGGAAGAAAGCTTCTCCTTATTTTCAGCCTCAGCCTCATATCTCTCATACATCACTGCAAAGGGTCAGGTTCCATCTTTTTGACAAATCCTCCTGTATAGTGGGAGCTGCTGCTAGTGCCCCCATCCCATGCTGGCAAGCTGCCTCTCCCCCAGACTGAACAAGCCCAGCTCCTTCAATCCACTGGTCACACAGCAAGAACTCCAGCCCTGGGCATCTTTGCAGCCCTCACCCTGACTTGCACCAGAGATCTAAGAACTGTAGTCTAAGAAGTACAGAGTAAAGGGAATAATGACTACTCTTGATCAGGTTACTATGTTCCTGTTGATAGTGACAGCATTCTTTGCTGCAAGGGACAACACTGGCTCATTTTGTCTCCCTGACTATCAAGGTCCTCTTCACTAGAGCCACTTCCCAGCCAGTCAGCTCCAGTTTCAGCAGGGTGCAAGAGCCTCAGCCTTCCCAGCAGCACAACTTTACAATTGTCCTTGTTGAATTTCATAAGGGTCCTACTGATGCATTCCTGCCAGTGTCTGGTCCCCATGCCTAGATCCCTATGGATTGTCCCTGCTTGAATCTATAGACTGGTACCCACCATTTGCTGTCATCTGCAAATCTGATGAGAGTACACTCTGCCCACCCCATGATGTCCTCAACATCACTGTTAATATGAAGATCTTTTTTCTTATTAGGTAAGTTTCCAGATGAAGATTTTTTTCTTTTACATCTGCAGCTGCTCTTTGTCAGAAGTAGTAAAAAGGTATAAATCTCCACAAAGGAAATGATAGTTTTGGTTTCATCTTTGTCCACAACTCAATAAACTTTAATCAGCAAGAGTCTCAAGTACAAGCCACACTTCTCAATATCTATATTAACAACTGTTAGATATGTTTGCTCAAGATTATTTTCCTGGCTTATGACCATGCCTTAGATTTTATCTTCAAATAAAGTTTAAATATCATTTTTGTGTCACTTTCTTCAAGAACTTTTCCATCATATTTTTCCATATCAAAACAGCCTGTAAAGTCACATTAATTCCTGAGATTTTCATCAATCACATCAATTTTCCACAGCCATATCTGGGAACAGTTACACTACCTTGGCTTAATCTTCACATTAGTTTCCATGGTCCTTCTATGCTCTACTTTTTCTGAGCCACAAATCCTCTGTTCTTTCCCTTTATTAGATTTCAAATAATCAGAGTCATGGGGACCAACAGCACTGGAAATATCCTCCTGAGTTAATGATTCCACTCACAATATTATCACAATATACTTTTATAAAATCTGTACAGATATTGATTGTGTTTTTTCTTTGGTAGTTGCTGAATTGAAGTTCTTTCCTGCAGATTTATTTTCTAACACTCATACCAATATTTTCCCTTATACCTCTTTTGTGTAAAGTAAAAAAGAGTGATCTCAATTCCTCTTTTTCATAGAGGTCTATAAAGTTCAAAGTTTTGCACCTCTGCAATGCAATTCCACAGTCTCCATCAGTGTTTATGCTGAAATGAAAATGTCTTCCTTTCAACTTCATTTCACAGTGTCTTAATTCTAGAAAGAGAATATAGTAAAGCAGTACTAGAAAATATTTTAAAATAGCTTCATTTTCTTCTGGTAGTGCTCTGGATGCAGTCAGCTCTGTACACATGGGTGGAGACACAGACTGCATTCAACAGATGGTGACTGAGAGGAAATGGGCACAATGGTCATGTACAAAACCTTAACACTTAGCAAACCACCTCTTACATTTGTGTACATGTACTCATGGCTACATAGTAAACAACTATGGGCAGTTTCTCATATTTGCAATCATTCACACATTATAAGAAAATAGCAACAGGAATGAAGGCAAAATTGGAAACAACACAAGTACATGTGTATGTGATCAGACAGTGACTGAAACACACATCAGTTAACAACACATTGTTAAGACTGAGATTTGTAGGTGAAACTCAAATTCCTGCTTAACATTAAATGGCAGAATGCCAATTTCCAGTTTTGTATACCACCACTGCAGAGAGCAGATCAGTGTTCCATATTAAACTTACAATTAATTACAGATTAATTGCTATTTGGTATATGAGCAAAAATGCTATTTAACTCCCAAGTTATATTTGCTAAACTCATGCCAATTAAAGTGAACAGCCAAAAGACAACTACAGCAAACTGAGTAGGAGTTAACAAGTCAAGCAGATCAACAGGATCGATATCAATTCTAAAGTAAATAAGAAGACAATACAATTTTGCATTCAATATATTCTTTTAAGAAAAGAGACCCGGTTTTGAAGGTTTGGAGGTCCTATGTGTATTTGTTGAGTAACCATGATAGAATAAAGACATATTTTTTAGACTAGGCAAGGAAAGTACGTGCAGCTGAGAAGCAGCACCCTATACAGCGAAGGAAAGACTGTACAAAAGAGTGGCTGGCTGTACTCAAGGCACATTTTGGACAGAAATCAGGGGTTTTGGCTGGAAATAATAGTTCAGATTGATTTTAGATTGATCCTAGGAAAATACTGACTTTAAGAACCATAAAATACTGGAATAGAGAGATGCGAAAATCTGCTTCATTGCAAGATTTCCAGAACAAAGCTAGACAAACATCTGTCAGAAATGAACTTGCTGTACCGATCCTGCTTCAGGCTAAGGGAGGGGCTCAGTTGGGATCACTTCCTACCCTACATATTAGGAACACAAAGATTTTTTTTTTTTTTTTTTTTTAAAGAGTGGGCAGAGGCATAAAAAAAGAATATGTATTCAAGGTCAAACATCTCAATGAAAGAGAAAATTTACATAAATTACATTTGCCTCATAGGATGTTTCTTTATGGTCGGGTTTTGTTTTTTTTTATTTTGAGTGAACAGGGTGAGGCCTTTATTTACATACAGACTGATTTCTTTCCTTATTATATTGACCCTGAATTATCTGAAACTGTCTTTTAAAGAAATGAGGATATCACTTACCATATCCTATGAAAGCTGGAATACTCCCTTGGCTCTAAACCGTGTAACTCTCTAGTCACACATTCAACAAAAAGCCCTCAGTGCACAGTTACAATCTATTAACAGCAAAGTAAAACAATTCCCCACATTTTAAGTCAGTAAAATATTGCTGATAATGCATACTTTACCAGTTATGTCATGCTGTTTGAATGACTCACTGTAGATTTGATACTGATTAGGGCAATGTTTCTTCAGCCATTTGCAGACATCCTGCTGGGTCCATAACGCCACAGGCTTAGTCAGCTTCACAGTTCCAGACTAGGGGCAAAGAATGAAGAACAGAAATGATGTTTAGTCTGCACACAAATTTCAGAAATATTAATCTGTCATTTCCATATATGATATTAAAATACTAAATGCAAAACAGGAGCTGCTCTGACAGATGTCCAGTAATAGCCAGCCCATTCCACAAGACCCTGCTGTTCAAATACATCACACAGGAATCACACACAGTGGAAGGTTCTTTAACATTACTTTCCATTGCTTTCATATTCCTTGCATCACAGAACCATACTGCACTTCAATAAATAGTGTTAAGAGTGACCAATGACTACAGCCAAAAGATAACAGATGCACAATTTGAATAGTTCAAACTCACAGGAGAGCTGCACATTTGTGCCCCAGTTTGGATATAATCACAGAAGACCAGGAGTACCCTCTGGCCAGGCATGGTCCTCAACCAAACGACAGAAGATCTTGCAACAAAGGCCTGTAGTGCCAACAAGCCTGAAGACTGCTTTGTCTGAGGAGACTACACACCAATGGACATGGAGCTGGTGATATTGATTTATACTGAACATTTCAGCTGACAAAATTCCTAATTTTAATGATGTTCACAAGCAGCTATAGTTTTTCTGTTTCCTTTATAACTTTAACTTTTCTACAATCACCATGTATTACCAACAATAAATGTTTCACTGGACACTGCTGATGTAAGTGGATGTGAACATCAATGTATACATTTACTTCATATTTTGTCAAGGAATGAGTCTAGGGAATAAAATCAAAGTGTCTGTTTCAATGCTATGCATGCAGAATACTATCCTCCAGCTAGCTCCCTGGTGGTGAAAAAGTTTCAAGAGAAGTTTCTCTGCACAAATTTGAGGTGAAGGGGAATGTCATCTCAACCCATCTTCTCCATTAGGACTCATGGCAGACTCCCTCAATGTCACCAGGCAGGGTTTATCCCAGCATTTGCTCAGATGCACTTTGTCAGACAGACTTTCACAAAGTTGCTTTCAAATTTTTCATTACTAGAAGCCCGAAATACCAAAGCAATTTTAAGCTACTGCTTTGCATGTCCTATTAAGTCCATAAAGTACGTCATGCAAAGATAGTAAGTTAGGGCCAGGGATTATGGCAGACCTAAAAATCCAGCAGGCAAATGTGCCTTGAATTTCTCATGCCCAGTTGTCCCTATCTCCTTTTTATTGCCTGTGTAAAAGTTGAAGAAACAGTAGGAAAATCATGATTGAATATATAATACAATGCACATCCCCTAGCTCAGCCTTTTTCGGTTTGAAGAAAAATAAACTCATCAGAAACATGAATCCTGTTTCAAACATGCTAATAGGCATCATCCATATTTAGAGGTATAATAATAATGCACAGAACCACCCCAAAGAATCAGTCTCTGCTGCTGCTGCCACCCACCAAAATACAGAAGCTTGACTGACAGACTTAGTCTTCACAGAAACAGAAACTTCCAGAGGTGCTGAGGGTGCACAAAAACCAGGACAGCACTTGCCCTAGCAGTGCCCTTTCTGAGCAGCTCATCAGTCTTCTACACACACAGGAGCCCACACTGGTCTGGAGAAGGCACAGCCTCTGCAAGGAGAGCAGCTGCCCCAGAACTCCCAGCTCCTCATGCAACCCAAGAGATCAAAGGGCCCTCAAACTTCTCTGGTCTTCTCATCACTGCTAGTTAACTGAGTTTCAATGAAGAGTCCAATATTAAGCAATCAGTTTGCTGAATTTTTGTTACACGCAGATATAAATGGGTGTCCTCCTCAAATTACATCAAAGAAATAAAAAAGCAAAATTAGCCATGTGACACAAGCAGTCTGTCTGATTCCATAGAAATCCCTGAGCTACAGGCTCAAAACTTCACTGTCTATCTTTATATGTGTTACTGCTTAAAGATTTTTTTTTTTTTGCATTGGAATTTTTGAAGACTAGAGAAAAGTCTGCCAGCCCTTGAAAATAAATGGTTAATAGTTTTTTTGGTACATTCCAAAAATACTTAAATGATAAATATTTGTATACAAATATATACAGCTAGCTATGGACTTAAAATTTATTTATTCCTAGCTGAAAGTACACAAGCAGTGCTATTGTTTGTTTAAATCAAGAGGCTGTTCTTTTCAGTTCAGCAACTATTGTCTTCTTAAAAGGTTTAAGCACCATCGTGTTAAATATCCAAAATATTATCCAAGTTATTAACAATTACAGTACAAGTTTAACACATCCCTCTGTGCCTACAGAACTGAAAGATGGTTTCAAATGTAGCTTTTATGCCATGCCAATACAGATCCCTGCACAGAAAGCATACATGCTGACTTCTTCAATGTTTGGAACTGTGTTAGAAACATTTAAACTTATAACTACAGTCCAAAGAGGACATTTTTACATAGAAAATGAAACCTAACATTTTTTATTGTCAAATTTTAAAGGACTTGATGAGTTAGAGGAATAAAGGGGGCTTAAAGGAATGGTGCAAAAGTATGTCTTCACTTTCATTTTTGGAACATCATACCCAAAATATTTTCTAACCAGATGCTCCAAATGAAAGGCTCCTAAAAATATGCCTTCCTCCCACAAAATTCATTTCTTAGTTTCTTTCCTGCTCTGAAGGCTAGATCTCATACAAAAAACCTCCCAGTAAACCAAAGAAAATTACCTGTACCCAAAGCAGCATGCCTACTAAAAGATACCCCTGCCATTAACTACGTATGAACTACCCAGACAGGTGAAAAACATAGTATGTTTTACTGTATTTCTGTTTCTTAGCTCAGTCAAAGAATAGGCCCAAATTTATTAAAATAAAATAATGTATTTTAAAAAATACCTTTGATCTGGCCTTCCTTTTAATTTTCCTGACATAAACTAATCCTAAGATCACCCTTTGCTGGCAACTCTGTAATAGTTTTCATCTTGCCAAATGCTATGCCAAGTCTTGTGCCAGATATAGATGTAATGAGAATAAAAGTCTACAGTATTTTGGTCTTTTCTTGTATATTTGAAGGAAAACCTGTTTCTTCAGGATTTTGTGACAAACTTTTTCTTCTAGACTGCCCAACCCCAGCTTTTGTTACGTGTATCACAAAATATAAAAATGACTGCCAAGAAGAAGAAAAAAACATATTTACTACTTGACAAAATTTCATGCTCTCTTTGTTCCATGGTGCAGGGAAGACAGTACTCAACATAACTAACTCAAGAATAAATAAATAAACAACTAAAACTTACAGCCTGTGCATTACTAGAGAGTGTATTTTAGTATTCAGAATAGCATCAGCTACCATGCCCTGCTCTTCCTAAGCAATGATGGACAAGTTATCTCTTCAGCCTTCCAGGTGCAATTTACCAAGCCTGCCAGCTTTGAAGGTCAATTTATTCACCAGAATTTCTTTATTTATCATATTTTACTCCAGAAAGAAAGGGCCTCTGTATTTTTGAGTGATGAAGGATTCAATCTCATAATTTAAACTACCCCACATACTTTGAGACAAGCTATCTGAAAGTGCTTCTCCAACTCTAACATGTTGTGTATTTACAAACCTGCTCAGATTACAAAAGTCAGGGATTGTGGAGATGAGGGTGCCCAGTCAAACAGGGCTGCAGGTTCACTGGAATAAGGCTGTCTCATACTGTTTGTAACATCTGGTTTGCCAACATACTGATCCTGACACGTAAGCATGGTCAATGCATATTTACATTCAAATTTACCCAAAGTCAGACCCCACTGTTTCTTTTATGAAACAGATGGATAAAAAAGGCACTGCTGAAAGCATTATTGGAGCAGATTCTGCTCCAATATACGTGTTGAGAGATTCTGCTCTGGGGTTTTCAGTTTAACTAGAAAAAGACAAAGCAGAACCAATTTTGTTACAGCCGTGTTGGCCAAAGGACTGCAATGGTTTAGACTCTGCCAGCAGGTAAATAACACACAGCTGCTCACTCACTTGCTCCCCCAGTGGGATGGGGAGAAGAACCAGATTAAAAAAGTTAAACTCATGGGCTGGTATAAGAAGAGTTTAATAAGTAAAACAAAGTAAAATATAATTGTATTAATGTTTATAGTAGCAATGATAATAATGATGATACTAGTGATAGTGATTAAAAGGAAGGGAAGAAAGAGAAAGAAAATAACCCCACAGTAAAACAAGTGATGCCCAGTACAGCTGCTCACCACCTGCTCAGCAATACCCAGCCCATCCCCAGGGCTTGGCTCCTTCTGGCTGTCATGGGTTAACCCCAGCCAGTAGCCAAGCCCCAGGCAGCTGCTCACTCCCTCTCCCATCAGTGGGGTCAGGGACAGAATCAGAAGGGTAAAAGCCAGAAAACTCATGGGTTGAGATAAAGACAATTGAATAGGGAAAACAAAAGCCACACACATGAGCAAAGGAAAACAAGGAATTAATTTCACTGCTTCCCACTAGCAGGCAGGTGTTCAGCCATCTCCAGGAGATCAGGGCCCCATCACATGTAACAGAGACTTAGGAAGACAAACACCATCACTCCAAAAATCCTCCCTTGTCCTTTCTTCCCCCCACTTTATATCCTGAGCATGATGTCATATGGTCTGGAATTTCCCTTAGGCCAGTTTGGGTCACCTGCTCTGGCTGTGTCACCTCCCAGCCTCCCCCAGTTTCCTCACCACCATGACCATATGAAAAGCAGAAAAGGCCTTAGCTCTGTGCAAGCCCTGCTAAGCAATAACAAAAACATCTCTATATTATCAACTTTGTGTACAGCACAAATCCAAAACATAGCCCCATACTAGCCACTGTGAAGAAAATGAACTCTACCCTAGATGAAACCAGCATGCTGGCCAACACCCATCCAGGTTTTCCTATGAAAAATCACAAAAAAATGAAAATCCAGGTTTTCATGGTAACAAAGGATATCCTATGGAACGTACCAGTTTGGGTCTCCTGTCCTGGCCATGCTCTCCCCCAGCTTCTGCTACAGCTTCTCATAGGCAAGGAATGAAACACTGAAGAGTCCTTGACTCAGGGCAAGCACAGCTTAGCAACTACCAGAACATCCATGTGTTATCAACATTATTCTCTTACTGAATCCAAAACACAGCACTGTACCAGTGACCAAGAAGAAAATCAAGTCTATTCCAGGTGAAAATACGACAGAACACAAGCAAGGCAAGGCTACAAGGAGAAGCACCACACGTGACTAGACCAGCAGTGTGGGTTCTTCCAGCTGTGCTTCAGACACAACTGCTCAATGCTGAACCATTATGTCAGCCCAGTCAGGCAGTTTGAGGGAAAAGGGGACTCGGTTGTGAGGGGCAATATGAGACAGGCAAAAGAAAGAAGCAGTAAGGTCATTGTGACCTAGCAGGGACAGAGAGAGCAGTATGGGTGGCTGTCACAAGAATAATAGAGTCAGCTGGGGCAGGAAACATTAAAATGGGTCAGAAAACCATTGACATGTCTGTGCTCAGAGGAAGAGACTGGAAGAAAAGAAATGGGATTGTTTCATACATCAAGTAGAGAATTTTCTTAAATCAAAACATAATGCCTCCTGCAAGCAAACTAAAAATGGTCAATGATATATTTAAAAATTATAAAAATAAAAATTTTATGTTTATCTGACACAGATACATAAAGCAGGGAACTTTACTACACAGCTCCAGGAGTGATCTAAGTTATGAAATCTTTCAGGCTGCTCCAGAAGCAAGGCTAACAGCATAATCTTCATCATTTTATGACAAGAAGCAGCAGGAACAGCAATGCCAAGTAAGAACTTCAAAAACATTATTTTCTTTTGAAACATGCTTGAGTTATATTTCTAAAGCTGAGAAAATATCATGTATTCCAAATTACTTCTCCAACATTAAATTGCTTATACAGAATTCAGAATCAATGGCTAACATAAATGTGGCTTTACATCCAGGAAAAAAAATGAACCACACTTGTGAATGTGTTATCTTAAAATATTGAAAAATCTGGAAAGGGTACATTTTGGTTTAGAAATACACTTTCTCAGGAAGTCAGATAGTTTATACTTACAGATTTTTCCAGCAAAGACAGAAGAAAATTACAGTAATAAGAAATGCCATAAAACCACTGAAATATCCATTGTATTGGGTTCCCATCTATGTTGTTGAGAATTTTAATACTAAGAAGACATGAAAACAACAAACCAAAGGAAATGTGTTTTTTACAAAACAAACAAACTACAAAAATACTGTAAGACAGCTTGTCTTTTATAAGATTGAATGTTAAAAAGATTGCTGATAAAAGACTGAATGTATAAAACTTGAATTAGATCTGAAATCCAGACACTGAACAGATGGTGACAGTCTTCTGGTACTGGGGGGGAAAGAAGAAAGTTAGAGAAGGAGATGAGGACACTGGGGCAGCAGCAGCTCAGGGCTCTGAGCTGTGAACAGGACCAGGACAGCCATCTCCAGAAAGGGTCACATAGGGGAAAGACTGGAGACTGGCAGGGAACTCATGGAAGGTAGGAGAAAAGTGTAAAAAGTACTGTAAAGTAGATTTTCTGTTCCTATCCTTCCTCTTCCTGAAGGAAAAGGAGAGAAAAAATGCCACTGCTACAAGGCTCCCTCCTACATGAGCAGCAGTGGTTCACTGCCTGCTGTCTCTTCCTGAGTCTCTCCATCTTTGCACACCACCAAGGCCCAACTCACTCAGCAGCTGCTTTTTATTGCCTCCAGTAGACTATAAAGGGCTGTCCCTGCCAAGACAATCCCCTGGTGGTGTTTGAAGTCAGCTCTGCACAAGCAGAAACCCAAATCCATGTAGCACCACCACTTGTTCAAAGACTGAACAAAGAGGGAGGCTTTCCCTGGCTTTCAAGCAGCAGCAGGACTGACCCAATCCAGCACCTTCTGTACCAGTGCCACAAACAGGTGTACTACAAACAGAGGAGGAGAGGAGAAACAAATTATGAAATATGAGACTCATCTGAAAAGTGAGGAGTTGGTAAGAGGGAGTGAAGTCCCTCTGAAGGCTGTTGCATGTATAACCACCAATAGGAAATGCTAAAGGTGACCAAATAATATCACTGAGCTTTATCCTGATCTGGATAAAGACAGAACCAAAACAACAGGCAAAGAAAAACAATGTGACACATTTCCCCTGAGAGCTCTCTCTTTCCATGAAATATCCCACTCTGAAAGCAAGAATCACGACTGGCAGATGCAGGTGTTGATATAAATGGCAGTGGCACTATCAGCAAACTGTGAAGAACTGAAATGTCAGAATGAAAAAGAAGACTGAGCACTCCTCAGCATTGTCAAAAGCCTAACATCATTCTAATTGCTATCAAAAATCCTGAAAGCCACAACTGGGACAGACAGGCCAACAATAAAATCACAAGTAGGACCAGGAGCACCATCAATTTTAGGTTTTGACCTCCAAATCCAAATCAAAGCATATAATGTTTTAAAATTCACTTCATGTAAAAAAAACTGTATTTTTAATCTTGTCAAATTTAAGAGCCTTTTACTCACCACAGTGGATTCCTTCCAGTCCAAAAATTAAATATTTGCTTTTGGATATTTGCTGAGAAAACAAAAAAGGAAGAGAGGAAGAGTTGCTCTGTTGAGGTGAGCGTTGCTACCTCACAGGTATGTCAGTTCTTTGACACTTCTTTCATGTGGTTCTGATTCCCCTTCTCTACCTCAGACCATTCAAACCTGTCCAAATCTGGCTCTGACCACCACTATCTTATAGAACAGATTAGAGTCTTCACAAATAAATACAAATCCTTCTTGTTTTACAAACAGAAACTTACTCTGTATCCTGCACAGATCTGGAGAACAGACAATTTCTGCTTCCACTGCAGGTGCCCAACTAACCAGCCTTGTACAGCTATAAAGAAAAAAGGTTCCTCCTTGACCTTCTCTAGCCTGTTTACTAAAACTATTCAGCCAAAGAAGAAACAGAATGAATCTTAGTTAGTGGTGTTGGATTAATAGTAATTTACAAGTAAATAACTTTACTACTAGCACATGTTTTTTACTGCACTTGACCTTCCACCCCAGCAAAAAATAAAAATTTGTCCTCCACATGGCACACACAACTTGCAGGTCAGCTCATTTTTTATCCTGCCTCAAGGACTAAGAACTACACACACTGTGAAGAAGAATCATGGCATAAGTTTTCATCACAGAATATTCTCTTCAGACATAGATTAGCCACAGGGGAGTGCCCCATCTTGATGGAGCTGTAAGTTCAAATCCATTCAGATACATACAGGAAAGCAAACAGGAATATGTAATAAATAAAATGGTGATAAAATGTAGCTCCCTATTTTGCAACAGATTCTCCTAAATCCTGAAATACTTTCACAGCAACTGAAATTCCAATTCTGAGGAAGTTCAGTACTTGTAAAAAATATTTTCTCCATGTCTAGATTAAAATAAAAATTAAAAGAAATGAAACTACACAAAATCTACCTGTACTACAAAATTGACAATTACAAATGAGTCTCCATTCCCACTTTTTTTTTTTTTTAAAACCAAGTCTGGCACCTCTGCAAGTTACAGCTTAGGCAGCTGTATCGACAGTTGAACTAAACCAAGACTGCTGATCAGGAATTCTATTAAAATAAATACAAAACAAGTATATAAGTAGGTACACTGATTTTCTCAGAATTTTTCACACACTTATTTAAAATGGTCACACAGAAGAATTTATTACCTAAAATACAAAATACACTGGCCAAACTTGATTGGAAAATTTTTAATTAGCACAAACTTAGAGATAATACACGAAAATCTTATTGCCTTATAGACTTACTTACTTATAGAAAAATAAGCAGCTAAAACCAAGAGCTAAAAATGTAGAGATCTGAAGGACAGAAAAAAGTCCTGAATTTACACTTGTAAATTCAGCAAAAAGAGTAAAGGCAGCTGGTCAGCCTGTATTTGTTTTGTAAATCATAAGGCTACGTCTGACTAATAAGCACATGTATTTGATGATACCTTATCAACAGTTCTTCAGTCATTTATCTGTACCCTTTCAAGCACAGCTGAATGACCAATTGTTAGCAGTACAAATCACAAAACAAGCTGCCCTGAAATGAGAAGAATTAGACAGGACCATGACAGTCTTAAATGCACTTGTTTCATATTCACATAATCCATATTATCATGACTATGAACTGAAATGTGGCAATTTAAATTATTATGTGTAGATTAATAGCAGAATTTTCTAAGACTTATAAAAATAATTTTCTTTACTAGGGATTCAACTACAATACAAATAGGTCTGTAATGGGGGGAGGAGAAAAAAGAGGTTGTACAGAGCAGTACCCTAGTTTTTCCAGAGATTTCAGGTAACATTGGTAGAAACAAAATGTTCAGGGTATTCAAATCAAAAGATGGTTCAAATACAGGCTAAGCCTGACCTCAGAAACATGTAGTTAAGAGTGTCAGTAGGGGTTATGTTGTTTTTGGTGACATGCTTATAAAAGAATTACACATCAGTGGCATAATATTGCTTTTGCTGAGGCAGTATTACCTTTCTCTGGGGAGCTGTCATTAATAATACTGGCAATTTTTATTATTTTTTATTTGGGGGATTTACTAATGGAATTTCCCTGGCATAATGAATCTGGGCAGCACTGGCCACACCTCATTCCTGCCATTTATAATTACAGTATTCTGTTGAGAAGATACTAAACACTGTGCATTTTTTAACAGCTGCTGTATATCAGAGGTATATGGTTCATTTTTTCATCTTAAACACACCGTGAAGCATTTCTATAAGAGAAGAGCTATAAGAGCTGTTACTTCAGTGTAAGCAAGTAGTGAGGTTAATTCCACCATTAGCTCAACAACAGTACATTTGTACAAGAAGAACATCCAGTATCCTGAGAGGATCTTAATCCCTATTAAATGACAGGCTTTCTTACAAGGCCTACTCCTTCCAAGTGAATCACATTTTTGGCACCTTTGCTTCCAGCAGATGTGCCAATTAAGAGGCTTGCACTGTAAGAAGCAGGATAACCTTTCCATGCCAACTTTCAGTCTTTATGGCTCATTCATATGCAGAAGGCAGGTGCAGCAGCCAAGGCATTTTAGACCCTAGCGGCAATCAAAGTTTTCTAGGTATCTTTGCCAGTTGACTCTTAACTATGTTTTCTTGAGCCAAATACATTTTGAGGAGAACAACTTTATAGTACATAAGTACAAGTAGGAAAAGGTCTGAGCCTGACTTGACAGGTCAATCTCTTGCTTCCCCAAGAAGACATCCAGCAAAAATAGGAGGAAAAAAGGCAGATGTTGACAGAAGAGTCAGATTAGCCCAACCATCTGATTCATGCAAGAGCATTGCAATGCCTGTGTATAGAAGGTCATAATGGATTTCTCAAATAAATTATCTACAAGGCAGATCCATCACTTATTTTTCAAAAGAAGCAGAGCACTTCTGATGTCAATGTAATTTATTGCTAATTACTTTTGAGAAACTAATCTTCTATCCCTAAAAAGGGAATTCCTGTATTCACTTATCATCCTTATGAAGTCCTATATTCACAAAAATAACTTTAGCACTACAATGCCCTTTTACCCCCACACTGGGATCTACAAAGCCCAGGCCCTTTTGCTATTAATACTGTTGTTACTGTGCATGTCTAATTCCATTGATTTGGGCTTTTAGCAAATTGCTGTAGGAGACCCATGGTCTCTCCTTTTGTGCTCCTCTTTTACTGGATGGGGAATGGTTCATCTGGAGTTTGACTTCCTCTGGTGTTAAAACCAGCCCACATGGGAAAATGGGATGTTCCCAGGAACATCCAGCAGGCACCACATGGAGACTAAGCAGATCAGGAATGCCAGTGAAGATCTGCATTTTCAGTTTCAGGTATCATTAAAAAATAAAACCCAAATATGCCCAAAATATCCCAAATATGTACCAGCAACATCTTCCTGGAGAAGACACCTGTGAGATGTGACAACACAGAAATGTGGCACTAAGGTTTTTAATAAAAACATTATGCCCACCTGACCGCAATATGAGGAACTTATGTCATAAGGAGGTGAAATTGAGACAAGGGCTAAAGGAAGGTAGCTTAAGCATAATAAGGAACAATATTCATCTGCTGTAATGTGTTGACTGCATATGTATCTTTTCTGGAGAGAGATTGTGAAGGGATAACTAAATTAATGTCCAGGGAGGACAAACTTGCCCTAAATAAGAACTGGAAGTATTTTAATTAGATTTCTGAAAGAAACTGAGTTCCCTTCTCTTTCCTGGACCATTTGATCGCAATTTAAGATTACATGAAAAATTCACATTAATCCTTCAGTTTCTGTTTGCACAAAGACCAGTAGCTCAGGCAGTGAACAGCAGGCAGTTCTCAAGATTCACTCCAGGGGCAAATACATCTCATAAGCCAGAATTTAACTCTTGGCTAAGTAGCTGATGTTCTGTAAGACAACAGCATAAAGACACACAACTTTAAACATTTCAAATTTTCCATTAGGTCTGCCATGCTGTTCTGCTGCCCAGATCAGGGCTTTTGTCTCAACAGCAGCCTTTGACAAGTGATATTTTTGAACAATTAACACATTTAACATATTTTCCTTCAAAGCTGGCATATTTTCTGAATAATAAAATATACAGACAGGTCCAATAATACTCCAACCACATTAATAAGGAAATTTCATTTTTATGCAGGTTTTTATATCCATCCAATTACTGATGCATAAATGACTCCAGGTAAAACTCTCAGTTGCACTGATTCATTTAAGACCCTTCTAAGAAGCATTACATTTAAAAATAAACTTATTCCTATCTATCCAGAAACAGCAGGTAAAACTACAAAGTAAACATGCAAAAGAAAACTTAAAAATCGCAAATGGCTTGACAAATCTGCTTTGCAATTTTATTTTAGACCATGTTATTGCAGTGTTTTACAGGTCAGTTGCCAAATTGAATTAGTCTGCTATATATTCTCGAATCCACAATGTCTGTTCAAGGGTTTTATGCTGAAAGCTTCTGAATTTGTCCAAATTCAAAACAGTACACAAACACAAGCAAAAGTCGTTGAAAAAATTCAAGGATGGAGGATGCTTCAAAGTCACCTAGAAAACACTTTTTTATTTTTATTTGTTTTGGCAGTCCCTCAAAAGACTCAATTTTCTAATCTCCCATGCATCAGAATTCAGAGAAATGAACTGTTAAAGAATGTTATCAGACCTTTTAGATGAAAACATGGCCAAACACAGGCAGCAACAGTAAATAGCTGATATAAAGAGCACCATCTACTGACAGGCAGCACTTTGACAGCCCCAGGGAGTTTTGCAAGGCACTACATTCCATTGTGTTTCAGCTTTTAGGAATTCACCTTTCTCTTACAGGTGTGTCAGTACTTTTCACATTTTCTCACCTGCCCTGTCTCCCCTAATACATTTAAGCTGTTCTCCTGCTCGTGGCTCACCAGAGCCCAACTGCTCCAAGATGCAGTAGCACACTTTCCCATTTCTTTCCCATTTCACCTTGTGATTGAAGATTCCCACATGGAGATGATCACCTCTTGTACACAGCTGCTATATCACCACCTTACAATTATAAATTAACATGTTATCACCAGCTGTTTATGAGGACATTTCCAAAACCTCCTTAGTCAACAAGGGTTTTCCACACTTAAGTCAAAAACATTTGAACTGTCCCTGGAGGAGAAGCAACAACCTCCTTTAAAGGCTTACTTCATGCAATGAAATATCCTTCTATGTTCTCATGGAGAAGATTACATGGAGATGGATGTTTCTTCCTCACTTTTATCCTGCTGCTGTTTTATTTCTTTAAACACAGTACTGCAACCTTTTATTATTTTATTACACAAAAATATTAGCAGATGCACATAAGAAAAGGCCGTTTCCTGACAGACAAGAAAATATTATCAATTTCAAAAAACTCTCTTGGCTAATATTCTCAGAAATAACCTCTAGGAATGCTATCTAACATCTTGATCACTTCTAAACACAGGCATAAAACACAGTAAAGATGCACTGAAGTACTCTGGCACATCATTTGAAAGTACTTGCTAGCAGTGTTGCAATTACTTACCATGCGAGATTTGCACTGCAACAGTCTGAGAGCTAAATCCTTTATATATATGCTTCAAGAGCATAAAAATAGGAAATCAGAGTAACTTTTCTACCAAAATTCACTGATCATTCAGGTGGGTGAAAAACTGATCAACTCACTGAAGTCAGAACTGAGCTGCCAACTCAGTAAAATGAGAGACAGTAGGGGCTGGGGACTGAAATGTGCTACATCATTAAATGGGGTGCTCCATCATCAGCTTAGTTCAGCTAGGACACACTTCCTGTGCATGATGTCTCCTCTCCAGTCTTGTAGAAGCCTTTGTTAGATGCTGAAGGGAAGCGGGTTTGTGGCAACACATGACAACACAACAATCCACAAATCCAGAACAAAAACCTAACCATGGGAGACGGTTCCGAGAGGAAGAAGGTGATGAACATGCAGAAAAGAGTTAAATAAGAATTTCATCAACAATGACCCAGTTTTGTCATCACTGTGCCTCACATAGAGAAGCTAGCTTAATTTTTAAATTCAATTTCATCTGTTCAGTTTATTTTGTGGTTTCAGAAATCACATTTTGCATAAAATATTGCAGAGCAATAACAGCATGCACTCTGGTGTGGGGTTTTTTCCCACAAAGGGAATAAAAGATCAACAGGAAAAAATCCAAAACAAAACAAAGTCACAACCAAAACCAAACAGGTACTATCAGGTAGGTACTATCTTATACTGTTTTCTACACAGCAAAAAGCAGAAGGCACAGTAGGTACAATGGATGTACACAACTAACTGAATTTCATCTGAATTTGACAGTTTAATCAGCATGCTGAACACTTACCTGATCTAAGCATTTTATTTGGCACTGCTCTTTTTTTTTTCCTCCTATTAGAAAATATTCTTTAAAACTTAAGACCTTCCAATACTAAATTATTTCAGGAGAGAGTAAGGGAACATGAAATAGCACCTAGGAAAAACAGAGCTGATAATTATTCAGGCAAAAAAACTTTCCAAAATTATCTGCTACCAGTCACTATGGACCATTAACTACAGTTTGCAAGCCACAAAGTAGCCTTCCCCACAGAAAAAGAAATCCATGGTGACAGTTAAATAAGCATAAACCTTAACAAGCACTTCAGAATCTTCTTCTACAGCCAACAATAAAGGCTTCAGGAAGGTTTAGTACACTTGCAGGTTAGCTCATTTTTCATCCTGTCTCAGTTTTCCTCATCGACTTCACATATTACCACCTAATGCTGAAACGTTGACAAATCTGACAAGCTATTTGCTCTTCAGGACAAACCTAAAAAAAATGCAAAAGTTCCAACTTACTAAAAGAAAAGTAAGTTTGAGACAGTCATATCTAAAGGAGAACATACTGTTGTGATAGCCTTTACCTCCAGAAAATCTTTTTCTACTCTAGGTTTGAAGATGTATTTTTAAATGAACAATAAGAATATTGTTTATTTAAAAAGACATCTTCAAACCTATTACAAGCTTTATTTAGATAGAAGACTGTATTTTCAGCATAGGTGTGCTGAAGTTGAATCACATCTGCCCTTTAATAATGAAAAGACATTCACAACATCTTTCACAATCTAAAGCATGCTGCTAAGAATGAAAGCAATCAGCCTTGAATGAAAGATGGATTAATAGCAGTTCTAAAACCATTAGGTACAGACTCTATTGTCATGCTTCTGTTTAAAGCAAGGAAAAAAAGGCAAAAAAAAGTAGAGGGTGTCTAGGTCAGCAAAGTTGATGGATGCACTTACAGACATTAGAGGAAAAAGGAAAATTGGCAGAACATAATACCCACTTACGAGATTTTCTTTGTTAAAGATAGAAAAAAGGCCTCAAGATATGCAGTATCTCTACCTTGTTCAGTGCTGAAGGTTTTCTATTTTTAGATATGCATATTAAAGACACATTTAACCCCAGAAGTGCAGCTTGATGCCTCATCACAATATTAATTCCTACACATTGGTAGAATTAGAAATATTCATTCTACCAAGTAAATCTTCTGGCAACAGCCCCTACCAGTAATAACTCTGATCTCTGGGTAAAGAACTAGGAGGTAAGGGAGATGGAAGAATTGATGTTCCAGACCATTTAGTGACTGCTAGCAGTTGTGTAAGCAGGAAATTAAATATTTACATTAGCAAAAATGGCTACTATATAACCACTTCCTGTAACCCAAAGAGTTCCCAGCAGCCAGGGCTGCACACTCTCACTGCTCCTACTGTTGCAGCTCTTGAGATTGCAAGAAGGGTCACATCTGAGAGCTGCTGAGGGACATGAGATGGGCACAGCTGTCTCTCGGAACCCACGCTGAGCCTCTCCCACTGCACACTCACAGTCAGACAGCTGGGAAGCCCCAACACATTCTGCTGGTTATTCATTCTGAATCAGGCATAGGTGGTGGGGCTCAGTAGCACTGCACCACAGGGATGAGGATCAGCATCTCCCATTTCAGGCAACAGTTTGCAAAGCAAAACTGAGTATTACATTAGCCTTAACTGTTGTATCTAACCCTGACTCAAGTGAACTCTGACAAAAGACACTCATCAGCTAGGGAGGGGAAAGACATTCCTCATCAAGGCTTTAGGGGTGACAAAATCAGCAGGTAAAGTGGAGACTGAAGTGGCAGGCAGGAGATGGCTATGTGTCAATCTGTACAGTGTGACAGGGGTGGCAGACTGAAGAGGGCAGCTGGAATATTCAGAGAATAGGAAAGCATCACAGCTTTGCAAAAACAGAACAAGAGACAGTTCAAAAGCTAAAGTAAGTAAAAAACCTAAAATGTAATCTCTTTTCTCTTCTTAAACTGTTGATTTGTTGATAGAATTGGATACACATGCCCTAATCTCCAAAAGGAAATTTACTTGTGATGTTTCATGCCACTATCACCAACAGTATTTGTCTTTTCCAAGTGCTCAGGAATACACTCAGTACAGGTAGCTTGGTGAGCAGCTGCAGTGAGAGCTGCAGACTCAGCTCTGGGTGGCAGGAGAGAGGCTGAGACCTGGCACCCACCCTTTGCATAGCAAAGGGCCCAGGGACCTGTGGCACCAGCCAGGTGACTCAGAGCCACAGCAGGAAGAGCCCAGACCTTCCTCTGCTTAGATCATAAGGATACAGAAGCCCAGGGTTTCCTTTGTTCGGGCTCCTTCCTAAGAGGCAGCAGCTCAAGTTGTTATTTTGTTATTGCACAATGATGAAATTATTTTAAGTATCCACATGTCTGAGATTCTACTGTGGAAAAGACAGGGTAGAGGCAGTAAGGAAACCTGGTCTGACCATCTCAGTGGCTGGGAAGGGGCCTCAGACCCAGCCCAGGTCATGCTAGTGTGACTCCCAGAGTGACTCTTGGATGGTCAGACAAGAAAATTTCCTCACCAAAAGTGCCAAAGGTCTCAGTTGCACATTAGCACCTCCCAAATTCAAAGAAACATGCTATTGTACTGCTTCCTCACTCCAGCTGCCCTCTCACTGAGCAGTTGCAATGCTTCTTTCAGTTCAAGACTCTGTCATACTTGGACACCATTCTCATTTTTGAACTAACCCTGCGAATTCCAAGAGCAGCTAATGACAATGTAAAAGCACACCATCAACATTACTAGAAGCACAAAAGTGCTGGAAGTAGGACACAGGCACTTCAGGCCATCCCCAGGCTGAATCACTATATCAAAGTTTCACTTAATGGCATTACAACCAAGGAAACCCCATGCTATTTACAAATGAGTTGGTAAAAAAAACTAAAAAGGGAAGAATCTCATTAAACACAACATTTATCTTATCTTCTGCTTGCCCCACGGATAGTACACAGCATTATAGAAAATGCACGCTTTAAACTTTGAGAGTTGTTTCCCTGCTCCCTGCAGTGGTACAGCAGCAACACAATAATCTGCAGCTGACTGTAGAATTCAGATAAAACCAAAACACTTCTGAATGAAGTCCACATTCATAAACACCTAAAAAAACCCTGGTATTTGAAAAGTATGACACGAGAGAATATTGAAAATCCTCCCTTGACATCAGAGGTCATTACTGTTGGCATTTGTGCAGTGCCTAGAGGCCCCTCAGAGCAAAACACCAGTTTACTTCAGTCTCCATCCACCAAATACTTCCAGTCAAAACCAGAGGCATGAGAAAGCACCAGTGCAAGCCTCTAACACTACCCACCATGGAAAACAGCTTGAGAATCTGTCCCATGGAGAAGAACGGGAACAGCAGCAAATGTGCTGCTGCATTTGTTACTCTCAGATAGCCTGACCTGAACAATAAATCAAATGTACATGTACAAGACAAAATTTTGTTAGCAAATTTATTCCATATATCAGGTTTGAAATTTTGTTAGAAAATTCAGTCCATATCTCAGATTTCTACTGAAACAATAGTTTTAACTAGTCCTAGTTATCAACATTCTTCTATATTTGGGTAAACTGAGCCAGACAGCAAGAGCTTCACTTCTAGAGAGGAGCAACAGCCTTCTAAAAGTCCAAGACCAATTAAACTAAGAGGGTAAAAATGAAACACACACACTCCAATAATTTGTTTTTAATCTAAAAGGTAAGACTCTTTTTTCAGATTACATGGTATTTGCTTGCCAGAATATAATTTTGAACACAACCATATATATGTGAGCAGTCTATTCTAATTGTTCCAAGTATGATTTTTGAGGTAAGTGCAGCTTCTGAAACAGCTTCTCCCAGCACAAGGTTACACCTCCATCATGTTGTTGTTCTAGTTCTAGAGTCCCATACTGTTATCAAATTTCTAAAGTCCCATACCTCCTTGGTGTGTTCTTATGGCTGCAGATCTTCACAGCACAGCCTCTTTCTTCTACACGTTGCTCTTTCTTAGTTCAGGGCTCCTCCAAGCCTCTCCCTGACTGGCTATCCCACCCCCTTTTATCCCAGTTATCTTCATTGGTCACAGCTGCAGCCCATCAAGGACAACCGGGACCTCCCGGGGCAAAGCCTCTATACAGATATTCAAGTACAATACATTTCCTCTACTATACCATCAGACATGGATAACCACTGCAATAGCAAATGCAAAGCTGGTTAGACAGTAAGGGAGAGGAAAGAACCAAGTCTGAGATCCAAACACCTAAACTGAAGTGTCAAAACAATCCCCAAAATGCAGACAGCTTCAGGTGAGCAGCACTCACTTCAGACTGAGCCTGATCCCTCTCTTGCTCCTGTGAGCATGCTGACTAGATTGCACCAAATGTAGGAGGAGTTTACATACCTAGCTTACACACAGACATGTAATTTAATTTGCCTTCATCAGCAAACTGAACTCTACCCACAGAAACTCAGGGAAAGACAGACCTCACTCTGCCCCAGGCCACCCTTTTCCAGGCTCTTCTAATGACATTCTTCCCCTTCTTGGTGGTGATAACCCAAGAAACTCCTTCCACACATTATCAAGACTACTGCAGTCCCACACTCCTTTTGTGACTATGACACTTCTCACTCCCAGTTCTCCACAATTATGTTATTTTTTGAAATGGAAAGGACAAAAATTCCCACTTGTAGAGGAAGCTGGAGGTGTCTCTCCCCCTCTACTCCACTCTAGTGAGGCCCCACCTGCAGTGCAGCATCCAGCTCTGGGGTCCCCAGCACAGAAGGACATGGAGCAGTTGAAGTGAGCCCAGAGGAGGTCACCAAGACGATTAGCAGGATGGAGCACCTCTCCTGTGAGGAAAGGCTGGGAGAATTGGGATTATTCAGCCTGAAGAAAAGGCTCTGGGTAACCTAATTGCAGCTTTCCAGTATCTGAAAGGAGCCTCCAAGGAAGATGGAGGACACTTTTTAGAAGGACATGTAGTGACAGGAGAGGGAAGAATGGCTTCCAACTGAAAGACAATAGGTTTAGATATTAGAAAAAATTCCTGACTGTGAGGGTGATGAGGCACTGGCACAGGTTACCCAGAGAAGCTGTGGATGCCCCATCCCTGGAAGCGTTCAAGGCCAGGCTGGATGGAGCTCTGAGCAACCTGGTCCAGTGAAAGGTGTCCCTTCCCATGCCAGGGTGGCTGGAACAAGATCATCTTTATGGTTGCTTCCAAAACAAATGGTTCTATGATTCTCTAGTGACTACAGCAACTGCCAGCAAACACATGAGGCAGATTAATAAAATATCTTATTTTATTATATTATGAGTTATAACTCAGGTGAAATACACCATTCACAGACCTGTAGTGTCAGCAGTGGAGCATTTTCCATTTTAAAGGCTAAATTGCTTCCATAGTACATTTTGTAATCCCTCTAATCATAATGCTATTATTTTCTTGACCAGGGAGTTCTATATTTTCCGTCCCCAACAAGGCAGCTGTGTCATTAAAATACTGCTTTATTTTTGAAGCCCTTAAAGTAGCTTCAAAGTGGAAGCAGAGGGTTTGGATGGCTTGTGGAACAGCTTCACAATGAGGCAAGCAGCAGAACTGGCACTGTAAGTACAATATGCATCCACATGCTGTATGGAATTGCTTTTTCCTCTAAAAGCCACTCCATCTTTTTATCTACATTTCTTTTTCCCCGAAGTGGAGTTGTTTTAAATAAGGTGTCTGTATCTACATGTGTCTCTAGTATTAAACATCCCACTTATTTCTAGAGCACTACCACAGCTTTTTACTGCTTATGTTTGCTAATATGTACTGCAGTTGCTGCTCCTTTTCACACTAGTGCAATGGGAAAGAACACAAATTTCACATTGATAGTTTTCACAGGACAACAGGAGCCAGATCAGACTACACTTCCCTCCTTATGCTCTGTCAGCTGCCTCTTTGTTACCATCTGCTCAAGGCAGCCCTGTACAAGGACTGTGTCTCTGCAGCAGCAGCCACCTCCTTGCTGAGTGCTTGTGCAGCCCCGAGCACACCTCAGGGTCACAGACTGCAGCGCTTCCCAGGGACCAACACCTCGATGTCCTCCACGTGCAAGCACCTGCGTGCATGCAACTATCCAAAATGTTTTCATCCTTGATTTGTTTCTGAAAGTAGCAGTCCAGCTGTTAAAAAATCCAGCTGTAAAATCCTAACAAATTCTTCTTCCTAGTATAGCCTGATGGACTGAAGTCGTAAAGGGAGTGTGCTTGTACAGGTGAACTTCATAAAGGCCTTTTGTTCAGAAGGTCAATCAACAGTGTCTTTGTGAATAAACTTCACCTGTTCTTATATCACCTAAGAGCTAAGAATTAGTCTGAGTTTATTATTTTGATTTCCTGTGGGGAGAAAACCAATAGGAAAACAGTCCCACTTTGAGATGAGGGGCAAAGGAGAAGGACACAAATGGTCCTTTCCACCTGCCCTTCCCTCACTGTCCTGGACAGAGCACAACCCACTAACTTGTCAAGATCTTCAACTTCCAAATGGATGCTGTCAGCAGAGGAGATGACATTTTTCAGAATCCCCAGGCATGCAATCATTGTGAACAGAATGAACAGGAGAAACCAGATCTTTTATGCTGAATGGAGAAACCTTGCTGTAAAAATGTGGGCCTTCAAATTAAACTATTTATAGCAAGAATGGATGATACAGCAATGGCAAAAATCATGCTACAACAAGAATGTACTGGGATTTTGAATCAGACATTTGTCCTCCTGTGGTAAGCTGGCTTAGAGGACCCCAACAGAGAGAGATGTTTCTTGTTTTTCTTGGTTGTGAGAGTGTGGATTCTGAACTAAGCAGCTGTATTTTGCAGTACAGGTAGGGTTACCTCAGCACTTCATTCTCTCCAGTGAAATCCCAGAATGATAAACAAAATATCACTCTCAGTGACTTGAAATGCACAAAGTCACCCAGCACTGCTGTTTCACAGCTCAGGATCAGAGGCTTGCTCACTGCATGGTTCTGAAACTTCAGGCATCAGCCAGAGGTCACAATTGTGAATGACAGGCTGAGAGAGGAAGGGATGCATACACATCAAAAATTTCAGCCCCCAATTTACATGCATACTTACAACAATGCAACACATGAAAAGTGCATTGAATATTAAGATAGAAGCAGGCACAGTAATTATTGTGTACTACTAATAATCACAGAATGAGACACTAGAAAGGCACATTATCCTGAAGTGTATTATTTCAGCTATGTGATAGTAACATTTCCCAAATGTTTTTAAGCCCACTTCAGATATATTCTACACTGAGATTCTGTGCCCATTTTTGTTAGTTCTAAAGAAGACCCAATGCAGTAAGTGGTGTTTTGTCACTATCACAGTCAGAGTGGGAGAGGGAAAAAATTGACTTTCATTGTGGTGGTCTGATGTGGACAGTGGAAATCTGTTAACTGCTTCTCCACAAAAGTAAACTAAGAAAAGCAAACTATCTATCAGTAAAGTAACATTTCCCAATCCAGGGGTCAGTACCTTACTCAGAAACACACAGAGATCTGTAATTCAAACACCCTGACATAAAATTTTAAAGTAAAATCTGGATGAACTGAACAGCCCAGCTGGGGTTTTGCTGAACCTTCACTTCAACAGAAAAATGTTGCTTCAATCAGTCTAATCTGGTTCTTTTTCCCATATCCTGTGGCCACCAGAAGTCTCACAAGAGACTTCCTATTATCTTCTTCAAAGGGGAAGGTAATAGGAAGACAACTCAAAATGGTAAAACCTCATTGCCCCAGTTCAGTGGGCATTGGTGTTTCTCAACTGCAAATAAAGGTTAAAAAAAAAAGTGTGGGGAGGGGATATAGAATGGTTTGGGTTGGAAGGGACCATTATGATCCAGTTCCAGCCCCCTGGCACAGGATCAGATTGCTTAGAGCCTCACCCAGACTGGCCTAACATGGTCTTTCTCATCCAACCCATTTGATAAGCTTGACCAAAAGGGATAAACACTGTGAAGCAGAAGCCACGGATTTAAAAACTGGAGAATTCTTCTGGAAAATTACTTTTCCTAGTCTCTTTTTAGAGAACAGTACCAAGACTTTTTTTTTATTTAAATAACTGACAAAATTTTAATATTTCTAGGAATTCTGTAACACCTTTATTACTTAAAATCCTTACTCTTCTGTGCTTCAACTTTTCACCACACATTTGACACCCTCCACCCCTCCCACTTGCTGAGCAGAGCATATCCCTGCCAGGGAAGCCAGAGGAGCTGTTTCTACCCCAGTCAGTCCTGAACTGAGCCCAGTAAGCTGAGATGAATTCTTATCCTCTTGGTACTGAGTTCAGTCAGCCCTTCAGTGTTGTTCTATATAATTTTTAAAAAAGGGGTTTTTTTTAGAAAGCAGAAGCAACCAAAAGAACTAATGAGCTACACTGCAACAAAACATAGTCTACTGATGTCTATATAGCACTTATCAACAGAAGACAAGATAAAAGCTTCTCACTTCTTTTACCAGTTTCTTTTCATAGTTTTCGTGACCATTTTAAAGGACTGTTAATTTCTCTCGAGTCAAATAAAAAAAAAACCTGCAATTGCTAACACAACATAAAAAGCCTAACAGCAGTAGTTGCCATTAAAAAGCCTTTATTATTTGCAATTGCTGCTACTACATAATGAGACAAAATGTGTCACCAGGTGTGCACACCTTACTCAGGAAAGAAAACTCCCTGAATAAATAACCTCCTAATGAGCAACAGCCCAGATTTGGGTCTCACACCCACCATCAACAAGGCTTTGTGAGTGCATCATGGGGGAGGACTTGATAAAAGTCAATACTGCTTTAAGAGATCATTTTCTGAATCTCCTTAAAAAAGCTGCCTATACTCAGAGAAGTACAGGATTCCAAAAGTATAGCAAAACCTTTGTTAGCTTGTTTTTAACAGAACTCTGCTCTGTGACTATGGAATTAAAACCAAACAGATGAGACATAAGAGCCAGAAGTAACATTTCAATGAAAAAGGTAAGAATTCCAGAAAACACACATAACAGTGCTTAAACATAGGTGGTAAAGAAATAATTTATATTTTAAAATGCATATTAAAAACCATCCTTGCTTTCTCCAGTGGCTTTTACTGCTCTGTGAAAGTGACCACTCAACTGCCTGAATTGTTTTTATATACCAGGAATGCTGAAAAATCAGTTACTGACCAAGAAAATATGTATATTGATATATAAATAAAAAATGAAGCATTTTTACAGTTAATATCTGTTCCTTAATTTGTATTCTATCCTGAAGATTATCAGAGTCTGACTAGATTATAGGCATTAGTTTAGCTATGAATAATCTTGCTAGTTTTGGACTTGCTCATATTTGTAACAAGGTGGTTCCTTAGGGAACCAGCTGAGGGAGACTAAGATCATTGTTCCATTTTCCATTATAATTTTACCTCAGTCAGCCTATAAATACTAAATTCCATATTCATCAGGAACTTATAAATGAGTGATCCTTCACTGGAGCTACGTTTTCTGTTGTGTGCGTCCCAAATATAGAAACAAACACCTGTACTCCCATATTTACATTACAGTAGCTGCATAAAAAGGAACTTTAAATCTGTCTGTAAGCCACGAGTTACTACTGTTCTTTAATTCCATAGCAGAGGACAGAAAAGAAAGGACACACTTCATTAGAAAGGAGATTTTGTTTGTTTCTTTGGACAGCAAAACCAGATGTTTAAAGTGCTGGAAGTGATCTTGATGACAAATTAGAAAGCTGAAAGCAGGAACAAGAGCCTAGGAGGCATCTTAAATTATATTCAATACATTGCACTGCTTTGTGCAACACAGGTCTCACTACTGTGAATATGAGGTGTGTGTTGATATTATTTGAATATACAGGACTGCAAAGAAATCCTTTTAAAAACAACTGTGCAATGGAAATATAAAACAAATGGCTCTGTTCACAATGTTTTATTTACAAAACTTTCCTGAATTCCTGCTCCTCTTTCCACTGTACATATATGATTGCATGGATGAAGTTTCCTAATGGCAGCTTAATTTAACTCTTAAAGCTACACAAGCTGAAGTCAACTCCATACTCACATTTTAGAGGACAAAGCAAACCAATATTTAAATTTAAGGCAGAGCAAGCCAGAAAAGACAGGTCACCTCAAGCTATAACATGAATCCAGATGAAAAACATCACTAAATTAATACACACATAAAAGACAAAGTTACTAACAAGGCAGCAATAAATTTAGAAAAATAGTCCAATCCATTTGCTTGATGCTACTATGTTAAGCTTATGCCATTAAGCAAAAAATCAGTTTGTTTGTTTGTTTTTAAATCTGAATCATGCCCAGTTTTCTAAATAAAGTTACTGCAATCATATGTGGAAAACAAATACTGGATTTCAGTACTTTGAGAGCACCACACTTCCCCTCTTCCCCAGCCATCTCTAGCAAGGACAGCCTGTTTTATATTCATCAGTCCAACAATCACAGCTCAGACAGTGACAGCAGGCTTGCTTACATTAAGTCACTGATGTATTTCACTCTGATTTTTCATTAGGATAAGTTTTTTGCAAGCAAAGACAACTTTGATATGACTGTATTCCATGTCAGCTACACACAAGCCCATTCTCAGTTGGGAGCCCTACTGCACCATTTAGTTTCTTCACTCCCAAGCTTGTATGGTTTCCAAGTTTACCACACCTCCTCAGCCTTCAATACAGGGCAGATTTTCATCTGCTGATGTTGAAACATGAGCAGGGTTAGCTTGCCTTTGTGAACAGCTGGGCAAATGCCTTATTTGCTGAGCTTTGTCTCAAAACCCATCCAAAATCTGGTGGTCTTGTTACCAAATGGGTATTTCAAATCAGTAACCACAAACCTGTTCTCCAAGGGTTCATGACAAATCAGCAAGGTGGTTGATAAATGGCCACCAAACAGATTGCAGGTAGCAGAGGTTTTTTAATTGCTGCAAGCCTGTAATGAAGGATCTAGTTTGATGCATTAAGTCAGAATGAAATGAGTTAAATTGTAATAACTTTAAACTAGATATTTTAGATAAAAAATAGAATGGAGAATTCATACCAAACCTTAATTGTCAAGGAAATAGCTCAAAACATTTAATACTATTTTATTCCAAAAGTGACATACATCACAATCATATGTGTATTATTTTTTAAGTTTATTCTACTGTTGGCAGTAGGAAATACTCCTATTTGTTCAGTCATTGAAATAATTTCTATTGCCTTTTTGAACCTGTTAGAAAAAAAGACACTCATTTTATTTGCTCTAATAACTCTCAAAGTGTCAGATTCAATAAAGACTCAATTTTCCACTCTGCAGAAATTATCCCCAAACTCCTGGTTTTAGGCCTTTAAGAATCAAAAATACTGATAAGGCTTTTAAAGAATGTTTCCCAATTATTTTATAACATTCTCTTATCTGTCTTTTGACTCTGAGCTTCCTTGGTTAGAGCCTAGTGCTAGTAATGCCAAGCTTGTGGGTTCAATCCCTGTACGGGCCATCCACTTAGGAGCTGGATTTGATGATCCTTGTGGGATCCTTTCCAACTCAGAATATTCTGTGATTCCAGTTAAAAATGTATCTAATATGACAAATTACTGTCCTATACCAAAGTATCTTGAGTACACACATTCACTTGCACTTGGTAGTCATGTCTGCTGCACTCATACAAGAAGTAAAAGCTTATGAGTAAGAACAGACATGTTTGTTTTCAGGAACTCATCTCTAAACTACGTTTGCTCACTGTCATATCAGACATGGAAGAACTGGCCTGGTATTTTACCTAAAATGAGTTAACAGATTATTAAAATCAGTCACCCATATAAAAATCCACATATTCATATATCCATAGAACTTTTCTCCTCCTTTACCTGACTCAAGAAAAAAAAATATGCAAACAAACAAACTAAAAAATAACCTCAAGAAAAACATTTCTGTGCCCCTTCTGCTTGTTACCCAAGTCATTTGGAAAAAGTCTCCACAGTGTCTGAAAAAGAGAGATCCCATTACTTTAATTATCTTCATTTAGAGAAAAACAGAATAGTGGAATATCCAAGATGTGTGTATGCTACAACTCCACAGCAGTACCTTGCTTCTGTAACACCCACTTCCTCAGACTGACTGCTATTTTTACACCTTTATATGTCTTTAACAGGATGAAAAATGCTTTTTAAGCAGACACCAGGACTTCAAGAAGCCTGGATTCTTAAAGACTCACCAAAATAAATAAGAAGGCAATTCTACCTACCTTAGATATTTCTGGCTCCACTTGTCTCTTGGGTGTGTCTTTTGACTCGGGCCCTTTGGGAGTACCGGTGTTCTTAACCGCCAGCGAATCAACTCCTTCGCCTTCAAGCTGCAGGTTGATGCCTTCGGTGGGGACAGGGTGATCAATACCATTTGGATTCAGATTGCAATGGATAGCTGGGAAAAAATAGGAGAAACATTGTTTTAGAGCTGGGAAAAAAGATGAGAAATGTTGCTTTAGGAAACATTGCTTTAGGAAAGAAGAACCCAACGGTTCAAACATTTAGCATGAACTACTGAGAAGTGCCATGCGGTAACCAGAGCTGTGTCAGACCACAGCAAATGAACCATCTGTACTTTGATGTGGATTCAAGGTGAGATATTTGAGAAAGAAAAAGAGAGGAATGCAGCACTGTATAAATTTATTTAGTGCAGGCTACCATGCAGAACAGTGCTCTGCTGAATTCACTGGAGCATCCAAGACCCTCAACTTAGAACTTTTATTAAATGTTCATCATCCAACCATACATTTTTTTTCTGTTCTAGGCAAACAAGTTGAAGTTTTTCTATTACATTTTCGATTCCTACAACATTCTAGGTCTTGAAGAATGTGGGATAAGTAAGCCATGCACAAAAAAATCAGCAAGTCAGTCTCTGCACAGAGTAATGACTTATCCAGCTGATTATTTCTCCTTCAGTCCTTTGTACCACTGCAAGTTACCACCTACACCATCCTAACAAGCAAGAGAGATGTACTCCCTAGGAGTATATAATGAGGTAGGGACTAATGACAGCAGAATAAGGAAAGCATCCAGAGAAAAAAAATAAAACAAATGTAAACCATACAAAAGAAATGCCCTTTTAGAACTATGGCAGTAGCTTGCTTTCTGCCCAAATTTTCACAGTTTCAGCAATCACACATATAGTAGTGATTTTAAAAATGTGTGGATACTGAGATAACTTCCCCTTTATGTGACTGACTTTTGCATTTATGTTCCTGCACAACTGGGCTACTTTTAGCACTACTTGTAATTAATGGCCCCAACTTCCCCTGTGTACAAAAGAACTTTGCTCAGATACTGTGGTGCAATGTTTGACAGATCTGAATAGAAACCTAAACTACAATGTACAGCCAAAACAAAAGCTGCCCTTTTACTCTTGCTTGACTTAGAAGCAAAGGATGGGGAGCTGGGGAAGAACTACCAGTTTCTACCAGCTACAGATCAGCCCTTGAAGGCCTCTCACAGGAAACTGGCTCAAGCTGCCTGTGAAAGCAAAGGATTATTTAACTTCAGCACCTTTTGAAAATCTCTTCAGCTTAAATCCTAGAGTCTTAATTGAAAACTTTGAGTCTAAGTTACAAGAATTCATTGGTACAGAATTAAAGCAGAGGCCAAAATGTTGACCATTTTGCCTTGAGATCTTTAAAAACATCCAAATATTTCTAAAAGATAAGTGATCTCTGCAACTACTACAATACCTACATCTGCAAGCCAAGGACAGGAACACCTCCTGTGGGAACTGAAAAAGAAATTTGATTCTGTGGTTTACATTTACATCAGTGTGCCTCAAGACACCAAAAAAATTCTCCCTCTCCTAGATTATAGCCACCTACTATTATCTAGCTTCTCTAGATCATATTAACCTACCCAAAGGAAACAACTACTAACAACTCTGCCTGTCCTCCAGACCACAGAAAGATAGATGTGATCCACCAAGACTATTTTCACAGCACACTGAGAATAAAAACTGTTCTGTTAGTAACCTAATTAATTCCCCCTGTACAAAAAATGTAAATGTATCATAACTGACCTGTTAAAGTACTCCCCTCCTAGCACACCCTGCTCCAGCAAGGGCTGACCAGCAGTAAAAACACATTTGGTATCAGATGCAATCCATAAAAATCCTCCAACTGTCTTCTGCCAGGATCTTCCCTAGCTGAATAGGAAAACTCCTAGAGACATCTTTGAAACCCTAATACACTACAGCAACATTCAGAAGCAGGCAGTTTTTGGCTGTCAGCCCAGTTCCAGTGCTCACCAAAAAGAAATTAGGTAGTGCAGTAGAACTTAAAACTGTCTGGAAGAACAATGCCAGCAGCAAGTCTCCTGTGAATTGCAACTCCTCCCTTCCAAATGCTCCCAAACAATAGAGATTAGGGAGAAGGGTTGCATGGCATCAACAAGGAGACCCTTCTGGGTTATGGCACTAATTTACCATGCATTAGAGGCAGCAAATGATACAGGTTTTGATAACAGGCAGCATGATGACTAACCTTACCTCCTCCTATGTACAGCCACATGACACACTTGGTGGATGAGGGAAAGGCTGTGGACGTTGTCTACCTCGACTTTGATACTGTCTCCCACAGCCTTCTCTTGGAGAAATGGCTTTTCATGGCTTGGATTGGGGTACTGTTCACTGGGCAAAAACCTGGCTGAGCGGCCAGGCCCAGAGAGTGGTAGTGAATGGAGTTATATCAAGCTGGTGACTGGTCACAAGTGGTGTTCCCCACAGCCAGTTCTATTTAATATCTATCACCAGTCTGGATGAGGGGATCAATGGTACCCTCAGAAAGTTTGCAGATGACACCAAGTTGGTTGGGAGTGCTGATCACACTGCTGGAAGGTAGGAGGGCTCTACAGAGGGATCTGGACAGTCAGGAGTGTCGGTCCAAGGCCAGTGGTGTGAGGTTCAACAAGGCCAAGTACTGGGTCCTGCACTTGGGTCACAACAACCCCATGCAGCCCTGCAGGCTGGGGAACAGTGGCTGGAGAGCTGCCCTTGGGAAAGGACCTGGGGGTGCTGGTCAGCAGTGACTGAACATGAGCCAGTGTGTGCCCAGGTGGCCAAGAAGCCAATGGCATCCTGGCCTGGATCAGAAACAGTGTGGCCAGCAGGACCAGGACAGGGATTGTCCCCCTGTACTCAGCACTGGTGAGGCCACACCTCAAGTGCTGTGTCCAGTTCTGGGCCCCAGTACCAGAAGGACATTGAGGGGCTGGAGTGTGTCCAGAGAAGGGCAACAGAGCTGGGGAAGGGTCTGGAGCACAAGTCTGAGGAGGAGCAGCTGAGGGAGCTGGGGGTGTTTGGCCTGGAGAAAAGGAGGCCCAGGGGAGACCTTGTCACTCTCTCCAGCTCCCTGAAAGGAGGCTGCAGCCAGGTGGGGTTTGGTCTCTTCCCCCAGGTAACAGTGACAGGATCAGAGGAAAAGTCCTCAAGCTGGGCTAGGGGAAGTTTAGATCAGGTATTAGGAAAGATTTCTTCATGGAAGAAATGGTTGTCAGGCATTGGAACAGGCTGCCCAAGGAAGTGGGGCAGTCAACATCCTTGAAAGTATTTTAAAAAACATTTAGACATGGCACTTGAGGACATGGTTTAGTGGTGGACTTGTCAGCACTGGGTTAAGAGCAGGACTTGATTTTAAAGCTCTTTTCCAACTTCAATGGTTTTATAAATCTATAAGCACCTGGATGGCTTAAAAATGAAATAAGTCACTTGGCAAGATGCTGCTTGACTCTTAGCCCATCATGCATTCAAGAGTAATGAATGCTAGTGCTTTTTCAGCAATGCCTTTTACTGGGCTCCTTCAGGATACAAAAGAGAAAAAATGGAAGAGGCTGCTAGCAATTACAGAGATGCCCACTGCCTTTTAATTGAAAAGAATTAACCTGTGGTTAAAAGAAAAAGAATTTAACCTGTGGTTAAAAGAAACACAGGCTGTCCTAGGGGACTTTTCCAGAGTTGCTAATATTGAAGGGTGGGGGAGGGAAGTGGGGAAAGAGAACTTTTTTCTAGGGGTATTTATCTCTTAAGAAGAGTAAGTATCTCAGTCACTTGGCCAAGTTTCTCTTTCTTTGTCACAATACATCTTTAGGTAGCCAGCTCTATTATTTTCTTCTAGTGCTACCTCCAACCCTCAGCTACACAGAGAATAGGAGCAAGGAATATTTCCTTGTGTGGGTCTGTTATTTCCTGTTACCACACAGAGTACATAGATCTATCTTTGCGGCAGACAGGTGGAGTTCTTGCCTCCTTTTAAATGTCAATACAAACCAAAATGGTTCCCTTTCAGGATTTGTTAAAGGCAGCGAAAGAGGTCAATGTTTGGTCAATAATTTATTCTCTTCTTAAATCTACATCTTATATAATTTTAGCTAGATAAGGTCAGCTCAAAACCCAGGACCAACTATCAAACCTAATGGGGCTTGGTGGGCTGACAGCACCCAGAGTTAACACCCCATAGAGCTGAGTCAAAACAGCTCTTAGAAAATAATCACAAATCACTAACTTCACCACAGCCCATGCTCTCTGACTCTTAGCTGACACATCTTAAATTTCTTTTAGGACTTAATGGCATTCATCTGGAAAAAAATCTTTCTCCAGACAAAGTAGTTTCTGGCTAAAATATTGTTCAGACCATTACTCCTCTTTACTCTGGTACTGGCTAACACTAGCTCATCCTGCCCTCTGCTTTCAGACCATTCTCCCACACTGCTCCTTTGACAATATCCCTGCTGCCTCAGCACCTCTTCATTCCACCAAACTGCATCCACCTGATCAGTCCCAAATTTTAACAGTACATCAAGACAACAAACATCCTCTAAATCAGCTCACAGTATCAGCCTAATACCACTATCAGCAGTATCATTAGATTTTGAAACAGAACTTCTTCCAATATTCTTCCATACAATCTCAATATTCATAAATCATCTATATCTCAGAAATACAACCCTTCATCCAGATTCAGATCACTTATATTCTCCTTTCCCTGCTGAAAAACCCACCTCAGCTGATTATTCTCTCTTCATGATCCCCCAACAATTGTTCAACTTGTATTGAAAGCTTTCTGTGGTGGGAACTTGTTTCCTTTTGAGGAAGGAGGGTGGATGTTCTGTAGAGCTCTGACTGCACAGCAACAAGCACATAATGAATGGTGCTGGCAGACACAATAACATAGATCCAAAGATTACATTTATGAAACAAACTATTATTTAAAACAAAGGTACTTAAGTGCTCTTGTACTCCTAACTGAATGGTAAAGCTGAATCTAATATCCACTTTTTTCAGCATCTAAAAAGACTGCTGAGATCTTCCAACTTATGAGAGTGAAAAGCTCTGTGAGAAAAAGAGTTAGCAGAGCATCTAAAATGGAAAAACTACCCTACATCTGTCCTAAAAAACTAGGATGCAATACACTAAGTACTTTTTATATATGGTGGAAAACAAACTCAAGTCTTTTCCATGTATACAGAGCAAGATAATTTGTTGCCCTGCAGAAGCTGGCCCATACACGTGAGCCAGTTCCATGCCCACACAGATCTCTCCAGGGTGCACACGCAGTTTCAAAAAAGAGCTCACAGGGCAGTAAGAATGCTCTGCCCCCCCAGCTACCTTCCTCCCATGCCTGCCTGCCTCCCAGATGGCAAGCAGCCAAGAGACAGCTTGTCTGAGCATGCTTGATGGTACACAGAAGTCACCAAGAGCCATCGCAAGTTATGGCATCTGGGGCAAGCCTTGTCTTTTCCTAGAGGGTACTCTGTGAATCCTGTCTGGAAAAAAGCCTGAAGGCACTCTTCAGAACACAGCCTTGATATATCCAAAGTTTTGCATGGGCAGATGGAAAGTCTTTGTCTCTCCATCTGTAGGCTCAAGGCTTAGCAGATAAATCTATGATCAATCACTACCTCTGTGCTCTCACTGCCTACTGTGTCAAACCTTTCATAACTGTGTGTTTCAGTGGGAATACTGCTGGCTGCTTAAAACTTTAAGCAGATCAATTAAGGCTACATTAAAGCATATTTGGCAAGTACTTGAGTTACATGCAATAACAATTGTTCTATTCTAAAAAGTGATCGAGTAAAAATAGCATCTTCTTACTCATGTGCCCTGTTCTGTGTGCATCATAGTCATATGCTAGCTTTTGCTATTCAGAGACAAAAAGCAGGCACAGGAGATACCCACCCAAGCTCTAACAATCCTTACAAAACTTTCATGTGTCAAATACTGGCAACCTTGCAAGCTCCATTTTATGTATTCATTCCACGGACTAGCTGCACAATGCTAAGAGGTAAGTCCATACAATCCACCTACTACTCCCACCATAAAATGTCACATTGTTGAAAAGGACAGACAAAAGTTCATCCATTCCACAGCTTGAACATTAACAAACTCGGGTTGGACATAGCAGGGACCTTATAGAAAGGGTCCAAATATCTTTTCAGTCATTTCAGTAGTCACAAAGATTTATCAAGTATTTTTAGGGAAAAACACCTTTGGACAGCAGCTCTCACTGGACTTGTTCCTTCCATCGCTGCCCATTTCTTTGTCAAAAGTAAATCAAACCTCCAATCACATCAAATTTTGCAGTCAGCATTTTCAATGAGAGTTCTATACACTTCCAGAGGTTTTTCAATCCAGAGCAGTCAGACAGAATCCCTGAGGCTTTTTGCTTGCCTTTACTCACAACCTGCTTTATCTGGATTGATCAGAGAGGAGATATTCACACTGAAAACACTGAAGTCTTGCTCAGATTGAGATGCCTCCTCACACTGACCAAATGAGCAAGATGGATCTGCACTGCAAAGCCCTTCTTGTATTTCAAGAAGCTTATACTTCATTAGCAGCTCTGCATATCCCTAGCAAACATGGAATTATTTTCAAAATATCTGACCTGAGCAGTTACTACTACTTCTACAATAGTAACAAACAAGATTAAAAACAGCAAATAAAGATGGCTTTAATTTTTACTATAAAATTTAAGACTATTTTGACTACTTTGTCTAGCAGAAATTTTTTCCATAGTAATGAGTTTCTGTAACTCCTATGGATGGTTCATCTGCCTCATCAATCAGCTTCTAGTTTTAAGAAACTGTCTGGCTTTTGCCTACCAGAAGTACTTCTCCATATAGTCCTCTCTTCACCTAATGTAAATTTGCACAGTTCCCCCAACACATCACTTGGAACCAGCTGAAAATGCAAAGTTTCACATAAATACAATCTGCTGCTCATGTTGCAGCCTAGTAAATACTGCTGCCAACCTGCTGAGCAAGTAAATTCAAGATTTTGCCCACTCTGTTCTTCAAACCTGTCTGTCTAATGGCCACCAAATCAGCAGCACTCACACAGAGCAAAGAAGCCCAGCAAATCAGTGAGGACCTTTTCTACTTCAGTACAGGTCACATGAATTTATCACAAACCTCCTGTAAGGCTGAAATCCCAAAGTACTTAAATGAAGTACTATTAGGGTCTAGCTATCTGCTTCTGCTGCTCAGCATCAAAAAGCAGCATCAAGCAATTCCAAACAGGCTGTGCCAAAAGGGAGGCCAGTATTGAGCTGGGGAGTGCACTGTGAACTGCTGCTGCTGATGAGCTGTACCTGGAGCTCTGCACACAAAGCTCAGACAGACACAGGCAGCAAGGCTTGGCAGACAGACACACACCTGTACCTGCAGGTCCCTCCAGGCAGCTGCTTGTCTTTCTAGCCTCTTGTTATAATGACTACTAATTATTAATCAATTAAACAAAAACCCAGCTTCTTACAAGATATGGATTTTACAACCAAGTCTTTGTTAAAGCAGTGGGACATGCCCAACAGCTGGGCAGGATGGGTGACAGCTCAGCAGCAAGGAGTGGACATTGAGCCAGATCAAGAGGGCAGGAAGGGCAGAGCAAAGGGGACACAGGTGTAAAAAGTGGATAGAGGCAGAAGTGGATAAAGTGTTCAGAGGAAAAGCATCCATTTTGATTTTTAACTGTGACTTGTCAGGCTTTTGCCTTTTTACCTCTTTAGAATTATTATTAGCAAGAAAACTTAAGGTAATGGCATTCCTGAGCCAACTATCCCTGAACATCTCTAGCTGAACAATGGGGTAGTCATCCCATGGTATCGAGCCAATTACTACTTTAAGCCACTCGCTCTCTCCAGAAACAATTAAAAAATACACAAAACTAAAGCCAAGGAAGAACACAGAAAAAGTATGTTTTCAGAGACAAGCTACTACACATATATCTCTCTAACAAACTTTAGCTGTAAGATGGTATAAAGTATTGTACAATGATAGAAATACATCAAGAAATCCAAATGAGTAACTCAGCACTTTCATATCTAGAATCAAACTAAACTCATAATTCAATTGAAGGCCAAAAAAAATCTCGAGTGTAGAGAGAAGAGACCCCTTAGCTCTTTACAAAACTGAAACACTAAGCCCAGAATAAGAAATTCTCTTCTTCTATGGGTTGAGTTTGCCTTCTGGGACCCTCACCCAACCAGGATAGGTATGTAATTAAGTTTCTTCAGCTAAAAAACTTCCTTATTCCTTTTTTTACAGTTTTCCTACTGGAAACTATTTATTTTATGTATGGTAATATCCACTTACCATCTCTTATCTTACAGACTTTAGCAAATGCTGTAAACAGTTTCTTTTACACCTGCTCTTCAGGAGGCAGACTGCATGTCATCGCTATGCTAGACAGACCTTGGTGCCTCAGTAATGCAAGTTCAGCCTTTATAACAGCAACAAGATTTCATTATAAAAAGCTGACACAGTGACTGGAGAGCAAAATTATTTCTGAAGCATTTTCTCATTTTAATAAAAGTACACTTGGTACAAGCAGCTCTTGAATTCACGCTAGCAAAGGAGACTCATTGAAAAATGAACCTATCTAGTGAATAAATAAGGCCAGGTTACCACAAATCCTGTACAGGTATAGATGAACAGGAGAATACTGACACATAAGGGGACTAAGAGAACTATGCAATTAACTTAGAGCAAAATGGATCTTAGTGAACAATGTAGTAAAGGTCAGTAAGTAATATGTTTCACCTGCACACGAGAAAACCATTTAAGCAAGGGATTAAAATACAAAATAGTTGGTCATTTGTTTTGCAAACTAGTAAGTCAATAAGAAGGCTTGTGCAAGCATCTACAGAGATTCTCTTTAATAGTAAGAAAGTCTGGATTTCAAGATTGTGAGTTGCACAAAGTTGCATTAAAGAGGGTTCTATAACAGATAAGGATTGTATGAACGAAAAACAAAGAAAATCTGTTCGTAGATAGAGAGGCAGAGACCTTGAATAATTTTCTCTCACAAAGAAAAGAATTCATCATGTTATTACAACTGTCAGTCAGCAACCAACTTAGGCAAACTCCAAACCAGGTACCACTGTTGCCCTAAGGATTTTGCAGAGAAAATGGAGAGATAAAAAAGAGTAATAACACACCTGGGTATGCAATGAGTCTGCATTAGTTCCACTGATCTTGGAATAAACTTGTCTTGTAGTCACTGATTAGGAAGCTGGATAGTCACGCTTCACCACAAGCTACATTTCTGAGACTGCCTCTTCTCAAGTCCTAACAATACTACTGTTCAATTCTGTACTCAGCCAACATGACATCAAAAAACGTTTTTAAATGCTAACAAGCCTATCCAGCACACAAAGAACAGCTCAGAGACAAACAGGTTAAGTCCTTATTATGGCATCAGAGATGCACTGTCCCACACATGCAGCACAGATCTCTGCCTTTGCCCTACTCATGAAAGCCGGTGTCTGCTGAACATGTGGCACAAAAATGGCTGCAATTTAGCTGTGGATCTGGGCTTTATTTCTTGTCCCATGAATGAGGCACAGTCAACAAAATGCAAAGGAAAATATCTTTATTCATCCTCACTAGCATAACTAGTTTGAAATCTGGCAGTTGACTTCTGTTCTCAGTCCTGGCTTTCTCTCAACTGCCTAAAAGTTACCTCCTTTATTACTGTTCAAGGATATCCCTTCCCTGGTACACTTAACTGAAGAGCCTAGAAATGCCTTCTTTCCTTCCCCCAGTAAAATTCTTCACCTCCTACTGCTTGCTCATACCACTGTATCCTACTCACTCTAGTACCCCAGATGATTTGTGTAGCAACAAACCGTCAGCCAAGAGCATGCAGAGGACAATCTGAGAGAAAGCCTCTATTGACGCACATTACAATTCTCTTTCTTTATGTTTATGAAACAGCATTATTAAAAGTCTCTTTCTTGCTTTTTACTAGGTTATTTGCAGAGAAAAAAATCAACTCAAGCAAAATCCCCTCTGGGGGAAGAAAATAATTTTTTTGTTAAAAAGAGCCACAAAGACAGGGCAGAGGTGAGCAAATGAGTGGAGGAAAGGAGGGAAGTAATAACCTGAATGTTCAGCTGAAGAACAGGAGCTAGCACATCATATAGAGATGGATAGGGCTGCACTAAAGACCAGCTAAAATCCACACTGTCTTCCTCACACTCTTATTTCTGTCAATCACATACTCCCTGCAAGTATATTAGATCCTGTAATTGAATGCAGGGCTCACTTCAGCCCAAGTTCAGACCCTGCACACCTCCTTGTTTCATCCAGGAGCACAAACTAGGCTGAATTCTTACTGTTTCGAGTAATGAAGCTGCTCTTTAATGCCAACTTTACCTTATGCTGCACACAGAACATGCAGCTATTCACAGCAACTGCCTCACTCCTTCTGTAGTCCTTTTGCAACAGGACACTTCTGGAGAGAGAAGGACAATCCTTTGCAAAGGTAAGGGAACATAAAACCTACTCAAGGCAGAAGCCACTAAGGCTGACATCTGCAGAACTAATCTGCTTCAGGTTTTCCTGAATGTCTCTCTCAGACCATATTTCACCTCATTTAGAGAGGTCAGTACAGGTGTTTCCAACCCTACCTGCTGTGGAGAATCAGTATTTTCCAGATGGCATTTCTACAGTTGTAGCCTAATACCAGGCCTCTCCTTCCCCAAATCCCATTGACCAGACATGGCACACAGTTCCTCTTCCAGAGCAGTATCAGTTCTTATAAACTAAGAAAAAGAAAGTGACATATCTTATGCATCATGATCCTGCTTGTTAATATTTTTATAACTCAGTGCCTAATTCCCCATCTCCTCTGTTTCTGGATTGTCCTGACCAAATTTCCCTCTCAACTACTCAATGCAAATCAAATTCTTGTGATGAGTAGAATTGTTCTGGACACACAGCAGATGAGCTAGACTTTGTCATAAAAGTCATCAAGTTGGGTCAAGTTTAGCCCTTTATGCCACTGCTTAAGGAACAGCCTGAGAGCAGGGCGTACATGAAGTGATCCAGCCTTGGCACATTAGGAATGACCCCCAAGGTTAAAAGTGCACTTGGGGAACTCTTGTATTATATGAAAAACTATTTCCTTTTTTAATTTAAAGCACAAAACCCCACAGCTTCATTGTTCTGCCTTGTGACCTAGTTCCTTTTTCCACCTTCTCCACACCATTCATCAAGACCTAAGGATTCTCTCCATGGTCATCTCTTTTCCAAGCTAAAGATTCAGATTCTTTGTAACCTGCCCATTCTTTTCCAAGCTAAAGAATGATAGTATCTGTAACCTGCCTTCAGAGAACACACCATGTCTCTGACCAGCTGACTTGTTTTTTCCCTATTTTTCCAGTCCTCTCCTTCTTTTAGGGTGTGGCAAGCAAAAGCTGCAGGGAGCATTGACAATACAAGAGCAATATGCAATGATACAGAAACATTGTTCAGAGCTCTCCTTGCCTTGTTCAGAGCTCTCCTCATAGTTCTTGAGATCTTGCTATTTTGACCAGCACCAACCAGACAGTTTCAGAAGACCTCAAAATTACTCCATTTTTTAGCTCTTTTGCCTTTGGCACCTTCCAGAACTACTCCCTCTACATTCTCTGCATGTTTTGAGCAGATAATTGAGGGCTGAGCTGTTCAATTGTTAATCTGCAAGGGTAAATACCTGTATCCATTCAAAGGCAACAGCTTTCATGAGAAATACCCAACAACATGATTGCTCAGTTTTAAACTCTGAGTATCTCTTGCTCACAGAAAGAAGCATTGCATTAGAGATCACACAGTCTGGACATAAGAAGAGACAAGTAAAGAGACAAAACAGGGCACAAGAAGGTAAAGCTGTCTCAGTCAGGACAACAGAGAAAATTGGCTCCAAAACCAGGCACACTATCCCAACAGACCCACAGACTCAATACTGAGTGAACTGAAAAGCAGCCTTTTAACAGCTCTACTACCTCTGCAAACTAGCTGTATTACTTTCAGAGACCAATGGGCAAAAGTAAAACTTACAGTGCTCTACAGACACCGAGTTCTGCACCCACCAGCAAGCCTGCACAGAAGATGCTTTGGACAGAAAGCTCTCCATGCTTATCAACTCAACAACCAGCACCAGCCTGCAACTCTGACACCATCCAGCTGCAGTGCCTTGCTCTGAGCCTGTCCCTGCTGTTCTCCTGCCACAGCCCTTGTGACACAGCAATACTGGGAAGCACCAGAGACTGGCTCTGAGCAGCTTGTCTTGGCCTCACACACTTAGCTGTACACAAGAGGAATAAAGCTACACAACCTCCTTGGATGTTGCCTGCCATGCTTGGACATAACAGAAGAACAAAAAAAAACCCTCCAAAAACCCTTAAGAAAAGTTCTACTTTACAGTTTCCAATTAAGCAGTAAACATGAGCTCTTACAATGTCACTACAGGTTTTGTCAATACTTTCCAGTAGTACATTAGGAAATGCATCCAAAGTCTAACTCTTGTCATTTGCTCACTTGCATTCCCTTCTTGGTGGAGAAAGCACACAAACTTTCAAAGCATAACTCCTTCCATTTGCATTCATATTGCCACCACTGGACAAGTTTTAACCTTAGGATGGTATTCAATTGTACTGAACCAGTAAATTTATATTAATCAATGTCCTCCTTGAGCTTCTAAGTCTTCCATGTACTTTAAAGGGTAAGGTCAAACACTCAAGGAACTGTATCTAAACTGGATGATATGAAGTACTTCTGAGTTTCAAGAAACACTCTTATCCTACAACCAAATTTCATCCAAAGGAACAAAGCATCACATCAAGTCTATACTTGGTACCTTGATTCAGGGAGGGTAAAATGATCCCATAAGTTCCATAATATCCACCCTTCACTCAAGCTGAATACACACAAAGACCCTCCATTGCAGGGCGATTCTTTGTTGCTACAGCTTCATTTTGGGGCCTCCAACCCCCACAATGGAGTGCACCTTCTGAACTTCAGCTCACAGTCCCCCCTTCAAATGCAGCAACAGAGACTGGAAAGCTCTAAACAGTGGTTCAAAGCAGAGAAGCACACGCAGCCATGAAGCTGTATGCACAATGTGGAGGTGGGTGGGAGGTAGAGCTGTTGTTGAGCAAGAAATAAAGGGGTAGATGTTACAGCCCAACAAGGAGGCTGCCACTTGAATGTGGATGAGAGATGTATCTTCCAGTTTAGCATCCCATAATTGCTGATGCATTTTTGCAAAAAATGGTCAGAAAGTGACACACAGAACTCAAGACTAAAGGCTGATGTTCAAATCTCATGCCTCACTGTCCAATACACCTCCAGCATTGGTGTTATCTATCTCCTCTACTATGACCCAATGTGACTGTTTCACCTGGAGAGTTGAAATGAGTTGTCTCTCTCAGTCCTGCTTCCAACTGGCAGCTATTTCCAAGCCACATGTCTGAATCCCTCAGGCTAAGAAGTGGTTAGAAATTACCGAAGATACCAAAAACATGACAGAAACATGTGCTATTTTTGAATCACAGGGCTTGTTACGTCTTTACTCCATAGGCAAGTAAGTGTGCTGAAACACCATCTACTGGATCACATTCCCTGGAAACTCAGATATGGAGACATATCCAGTCTGAGCTCAAAGTGGGTGTAGGAATAAGGCGAAGTTGAGTAACTGAATACCTGTCAGAAGAGTTGTACTTTTGGGCACGCCCTGGAACAGCATGATAGGTACCTACACTGAAAGCTGCTTCAAAGCTGTCCTCTGGGTGATCCTGAACTTGCTTTGACATTCTTGGCAGAGTTAGCATAGCACATCTATGAGCTCACCATATTTCAAGTCTCTGAAGAAACACATGGCAGCATTCAATATCCATGGAGTTGCTAGGCACTGCAGGCGTTCAACCAAGGTACACCACATAGTTGAAATCCACAGGATCACTCTGACAGAAGTTGGTTACAAGCTGCAAATAACTTCAGTTCTGCAGCAGTCAACCTGGATGCCATTCCACAGAACACCCTAACCTCCTTTGAGTCTTAGTCTCCTTAAGGATTACCAAGGGGTAAGGCCAGTCATTGTCATTTTATGTCAGCAAGGCTCCACTTCTTAGCAAAACCTACTATCCCATAGGAAGATCCAGAGCCATAGGAGACTGGAAGTTTACATAAACTTCCAGGAGGAAACCTGCAACAAATCTATGTGGCACTTTCCAAAGCCTATACACAGCAAGAAAGGTGTTAGACCAAATTTCATTAAACACTTACCATGAAAGAACTCCATGAAATAATTAGCACTTTTCTTTGCAAAGGAATCTCAAAAACACCACAGATCAGAGCTGCAGGGGATCCAACAGAACTGTGTGGGATCACCTGCATGCAGACATCATCTGATGGGTGCTGTCAGTCTCTCACCTTCCTGTGCAATAAACACTGGGGGGGGGGGGGGGAAGAAATCACCATTTCTCTCTTTTCCCCTTTACCTCTGCTGCACAAGAGCAAACTGAAAAGGAAAAAAAAAGAGAACACTGTTGCAGAGATCAAAAGCCTTTCTCTACTGGCTCTGACCTAGTTCTTTCATTCTTACTAGAAGGAGAAAAAACACTTAAAGGAACATTGTCAAAACTGTTGAGTCTAAAAATAGACTTACCTTGGCAGTGCTGCCATCTCAACGGGCTCATATTAAGGAGTGCAAACTCACTTTCCTCATACACACACACCAACCCTTTCATCAGTCTGGAAGCACTGACATTATACAGCCCAAAGGACCTCCCAGTCCACATAAACTCTTTTGGGACACTAAAGAATATATTATATATAACTGGCAAAGAACTGCAGTATTCTCCAAATTCCTACTTCATATATGCAAGTCTACCACTGTCAGCTATCCCAGTAAAAAAGTTTGGATATTTTCCTGAAGTAAACAGGTGGACATTTGTTGACATTGCTAAACCCCAGCACACCATGCTAAGACAGCTTTAAAATAATCAGATTTGAGGAAGATTTCAGCATTTTTAGATATAATAAATTTTTCAAAGACTTTCCAAAAAGTGTAAGCTACAAAATATTTTCACCTTAGCCACGCAGAGCATTTCTGAAAGGAAAAACAAAACAAAGACTCTGGGTTCATGGCTGAAGCTGACAAACAGGCAGTTTCCATAGAACAATAGCCCTGGTGGAGCTGGTGGGGCAGGATGTTGGCTCCAGCCAGGAACTCCCGTGCTGCAGAATCCCTGCCTCCCCTGTCCCCCAGAGACCTTCCCACTCCCCCAGCTGCATCCCAGAGCCACCCCCAAGTCTGCACAAGAAGCCAGCTGGCCCAACCATTCAAAGGCCTTGCATCACTCTATAAAGAAAGCCCAGAAAGTCCATCCTAGCCAGGCTCCCAGCTGACTACTGCAGAGACTGGAAGGCCAGACAACCTCAGTTTAAACCTTATTTCCAAGCTTCCAAAACTGTTGTACAGCAGGTTATATTCTCAAGATCACAAGCTGCAAACCAGGAAGGCATGCTTCCAAAGAAAACAAACAAATCAAACAAACAGAAAACAAAAAAATCCCAAGTGTCTGCTCTTCCTGAGTCCAGGACATTTTTCTCCAAAGTATCTATTTAGAAGATTCAATGGCAACTCTACTTTAGACTAAAGCAGGGTCTGTACAATGTGATGACTGGAGTCATGAGGAACATGTAACCTCTCAGCTTTCCAAACAGAAGCTGTAATGCCACAGCTTCATAATGTTCCTTGCCAAAAGTCACAGTTCAGGAACAGAACACATCTCACACCTAGGGCTCCAACAAGGCCCTAGGTGCATTAAGAGAAAAGCAAGCTTTTAAGCACAATCACACAAGGAAACATGGCTCCAACATAAAATGATGGATAATAAAAGGCCTGAAATGTGAATGCACTATAAACACACAAAGCAGTCACAGCCACATGGCTACTTGTGCTGAAATAGTCAGAGTGCTGTGTTAGTGTGAGGGCAACAGAATCGTGCAAAGGCAAGAAAGTTGAGGGAGAAAAAAACAAAATGGGAGGAATGCAGAACACAGAGACAAGAATGCCTGTTCTGACACACCACAGCAGGATGCATCCTGGGGGAAGGAAATGGGAAGAAGGAGTTAAAGAAAAAATTCCATCTCAGGAGAAGGGAAAGGCACTGCTTCCCAAAGCTTTAGCAGAGCTTTCCTTCATTAATATTTACAAAGCTTTTAGAGATTCTCAGATGGAGGGCACTGCAGATATGACAGGAATTATTACAGACCTGAAAAGATCTAGCAAACAGACTGAGAAAGACTTCAAGTAAATAAAGTAGGATGACATTAGTGAGCACACTGAAACAAGGGTTGCTGCTGGCATATGAACCATCTGGTGCATGGCAGTCCATTTCATTTACTTACTTACCCACTACCGGGCACGCATGCCCAGTTCATGTCATTATGCTTTTGCCACCAAAGTAATGCTTTTATTCAGGACCACTACATTCCTTCTTTGTATCATTCCAGTCTTCAAAACTGCCATTCAGTAAAGCAGCCTGTGCCTAACAAATGCTTGCCTTAGGGAGAGGTTTACACTTAGGATGAACAATTTGGGATGCTGACAGACACCTTTTGAGACACAGTGGTCTTGCTTATCTTTATTTGAATTTGCACAGGAAGCTGTTTTTCAGGGATGTTAAGCTCCCCATTGCTTCCAGGACGTTTAAGTTTTTGCTGGACCATCATTTGTACTGCTCACTTGGGTATTCAGCAAAAGACAGCTACAGCATGATTTTCAGCAATAAAGCAAGCGTATCTGATGGAACTGAAGATTTCAGCATAACTGAGAAACAAAACTCATGGTAGTCACAAGATGAACATACAAAAATACTGTCATACACTAAATTAAGCACAGGAGACACTAAATTAAGCACAGGAGAAGAGGTCAGATGGCTGGTTTTACACAGGATTCTTAAATTTTCTCAAGGGCGCCGAATAAAACAAGATGAGGCGCAAACCCAGGACTGTCACTGCCTCAGTCTAAAGCACTAGAACACCGAGTGAATCTTGGAAGCAGACAGCAGGAAGGCAGATTTGCCTTTTCTCATACACCTGTCTTCTCCAACTTCCCAAAAGATCCAATGGAAAGGGAACACACAGCCAGTGTTAGAAGGCTGAAGGGAGCCCAGCATTTACTGAAGACTTAGCAAAGCATCCACCTGTCAAGGGCTTGGTGGCTATCGCCTCATTTACCGGGGTACTTCCCCAGGAGCCAGGCACCTCGTGAACACCTCACAGCTCCCGGCTGCCCAGGAGCTGAGCATCTCGGCCCTTTGGCTTCTCCATCCCTCTCAGGGAAGGAGGGGCCGAGCACAGCTCTGCGCCCATGCGGGGCACGCTGGAGCTTCGTGGGCATCGCGGTCTGGGGGCACTTCGGGGATCCCGACAGCAGCGAGGGACGGCAGCGCCTCGGCGCCCGCGGGAGAGCGACCGGCGGCGGGGCGGGGGAGGCGCCCGGGCTGAGCGCGGGGCCGGGGCCGCTCCGGAGCGAGGCGGCGCAGGTCGGCCGCCCTTGCCGGGAGAGGCGGCACCTCCGGGCCCGGCGGGAAGTTGCCGAGCGAAGCCTCCGGGCAGCCCCTGCCGCCCACCCCGCCGCGGGCGGGGGCGGCAGCCGCGGCCCGGCTCCACGGCACCTGGCCCGGGGCAGCCGCGGCGCTTCGGGCGGGCGGGCCGAGGTGCGCGGGGGCCGGGGATGCCCCGCGGCGAGGCCGAGGCAGCGGGCGGCACAGTGGCCCCGCCGGCGGACGCCGCTGTCCCGCCGGACCCGGCCGGGCCGGGGCGGCCCCGCCACGGCGCAGGTGAGTGCCCGGGGGAGGAGACAGGGGAGGGACCCCGGGGGCGGCGGGCAGGGGACGCGAAGCCCTTACCTTCCACCGCCATCCTCCCGGCCTCGCATAGTGCGCCGGCCGCCGACCCGGCCCCGGCGGCGCTGCCCCGGCCGCCCCCCCGCCCGCGCGGGCTCCGCTCATCTGCAGCCGCGGCGATCAACCTGCAGCGCTCGCTGACAGCGGGCGGGGCCGCGCCGCGGATCTCTGGGAAACGTAGTCCCGGGAAACGGGCGCCCGGCCAGGCACCCGCGTTCCCTGCCGCCGGCGGGGCCCCGGGGCGCCTCCCCTGTCCCCGGCGGCACGGAGGGCAGCACGGGGGCCGGCCGTGGGCTGAGAGAGGCGGCGGGGCTGCGGACCCCCACGGGGCTTGTGGGGGAGAGGGACAGCGCGGGCACCCTGCCCCAGGAAGCTTCATTTCACAGCTCCGGGATGTTTCTCTCCAGGATTTCAGGATCTCAGACAGGCTGACGGCTGCAGGATAAGCCCGACCTGTCCCCGTCCCACCCCCCCGCACTCCCTGGCCGGCCGGAGGAGTTTGTCCGCAGGGAAAGAAAAAGGCGCACACAGCACCGGGAGCTATCGGTCAGCACCTCAGCCTCGAGTCAGGCCCTCAGCTTTTGTCCATCTTACCCACTCTGACAGGTCCTACAACAAATCCCAAAAACGAAGGAGATCAGGGACACAGTAGCAGAGCCATTGCTTCAGGTGCCCAGAAATCTTACACCAGACAGCCTGCCGTCCTCGGGATCTGTCCTGGGAGACAGCTGTGGGCTTGTGCACTTCTCAGTTTTAGTTTGAGATATCAGAAAGATTTTGAAGATTTTTTTTTCCATTCAGAAGTAGACATTTTTTCATTTTAAGTGTATCAGTAAATATTAACTACTCAGAAACAGTCTGTGAGTTACTCTACTCACCAAAGTTACATCATTAAAATCAAGAGAATAACAGCAAAGGGATTGAGTATAAAAGAGCAAACCCAGACAGAGCATGAAAACAGTGCTACATGTTCTTTTTGTTAGTAGTGGCTATTGTGGCTAATAAGTGTTATTTGTGACAGGTTATTTTTGCAAAACAAACCTCAAATTAAGAGTGCAAGAATATACAATATGCAAGGGAATATGCGTGTTGTATATTCATAATATGAGCACAAACCCCAGGAATTTTGACATCCTTGAAATATTTAAATTAATTAAAAATTGGGTCTTCATTTATTTTATGAAGGAAACTCAGAGCCTATAAGAAATGTCTTGAAGCCCAACTTTTTCCATAAGCCTTCTAATTACCAACTTTGCCCTGAAGACCTGACTTGTTGTTTGCTCTCATAAACACCTGAACTATTAGCATTTGTGTTGTACATGAGTCCAGATGTTGTGCAAGTGTCCTGGAGCAGCAGCCTTGTTGTTCCTGTGTTTGCAAAGTGATAGGCACATTCACAGTGCATTATAAGTAAAACAATTGAGAGGATATGCTGGTGCTCCCGAGTGCAGTACAGTCACACACCTGATCCATATGCTGGCAGAACAGACTGATGTTCACATGCTTTCTGTGGAGAAAATAGGATATCCCAGTTTTTTATTCATAGATATCCCAGTTTTCAAATATATGTAATACACACATACAGCCTTCAATGCATAATAAGCTTCTGTGATTTTTGATAACATTTTGTATTAAGCTCATGTATTCAAATATTCGTCATTTATTTGACTGTGACAATATCTGGAGATATGTTGGAGTAATTACCTGGCTAATGCATATGTGAAGCAGTGCTTTCTTGTGTGGAATGAGTTGGGAGCCATAGAGGGAATAAATCAAGGCTCAGAACTAAATGTGGCATGGACATGGAGCACTGGAGTCCTATCCCCATTAGTATGCTGAATTTCTGACTGGTAACTACATTTCAGCTCTGGACCCAGAGGACATCCCCGGTGATGGGGGATCATTTAATCAATTTTACTAAGCCCTTTAAACAGCCCTGTAGTCTTTAATTACAACTTCATGCCTGCTGAAGAACAGCAAAATTATGGCTGTGACTAGATAGCAAATAAGGCATGACAGATGTTAAAAGGTGTAGTGTGTGGTACCTCATAGCTAGTGAAATGTAATATTTAACAGTAACTAAAACCATCAGAAACTTAACAAATTCTGGTCAAAACTAGACAAATTGTAATTTAGTGTATGTTGTTCATTAGAAAAAAGAGCCTGTGAATTGATTCAAGGGGGTGTGTGAATTAATTTAATTAATCTATGGTAAAGTACAATATGTTTTGAGAAGAGCTTTCAGAAGCATGAGGTGAGAGTGAGCTAACTTTCTTAAAACACCCTGCTAAATTATACTGTAGAAAAAGACTGTATTTCTTGGCTCAGAAAGAGCTGTTTCTTGCTGTCTCTGCCTTGTTTCCTTGCTTCTCATTTTACCTTGCCTCACTTCAGAGAGATTTCTTCTAAACTTTCTCTTATAAGTGTAGCAAACTTCCTTTAAACAGACTTGGTTTGTCACAGCCACAGTCAGTTTGCTGTGTACTTTGCCCTGGGTCACCAGATGAAAAAGCAATACTGACCAGAGGCTCCTTAGCCATTCTAATTATTTCTGAATAGGACTTCTGCCAGCTAACATCAGATGAAAGTAGAGTTGATGAATGTCCATCAACAGCATTGCCCTACTGCAAGAGTTCTGAAGTCTAAACAAGATGTTAGACTTGTACACTTCACATCATCCATCTTCATTTTTCTCTCTTTATTCCCCTTTCACCTTTCAGGAATTCAACAGTCATTTATCTTTAGGCAACCCCTTGTACTCCCAAGTCTATTCTGTAAAACACTGAAATTCTCACTCATCTTCATCTGATGATCTTGTTAATGAGGTACTTCTGCCACATCATTGTGCCCCAAGATTTTAAAACATGATTATTTTTGGTGCCCAAACCACACGCACAGGAGAACTGTTTAAGAAACATCTGAAAATCGTTGACCCCGAGTCAGGCACCACGTGTCTCTGGCAGTGAAGAGCAGCACAGCCGTGTCTGAATATTTTTGGCTGTGATTTGCTTAGCTGAGTGGGCCTAAACTGTGATGGTGAGATAAAAACCATTCAAAGTTTGTCATCAAACTCAAGTATGACAGAAACAGGACCACACCATCTGCCTAAAATTTGAGTAACTGGACTCTTATATTGCCTTGCATATTCCTGGGAAGGAATACATTGAAATGGGTGTGTATTTCAAAGGTAACTGATGAGAAGTATGTTGAGATAGGGAGAAGGTGTGGGAGGAACATGTGTAGGACTACACAGGTTTGATACTGATGGGGAAGGAGAAGTGGGGCTTTCCGCTGCAGTGCCTCTGCCAGTACGGAGGGCTGTAGGTGGAGGGAACAAGAAAAGGGAAGGGCTGTAGATGGTTCACACACATTCTCAGCACACACCCTAGGCCAGGAGCTGCACTTGTTTGCTAATGAAAAACAAGAAAGTTTTGTGGGCACCACAGTGAAGGGGGTAGGTGGAAATTCAGGTGTGGAAGCAGTGAGTCGAAAATTCCCTTCTGATTCCCTTTCCTTTGACAGAGTCAGCCACATAGCTGAAAAAAAGAGCCTGGGGAATAATGGGTGTCAGATCTGAAATGAAAGGAGGAGGGTGTGGGGTTTCTCTGGATTATCTTTTTTTCTCTAGGAAGTGGCATTTCCTAAGAAACCTGCTGAGACTCATGCAAATACATGAAAGGCACAGGGAGAAAATGCTGGGTGCATAGGTGTTAGGTTTGTTTGGTTTTTTAATTAAATTTTTTAACCATGTAAGCATATACTGAGAAAAGGGAAGAAATAGACTTTTGGTGTAAGTCCCATGCTCTGATCCATGGAAACAGATTCTTATGCTAGCGTAGATCCAGGCTTACTACCACAAAATGACCCAAGGTATGGTAGATATCAAAGTGTAAGGGTTAATGTTCAGAAGGAGTGTTCTGGTGTCTGAGAATGACTTCAGAAGAGCTATTAGGCAAGGAAAATATAGATGAACATGTTTAAAATATATGTAATATGTACTAAGGCAATGAAATTCAGGTTTTACTAGTGTAATAGTCTAATTACATAATTAATATTCTTTGTTTATACTGTTGCTGGAATATACTTTGAGTATTGCTAATATTACACATCTACATTTCCTAATTGTCAAAAATATTTTGCATGATAATCCATGATACTACAGAAAGTGCATGTAGGGATTTGTAGGAGACTGAAAAAAATCACAAGATGTCTGGAAGGTGTGTTTTATCATTACTGTAGCATTATCTGGTGTTTTCTCTGATTTTTTTTTTCAGTTAATAATTTATTTTTTTAAAATAAATTAAAATATTCTTCAAGAATCATGTTCCCTGCCCTCAATTCCAAGGAAAAAATGGTATGTGAATGTTAAAATACCCAGAAGATTCATAGAATTTTTTGTGTTTCATTTCATTTGATAGAAGATCAGGGAAGGGAAGTGGGTGAGTTAATATGATCTGTACATGTCTGAGGCAGAGAGCACTATATAAAAAAGTCACTCCTGTTATAAGTGTTAAGTTAATTCCACTTTTCAATAATACCTATGTCTTATGCACAAAGAATGGTACTGACTTTTGCTATTATCAAATATTTTGATGGGTTATTCCATTCATTGCTTTATGGTAAACTACAGATAATTTTTATACAAATGCGGAAACATGCCACAGATTCTCCTCTCAAAGCAAGTTTGTGACAACTCTCCTGGTGGACAGGTGAAAAAGGGTTTCCTTATACACAGCCTGAACCTCTTTTTTCAGTCCATGCCCAGTTTCTCCCAGCCTTGCCTCATACATGAGTGGAAAAGCCTGACTCAAAAAGCTGCCATGTGAGGCAGTCACAGCTGTGGTCTCTGCCTGCAGCCCTGCTGCTGCTTTTGGACTCTACTGCTGGGAGAGTTGTGGGAGAGCTTTTCTGAAAAGCTTTGCAGCCACCATCCTTGGTGATTCCCAAGCCCCCACGGGCACAAAGCCATAAACAACCTGCTCGGATCTTGCACCTGATCCTGCTTGGAGCAGGAGATTGGGCTACAGACCTCTTGTGCTTCCTTTTACCCTGAATCATGCTGTGATCTCATGAATGCCTTTAGCTGCCCTGGACTAGCACTTCTATCTATCTGTGGTGGATTTACCTTCCTGCTATCATTAACCTCGAAAGCCTTCCTTTCTTCTAAAATCTAGTGCAAAGCCTGTTGAGTGCTACACCCATGAGTTCCCTGTTCTCATTCACCGGTGGCTGCCCAAACAGTGTGGTAGCACGAGGAATTGCGTGGTGTGAGGTGGGAGCAAGAGAGGCTTGTGTCACTGATGCAGAGTTTGGCTGTTTCAGTGATAGCCTCAGACATGTTAGTTGGTACTGGAGATCTAAATGCAGTGAATGAGATTTGTGCTCTCCTGAAAAGTGTTTGTGTCCCTTTCCTGCAGAGAAAAGTAACACATTGAGTGCCCTCCTTGCTCATGATTGGAGAGTGTGAATCACTGAACCCTACCACATAAGAGTTCCTCATAAAAAATGGAAGAACCATACTTAATAGAGGATGTGTATTTAAAAAGAACTAGAGGAGCAGTCTACTATAGCAGGTCCATGTGACCAGTTGGCAAACAGTTGAGTAACTTGTTTAAACACTCCTGACTAATGCTGTTGTTTGCTGAACTGCAACTTGATGTGGCCTGGAACAATTCAGTGGTGTAAGTAACCTGCAAGTACTGAATAACAGAGCCATTGGTGGTGGAAGGCAGCTCTAGGGCTCATCTAATTTAAACCTGTGCTCAGAGCAGGGGAAACTAGAGCAGGTTGCTCAGGGTCATGTCTATTTTGGTTTGAGTGTTGCCAAGGGTGGATACTGCACAGCCTTTCTGGGCAACTAGCTCCAGTGTTTGATCTCTCCTCAGTTTCTTTTTCTCATTTAAATGGAATTTTCTGTATTTCAGTTTGTGGCCATTGCCTTGTTTCTGAGACACTGCTGAGAGGAATCTGTTTCCACATTCTTTACTCCCCACCATCAGGTATTTATACACAGTTATAAGATGCCCCCAAAGACTTTTCCTCTATGAGCTGAATAGGCCCCTCTCTCCTAGCCTCTTCTTGAATAAGAGGTACTCCTGAAGATGGTACTACTTAATCATCTTCATGGTCCTCAGTGGACACTCTCCAGCATGTCCAGACTCCTCTGAATGGCAGCATAACCATCCTGTGTATCAGCCACTCTTCGCAGTTTGAGAATATCATCACTCTTGGTGAAGGTGCCCACTGTTCCATCATCCCAGTTCATTAATGACAGAACTGTAATGGCCCCAGTATGAACCCCTGAAGTAGACCACTCATGTCTGCCTTCCCAATGGGCTTTGCGCTGCCGATCACAATCCTCTGAGCTCAGCCTATCAGCCAGTTCTGGGCCACTTCACCAACCACTTACCTAGCCTGTACTTTATCAGTTTTCTAAGACAGTGTTATTGGACACAAAACTGAAAGCCAGTCATTTCTTCATAGGAGGCTGTCAGGTCAGGAATGTCAAGTCAGGCTTGATTTCCCTTGTGCAAATCTATTTTTGACCATGGATTCCAGTACAGTGGCATTCCTGTCCTAAATACAGGAAATGGTTTCCCATATTAGTTTCTCCTTCACAGGGATCAAGGCAAGGCCAACTGACCTGTAGTTGTCCAGATTTGCTCTGTTCCAGTCATCAGGAATCTTCCCAAATTGCCATGAGCTTTCAAAGATAATTGGGAGTCATCTTGCTCTGGTGTTTGCCAGCTCCCTCAGCACTTGACAGGTGCAAACCATCAAGCCCTGTGAGTTTATATAAATCCAGTATGTTTAAATGTTCCCTGACTTATTCCTCATCCACCCCAGGATCTGTGTTCCTTGTGCCAGTTCTCACAGCTCCTAGGGTCTTTTCATTCCTGAAGGCTGGTCCTACAAGTAAAGATGAAGTGAAGAAGGCATTGAGTACATTGGCTTTTTTGATGTACTTGGTCACTATAGCCTGTTACCTGTTCAGTAGGAGGCCTATATTTTTCCCCAGTCTTCCTCTTAACATAGATGTAGAGCTCTTCTTGTTGTCCTTCATGCAGATAAATCCCCAGGTGGGCTTTGGTATTTCTAACACCACCTCTGCATGCTTGGGCAGCGTCTCCTGCTGGTTATAGCAATTTTCTTCTCTGCTGTTTTGAGGAACCTGGACAAGGTCTGCAGTGGAGCTACTATAATGTTTTTTTACTGGTTGAGCATTCAAACCACTCCTGCTACACTCACATATTAGACACTGGATAAGGTGTACACTGATGTTTGTGCTCAGTGTGCTCAGATTTGGGTAACACATGCAGCTTTTCTTGATCACCAGTTGTAAACTTTTACACTTATGCAGCATAGCTTTTAAATTCATACTTGTGACTTTTGTTGCAGGTGTAAATAACTTCTAAGAAGTAAAGCTTTAGGTAGCACCATAGCTCTTCTAGGTCTACCTGACAAGAAATACATGAACCTGTGCAGTGTGGGACTGGTGCATCTGTACAGAGCCTGCCTAGATCATGATCTGTGTGTGCCCAATGGGGCTGCCACATCCTGAGCATTATGCTCTTATAACCAGAATATATAGTTGGTTCAATCACAGTGCCCCTTTCACACTTGGGCAGGATTATTGTGCAAATAGAAGAGGGAAATATCTGGATAATTTCTGATGTACAGAAGCTCCAGTCATGAGGAATCTGAAATACAGAGCTTGGGCTCTGACCTTTAACAACAGTAATGTTTGTCACTTACCTTGATGCCAGTAGGAAGAAGCTATAAGTAATAGCCAATACTGTGTTGATTTCAATGTAATATACCTAGTGTGAGCCTCTGAATGTCAGAGCTGTCATGGCTGAAGCTGAAACCAGGACAGAGCTAAAAAAATTACATCTCCTTTTAAGGTCTCTTATGTGCTGGATTTGGAGGGAAGCAGTTGTGTTATTGCAGAAAATAATAACTTAATAATGATCAGAGTTGATAAGGTCTGAGCACAATGACCTTTACCTGCTTATGGATGACTCAGAATGGTGTTGAAAAATTGAAGTGGATGGCAGTGATTTCTGAGCATTTATTAAGGCAAATCAGATAATTGCATTTAACATCACAGATGGCTTGTATTTTCTAAAGTGCTTTTACTTCAGTGCAATAAGATGACTCAGAAGCTCAGTAGGATATTGTGGCCCTGATTTTTCATTGCCTCACACCTCATATAGTGAAATTCCCAGTGCAGAGGAGGTGTAGGTCCAGTATTGCAGGATTTTATGCTTTTACTGTGCAAAAATCAGCTGCTAGGAGCAGGGCAAAGCTACTTTTTCTTATGCTACTTTTCCTTATGAGAGCATTACTTTATGTTTTACCTTTGTACATTAAATGCTTTTACTACCTGTAGGGACAAGGGAATTTATAATAATCTAATAGAACATTAAATTGTCTTTGGCATCTTGGAAAAACACCTCTTCCACATTCCTAAAAATCTTTCAATTATTTCTGAACAGGCTATTTTGGTTTGCTTTTTAATAGAAAGGGAATTCCACAATAATTCAGAGCGCTGCTCCATATGGAGAAACATAATGTCTGCTATTTCTTGGCAGAGGAGCAGCAGCATAGGTCTGTTTCCATCTCACTGAACTTTAGTTACAAAAGCATCAAGCGCTCAGGCTGCATTTCCTAGAAGACACCAAAGGGAGGAAAAGCAGCATTTTTTTGAATGCTGCCTTTTGAATTTGCTTGCCTTCAGCAGCCCAGGTGACCAATGAGCTTAAACAGGAGACCAGGTTCACAGAGAGAAATCTTACTTTCACTTCCTACTCACTTTATTTTCATTTTTCCTTGAAGAGAAGTGGTCACAAATAGAATGTGAGCACATATGTCTCTGGAACCCCAAACTTAAAGCTAGGGTTATTTCCTAGGAAGCTTTTTTTGCCATAATTGGAATATAGGAGAACTTCAGAGATGGTAAAAACTGCCATTTGTAACAGCATCAAAAAAACTATAGTATTCTGCAATGAGGCACTTTTGCATGCCAAGAAACATCACTCCAGAAACAGCATTACCCAGAGAATCTGAAATAGGCCTCTGCTGGAGTGATGACAAAGAACCAATAGTTTCTCTTGCTGACACCATGCAATGATCCCAGTCCAGGCTAACAATAAAGTTTGCAGCTGGTACAGACCTCTGATATGTAAGCTGAGGGACCCGAAGCACTGGCTGCAGGCAAGGCAGTGAATTACAAACCATGGAGTATAAGCATGCTCAGGTTTTGTCTATGCAAATACATGAGCTGCTGGTGCTGTGGGGATACATCAGCTGGAATGACAATAAGTAATTAACAGTCTGTCCAGGCACTCTGCTAATCTAATCACTCAGCACTGCTAATCAAATCACTCCAGTAGCTGGAGTGGTGCTTCCTGAATGCCAGTGCTCCCTAAAGCTAGGCTAAGTACAAATGAAGTCATTCAGGTGTATTAAGTTAAACTAATGATTGCAAATGAAGACAATCTTTCAGAGTGCCAAGTCCTCAATTCCTACTTTCTCACATACACAAAGCATTATCCCAGGAAAGTAGATGGAGTTGATTTAGATTTGGTTGGCATAGAAGGTAGAGGAGGATTCAAGTGAAGTATCCAGAACAGGTTAGTTGACCCACAGCTCAGGAGAACAGAAATCTCTGTTCACACTGACTGAATTGGCTGTACATGGGTCTTGCTGTCAGTTCCAAGGATAGGTCACAGACTGCTGGGGTCATATAAATAACCCAAATAATGCCTAGTGATACTTATTTCCCTGTTCTAGCAGGAGAAAAGACTGGATTGGGGAACAGCACATGGCCATGTGAGCAGCTTAGGCACTGCTGCTGTCCGAGCAGGAATTGGGATGTGAGAGGTGTTGGTTTCTGGGAGGAAATGCACCTTTTCCATTATTGCCCAGCAGCAGAAGCAACAAACCCAGATCACCAAGGCCCTTTGGAGCTGTCCCTCCAGCTCTCTGGGCCCCAGATTCCCTGTGCCCAAAGATGCCCGCTGTCTCTTTCTGTCCTCAAGATTATTTGGAGGTGAACAGGGTCTATTTGGGGACAGGGGAGGAGGTTCCTTCAGTGTAATTAGTGAGAGAACATGAAGTTCTTCCATTTCCATCTGTATGACTGTGAAACCTCCTGCAATCCCTGACATTTTGCTTCCTTAGCCCAGCATTTTATAGTAACTGCAAAACTCCATTCTATTGTAAAGTTGGATTTTGCCATCCTAAAGATAAGTAGAAAATAAGTTTTAAGTTATTTTGTGCCCCTCTTGGCAAGTGGCTTTGTGTGAGCTGCTGAAAAGCCTTGGGGGAGAGGACAAGGGAGATCATGGAAGACAGCAGTGCCAAGCAGCACTGCAGGCTGAGTACACTGCTTAAGTGCCCTTGCAGACATTATGCAGCTGTACCAAAGCCAGAAGGTGTCCCCAAGTGCCCTTCTCTGACACATTGCAATGGAGAAGCTCTGAAACATGCAGTAAGCCCAGAAATTCAAGTGGTGTTTGTGACTCTAGTGCGCAGAGGTTCCAGCATCAACTCAGCTGTCTAAACACAAGTGTTTGGTGTCCTTTGAGATTCTTTCAGTGACATCTATGACTACAGACTATGGCATTGTGGTAGACTTTTCCATCACAGTCCAGTGTCCTACTGAGCAGCAGAGGCTGTGTGACTGTCCTCCTGGGCCCTGGGGCACAGGCTATGCCCAGTGTTCTGTACTTGCTGTTTGTTGTCCCAGCTGCACAGAAATGCCTGCCAGGAACAACAGAGGGCTGGGAACTGCTCAGTTCTCTCCTCCTTCACCCCCTGTGGGAGGTGCTGGTGGCCTTCAGAAGCTGCTGGTAGCCCTCAGAAGGTTCTGGTAGCCTTCAGCCCGTCACCCCGTGCCCCTCCCAGCACACAGGACAGGGGAGCTGCAGGCCATGCAGTGCCCAGCCTGCATTCAGTGGGGCCACAGCCAGACCCACTGGAAGTCACAGTGCACAGGGACACAGTTCTGAGCCGTGCTCAGCCCTGATGAGCACATTCTGTGTGCAGACCAGGAACAAACTGCAGCCATCCATGTGGATGCTCTTGGTTCAACTCACGTAGCTGAAGGAATAGTAGCCTGAACTGGTGTCACATTACTGATGTGATTTTTGAGGACAGTAAGCAACCATGCTCTGAGCCTAACAGCTCTCACAGCATTATTTGTTGAGGATAATAGGAGTCTTTAGCTTTATGTCTTTCAGGTGAGAAATCTGTGTTTTCTCTACAAGATTGCTACTTCAGGTTATTTTTAGGAATGTCAGTTATAATGACTTCATTATTTTTAAGACACAGGAAGAAAGCAAAGAACAATCTTTTAGTTATGCTCTTATTTTTCCACTTTATTGCCTTTTTTCTACTAGTTTGAACACACCTGTTTTGCAAGCCTATAGCAGCAAAATCTGAGTTATGTGACAGAACTACAGATTCCACATATAACTTTTTCACTCTTTTCCCAAATAAAAATGAAACCAAAATATTTTGTAATACACAACCGCCTTGTAAGAGGTTTAATATTTCTTTTTTATTTCTACTGCTCCAAAAAATGTTTTCAAAGAGTTTTCTTTTAACTGAGTCTGGAAACCATCCACTTTTAATGAGGACTTACTGACACCTAATTGCCATCTGCCTCCTTCTGTTTCTCTCATAAGACTGCTTCATTTTTCCTTTGTGCTCTGAACTGCTCCTCTGTTGCTGCTGCAGTTTATACTCCAAGTGAATTCTTAAGTCTTTGTAATTCAAATTTTAAGGCCTTTATTCTGTATTTCACCTCTGCCTATACCAGAACTACACTAAAAAGCCTTTAGAGCTAAATACCTATTAGCTGCAGAATGTAGATGCAAGATTCCTACAACATGGGTGATGCTCACTGGTGTATCTGTTTTACAAATCTCTTTTCTTATCTGATGACACTGTATCAGAAAGAAAATGCAGTACACAGCAATATGGTGTGACAAAAGTACTGCAGCTCTCACCAATGAGCAAATACATGGCATTTTCCACAAAATTAAAACTACCCTTTTGTTGTGCAAGCCATGCACAACAATAGGGTCTCCAAAAGAGCTATCAGTGCTGCCCTGTGGTGACCTTCAGCCCCATGGAGAGTTCACCCCATGTCAGAAGGAAGGACTCTTTCACTGACTGAGGGCTGAATAGGTCTTTCAAAAATGTTTGGCAAGCCACATCTTAACATGCCTCTTGCCATTATGCCATAAAAAGCTTTTAGAAAGTCTCCAGTGAAGACCTTCCTGCTTTCCTGAAAATAATTTCTTTTCAAATTCTATTGACATTCTCAGGTTCTGTGGTTTCCTGAATGTAAGCTTCCAATGGTGCCCCTGCATCATGCTTTCCTTCCTTTAGAAGAAATTCACATCCTAAGATGGTGACTTCTGTTCCTTGGTCAGATGTTGATTCTCTGAGATTTTCTTCCTGGCTGAAAACAGCAGAAAGAAAAGTGAGCTGTGGTAGCAGGTGTGTCCTGTGACCTTAGAGCCATTTCTGGTCCTTTCCTACCCAGAGGAGAGCAGAGCCACATTTCAGTGGTGCATCCGCTCATAGGCCCATCATGTTAACCATGCCTTGATGAACATTTTAAGTCAGTCACACCATAAAAGGGGCATATTGGTCACTATTGGCTTCTTAGGAACTCTGTAAGTAATTAAATATTTCATATTCATTCAAATGGAGAATCCAATACACGCTCCACTGTCAGGTTTTTCTTCTGAAAATGAGTTGAGGTGTAGCATGAGCCAACTGTAGATATTCTGTGTATCAATTTAATGATAATGTTTAGGTTGCTAAGCTATCTTATTGCCAGAAAGCCACTTAACTTCTGTGGAATCAGATGTGATAAGGACTCTCTTTCAAATAATTGCGATAGCAATGCCAGTTCTGTCAACAATTAGGTTTCATTGTTCAGAGACCTAGTAAAAATAAAGATGGGTGAAACATCTGTCCTGTGTTCAGTTTCTGAGGGGCTTTTTATTTCAGTGAAGATCTGCATTTATGCCTGTAAATCCAAGTCATCTCACTGACCATTAGCTATTTTATATCTCTGTTCATTTGAATCCCTCTATTGTTCTCAGAAGAAAATAATCTGTATGCTGTTCACATCTATGGCTTGAGGGGCAGTTTCTCTATTTTTATGTACACGAGTCTTTCAAGAGCAATATGCTCTCTCTTGGTTTTATTAAGTATTCTTGCATCAAATATAGTGGCCTTACTATTATCCCAAAGGGCTCAAGTGAGCAGAGCTCTGACTTCATAGTATGAGGCGTCAGGAATCAGAGCTGCAGTAGCACAAAATGAAATGAGTGTTGTGCTGCAGAGTTAAGGACAAAGTTTCTTTAACAATATGGAAGAAATAAGCCTGAAAAACAGTTTGCCTGCTATTTTTCTGGCAGTTCTAAACTTTGATACTGCAAACTATTTGTAATGTCAAGGTTTAATTCTTGTCCTGCTGGAAAAATTATATTCCTAAGAAAAGATGACTCTCTCCATCTGAAGTGTTATCTGGCAAAGTTCATCTTCTATAATGCTGAGTTGGTGCAGGTCAAAGTGATTGGTGCCTCTACTGCTTGTTCTTCTGTATTCCTTCTGAGTAAATTAAAGAAATAAAATAAAATACAATAAAATTAAAATTGCATCGAAGTAGTACTGGATTCTAGACAATTTAATGAAAAACATAGACACCATTTCTGAGAAGCATTCAAACAATTGTCCCAGAAGGCTGTGCAGTTAAATTTAAATGCTTGTCTACGGACAAAGAGGAAACACACCTTTTATGTAAAGTCAGGAATGTATGTTTTTACAATAGAAATCTTAATAGATTCATTTAAGAATCACTAATGGCTCAGATTTAAGTATTGCAAAAAAAGGAAAAACTACTAAAAAATTATTTTACACAGAAAGGAATTGTCAATAGTGATAATGGTGACAATGGTGATAATAGTAATAATAGTGATGATAATGATGATTTTATACAGTTTAAATTGTTATACAGACATTTTCCAGTTCCTACTCTTTTTCCTGATTTTACCCTTCCACTGTCTCTCAAAACCCTGGGTTCTGTCTGGTGCTTGTGAGAGTGTATGGTGAAGCAGCAGCATCTGGAGCCCTTTGCCATGAACACCATTATATTTTGGCTTTACTCATTCAATTTGAAATATATTTTTGTACCATAGAGTTTCCTAAATAACCCTCTCAGGCCTGCAAGCTCTGCAGACCAAAACCCTGTTTCACAGAGGCCTCATCATAGAGCCTCAGGTGCTCTATGACTTTGTTGTCATTGCAGATCGTATTTTGTTATTCACAAGTCTTTCTGATTGATCATCTCTTGCTGTAACCTATTGTTAAAGTAACTTCTGTCATATGGTATCTGATTAGGCTAAATTTTATGTCTGTGTACAAAACCTTCAGCAGAATTTCCTTCATCTGTGGCTCATAATGAATAACTGGGCTCTGCATTGCATTAACATCTCATGGTGAAGAAGTGCAGTTCCTGTTACATGTTTGCATATTTATTGTGGTAGTCCTGGACCTATACCTATGTGCTTTTCTAGTAGAGAATTCAGCAGGCACCCAAATCACACACACCAGCACATCTACGTGCAAACAACCACACTTGGGAATTTCATCTTCAGGCAACAAACTACACACAAACTGAGCAAGTCTTAGATATTTCCAAGTAAGCAATTCCAATGTTAATTAAATAGACCTCTTGTCTGCCTGATGACAACAGAAACGCTGGCATGGTGTTGTGTCTTCATTGCATTTGAGTTTGCTTCTGTGCTAATGCCAAACATTAACTGATGTGTCACCCAAGCATGTCAGTACCAGTTTTTTGCAGTGTTACCATTAAATTTTCTTCATAAGAATGTGAAGTCATGCAAAGAAGATTTTCTGAGATGCTGGCAGCATTCTGGTTCCTGCTGTGCCTCTGTTTTCCCCAGAGCTTGGGGGCTGTGTCTGCAGTATTATGATTTTCTCTTGGCCATGCTGTAAGCCTTACTGCTTACATGTAAGAACATGTACTGTTCTTACAGCTTGCACAGTGTGAGCTGTGAATCACCTGCCCACTTAGTTGTGCTGTCATCAGTTTGCTCTGGATGGCAATGACTCTGGTGTTCTTTCATGTCACATCTTGTTCAGGCAGTATGAGCTCTCTGCAGCAAAGCTGAGACACTCTTCTGCAAGCAGATCTTTCAGTGTTTCATGTGCCACATTTGCAAGCTCACCTGTACCCACTTGCCATAGAAGCAGCAATGCATGAAGCAGCAGGTTCTCTAACAGCCCCAATACCAAATCACATTCATCACCAAGAAAAGGGATTGAAGCCTCTTTCCTTCATTCCAGCTTAATGCACAAAGAGAATGTGTCTTTTTCTCTGTTGAAAGATTAATGTTATGTATTGTAAGTATCTATTTTTCAAATGTTCACAAATCCAAGAATTTCTCAAACTTTGGAGAAATGGTGCATGTGCACTGATGTTTTTTCTAAATCATTGGGCATCTTGTCCAGGTTTTACAGTGTTTCTTCTAAATGTATAAAAGTACTGATGTAGCATGGTCACAGCAATTGCATGACAGAAGGAGTCTAACAATAAGCACCCAGAGACAGGGCAGTCAGGAGGAAGGGTCTGTCCTTCCCTTGCTGCCCAGGGGTGCCTGATCAATGCCCTTCACAAGGGGAACACCAACTGCATCTTTTTTTGGTAGATGAGTATTTTCCATCTCATAGAACTGAAACTGCTGGGCTATCTTCTCTTCCTAGATTATCTGATTTGTATGTCCAGTGGCAGTTATTAAAAGGCTACAGTAAAACACAAAGTAACATAGGCTCTGATCCTCCTGCAAGATGATGTTTGGCTCTCCACAAGAAGCTGAATGAGCCCAGACAACATTTACTTCCATCCTTTTGATCTGAAGGATGCTGCTTGTTAGTGAAGGCAGCTGATTCTAATCATAGTGGAGGGCTCTCATTTGCTATTTTTTCACACTCACACTCTTCCTCCAAAAAGGAGAAGAGGATGGAAGTACTGGGAGTGTAGAAGCACAAAGTGCTTACTGGGCTGCAGTGTCTGTTAGAGTCATTTGTCAGTACAGGTGATGGAGTGCCTTTTCATATTGTTCTGTGGAGAATGAGGGAGAAGTGGAAAGGGGGAAGCAATTTTGTGGGTTTCACTGAAAAATTGTACAGGTGGTTGCAAACAGTGCTTACTCATTACTTAGCAGTGAAATGACAATGGTCAGGAAATGCAGAATTTGAGAGCAGGTGGTTGGCAGGACAGGATTGGCTGGGGAACAAGAAAATAGAAATCCCGTTTGATCTCTGCCAGATCTTTTTGCTAATGTCTACATTTACATTTGCTGCTGGATTGTTGCCAGTTCTTCAGTGAGTTGCCATCGAGGAGCTCTGTGACATCACTCTGCATTAATATACTGTATTTTTAGTACATTTGGATATAGTTCACTTTTTCAGCTATGCATCAAAAACCTAAACCTGTTGGCCTTTTCTAGAAATAACAAACTTGACTTTTTTGTTTTGTTTTTTAGAGACAGCCATATGTCTATCTCAAGCTTATTCAGAGTTCCCTGAGGCGAAGTATTTTTAAATATATCAATTATAGTTGTATCAACTGTTTTGTAATTATTGCCTTGTAGCTCTTCCCTGCTGTATCAACATCTCCTTTTCTAGTCCCCTTTTAGATAAATCATGATCTTGTTCCTGTCACCCAGAGGAAGCATTTTCAATGTATTATTTGTGGAGGAGTGAGTGTTTGTAAAGCTGTATTTTTGTATCATGTGGTGTCTCTACCTACTGCTGGCTAAGTAACCTGCCCAAGTAAAAGGTATACACACATTTCTTCCTCAGCAAAAGTCTTTCATTATAACAGCGAAAAGCATATACTTTTATATATTTTATTTTCACATTCCCTATGAATCTACTAAATTCATTCTCATTTTCTCTGAATATTTAAATTAAGAAAATAAAATGTAAATGAATGAAAGGTCAAATAAAAGGGCCTGCTGTTGTTGGCCCTGATTCCACATCATAAAGCGTTCCCATTTAGGTAAGAAATCTGAGGATTTTGTTTAGCAGACATCACTTTTAATGACTAGATTCCTTTGTTTCTTACATAGTGTATTCCACATATGTTTAATAACTTCCTTAAATACCAAATAATTGCACTCTGAAGACACATGGGATTGTCTCTCATCTCTGCATCAGCAAATACTACATTTTCCTGCCAAGAACATGAAAATGTGGAGACTGAAAGTCACCTGACACAATCTAGCGTCTACTTCCTATTTGTCTTTCACTCAAGGCAAGGCCTACACTATGCTATAAGATAACACAGTTTTCAGGAAGGCTAATATCTCTAACTGTGAATAAAAATTACATTGGGAATAGTCCATGACAACTTTTGTAATGAGGGGTGAATTTTTGGAGTAGAAATAATTTTAATTACATTTGGTTTTCTCCAGAGACTCAGATTGTCCTGTCTTTGAAGTAATCTTATATATTTTGCATCATAAAGCTCTGAATATATTTTGCTATGTTATTAAGTCCATTATTTAGTTTAGTACTGCAGTACCTATGAGCTGCATTTCCTGCAGAAGCTAATAAAGTACAGAACCAGGCAAGTATTGCAAAGTTGCTTTCACAGAGTCCCCTGTAAATCTCTGCCTTTAGGCTTTTGGATTTACATGAAAATGCGTTTGGCAGAGCATATCATCTCCTGCTGATAAAAATAGTGTAAAATTCAGAGAAACTATGCTCCTGACTTCTCCAGCAAAAATCTTCATGGACTCTTAGGGAAGCACAAAGTTCACCTCCTTCTCCTGTGGGCAGAAGACGACCTATTCTATAAAATAGATGTTTGTAAAACCCAATAATTTGTTTACTGGAACAAATATTTGGGAGTATAAAATATGATAGGAGGGCAAAGATACTGAATTTTGTTCAGCTGGTTGGTCCTGAAATACTGCCAGCAGCTATTAACAATTTCTAAGATAAGTAGGAATGGGACATCTGTCCTCTCAATTGTCCACTTCAATAATAATAACATGAGCATCATGACCAGTTTTGTTAACCTTTCTATTATTGTTTTTCTCACTAATCATGTCAGCAAATATCTGCATGGATATAGCCTATATACAGTAGTAATTAAAGCTGTGAAGAGTCTTGGCGTGCAACTAGGCTCAATGGTCCCCATCTCACCACACCCATCTGGCCTGTGGCTGTGGGTTTCATGCTAAGAGCACTGATGATTACAGGTCTGGGGACAAAGAACAACTGGAGACTGTATCTGAAAATACAGAATGGAAAGTGCCTAGTGTGGCAAGCTGTCCTGGTCTCAGGTGGGATAGATATCATTGTTTTGTAGTAGCTGGTACAGGGCTGTGTTTTGGATTCAGTGGGAGAGTGTTGATAACACCCTGATGTTTTGGTTGTTGCTAAGTCCTGAGTCAAGGACTTTTCAGTGTGTCATGCTCTGCCTGTGAGGAGCTGCACCAGAAGCTGGGAGGGAGCATGGCCTGGACTGCTGACCTAAACTGGCCAAAGGGATAGTCCATATTGCAGAATGTCTTGCCCAGTGTATAAACTGGGGGAATTACCTGGAAGGGGCCAGTTGCTTCTGGGGGACAGGCTGGGCATCAGGTGGGAGGAGGCGTGAGAAACCATATTGTGCATCATTTACATTTCTTGGGGTTTCTCTCCCTATCTCCATCTCCTTTTAATCACAATTATTAGTAGTAGTATTATCACTACTACTGGTATTATTATTATTATAATCATTATTATTATTATTATTATTATTATTATTATTATATTTTACTTTGTTTCTATTGTAATCAGTGATGCAGGGTCTATTTGGAGGCCTCTCAATAGTGGTTTCCCCCAAAGTTCAATACTGGGCCTAGTATCCTTCAAATTATTTATCAATGACTTTAATGAAGGGGCAGATGGTTCCTCAGCAAGTTCACTGGTGACACAAAGCTGGGAGGAGTGGCCAATACCCCAGAGTGCTGTGAACCCTTCAGAAGATCTTGACAGGCTGGGGAGATGGGCAGAGAAGAACTGTCTGAAATTCAACAAACACAGCTGCAGGATGCTGCCCCTGGGAGGAATAACCCCAGGAACAAGAGCAGCCCAAAGGCTGATCTGCTGGAAGCAGCTCTGAGGAGAAGGACCTGGGGGTCCTGCTGGACAACCAGCTGTCCATGGGCCAGCCAATGCTATCCTGGGATGCATCAGGATGAGCATTGCCAGCCGGTCAGGGGAGGTGGTCCTGACCCTCTACCCAGCTCTGGTGAGGCACTTCTGGAGAGCTGTCTCCAGTTCTGGTTTCCTCAGGACTTGAGAGACACAGAGCTCTTGGAGAAAATCCAGCAGAGGGCAACAAAAGTGATTAATCCATCTACCTGTCCCCCTTATTATTGACTGAACATCTGTCCAATTACAGAAGTGGGCAAAGAAACAAATATAATAATAATTTATAAGAATTAATAATAATAAAGAATAAGAATATAATAATAATAATAATAATAATAATAATAATAATAATAATAATAATAATAATAATAATAATAATAATGACCCACAGGGGTCATTCAGTTCTGTTTTGTCTAGTTAAAAAAAAAACATGTAACAGCGGTTAATTTGTGAAATTCCTAATCTGCATCAGGCTATAGCCTAAGTATAAGAATGCATCCCAGCATCTTAAACTTTAAGCCTATATTAGAGAAAGAATGAGCTCCATTATAATGGACCATAGGAGAAATGGAAGAATTCCAAGAACTCATCAGTGTCCCTGGAAGGCAAATAGTAAATAAAATTCTTACTTTATACTAGGAAGTGTTCTACTACCATATGTTGCAGAGAAAACAAAAGAAAGAGCAATACTTCAATTTCCCTAGACCACCACTATGACTCCAAATCTGACATTTGTTTTACCACTGAGGATTGGAACAGAATATATCAATCAATCACCTAAGAATTTAATGACACTAGAACCACCACTGTCTTCCATTTACGTTCTCTTAGATTGTTCAACATCCAGAGTTTCATGAAAACATGAAATAATCGCATTTCCCATTCATTCTACTGCAGAAGTTGGATGATATTTATCAAGGATAACAGCATTTTCCTTTCTTCTGCTAAGAATGACCCTCATAAATAAATAAAATATTAATAAATCTAAATCTAAATAATCTAAATCTAAATATAGAATAACATGTATGTCGTGCAGATACAGTGTAAATATGATGCAAGCAACCAGCAAGCCATCCTTCATAGTCTCTTGAAGATCCCAAAATTCCAGTACCAAATATTAATACATATATACCAAAGACTTCAGTTTTTAGTGAGGCATCTTAGACTGCCAAACAACAGTTCCATTCATTTGCCAGGTTCCATCTTAAAATAAATTCAGACTCTGGCTCTCACCACCTTTTTATTTTTGAAAACTCCTCCTGAATTTAATTTTTTGAATGTTTAGAAGTCATCTTCTAAATTTCTTGGCTAATAAATACCCATTATTGTTTTATACCTTTGATATTAGACCAGCATTTTTAATTCATGTAAGGACTTCTTCTCCCTTTTTAACAATTTCCCCTGATTATAAGGAACTGTCAATCCTCTTCAAACTTTCATTTGCCTAAACTAAATAAACCCTAATCTTCATTTTTCCCTATAAAATGAAAACTCCATTTTCCAAAGCCTTCTGTGTTCTTATTCCAATTTAGTTTGGTTTTGTTTTGCTTTGCTTTTCTTCAGCATAGGTGAGAATAGAACACTATATTCCAAAGTATTTCAGTGTCTTCTGCAGAAAGGTTTTCTTGTGTGACTCTCTTGCTGTTCATAATATCTCCCAACTTTGCGTCATCTGTAAATTCCATTAGCAAATAATTTGATTCTGTCTCCTTGGCCATTAATATGACGAGCATAGCTCCCAATACTGAACATTGAGTTAGTAACCACTGTCAGCCTAATAACTCCTTCCAAAATATGATTTAGGGCAATTTTTTCCCCTTAAACAGCTCTTTATCCATTTCACATTAATCCCCCATTTCTTCAACTTAAAAAGTGTTGTAATGAACACATAAACCTATCTAGATTATATCTGCTGTACACTTCTATGTAGTAACTCACTGATTTGACATTAAATGAAATAAAAAGATTAATCTGTCTTGAGTTATCTTTAACAAAATCATGCTGCAATTTAGTCTACTTTGTATTGCCAATCTGCTCTTCCTTATGCATTCCTCCAAAATCTGTTCTAAAATTTTGCACAGTAAAAGTTACATTGAAAGGCCTGGTGTTGCTCAGAATCATGTTTTTGTCCTTCTCTGAAGATATCTGTACTACATTTGCAGCCTCTCAGACAACATTTATGGTTTCACCAAGTGCCTTCAACTGGACTTGCCAGTTGACATTCCAGTCCTTTAAGTGGTGTGGAACAGTAATTTCCTACATCCTAAGTTTTATTATGTCATATGGTGGGTTTTTTTCCATTGGAAAGCCTGGTTCTCTAATTTAGTTACGAATTTGCATTTGTTCATATTGCAATTTAACATGAAGAACGTAACCTATCCATAGTTATTTTTACAGCCACATTTTCTACAAGAGCTTCACACCCACTGAAATAGAGTCCATATCACCACTGCTTCCTGGTCCTTCATGGAACATTTATCAAAGAAATCAGTGTTCTACCCTGTTCTAACCTTTGCTAGTAGTTTCCAATCAACTGATGTTGGGAAAGTCAAGAATTTGATACAATTTGCACTATTAGTTATTTCACTTGTTGTTTTATAAATAACTTAATTGATACTGTTGTTTAAAAATGCCTTTTCAAAGGAAATCCCTTATCCTTTCTTATTCTGTATTTGTAGTGCTTCCTCTACCACAGAGGTTTTCCCAAAGATATTCTGGCTTAACCATAGCCTTGCATTATTGTCTTTTTACAGTCAAAATGTCACTAATTTTAGAGAACTTTTCTAGCCCTGCTGTTGCTATAAGCCTGCATTAGTTTCTTGTACAATAGTCAGTGTTTAATTTTGTAGCACATATAACAAAAGGGCTTACTAAGTAGATTTTTTCTCAAGCTTTAACATAAATATTGGGTTTTGTTTGGCATAAAATGCTATCACCTGTGATTTTTATTATAAAATACCGTGCATTTTCTATTAAAATTTTTCTGTAAATTTTTCACTCTCACAGTATCTCTTCATTTCAGGATAGATGGCCTTCTCTAGTAACAGATGGTTTCAGATGGAGTAGCCATTTTACTACATAGTCATGTTGCTCTAAGTAAATCAAATGATCAAACTTTTTTTGTGGTTTTTGTGATATAGATACCAATCTAGTAAAAAATTGCCTGAACCCCTCTGGCATGTTTTCAGAGAGTCCTTATATGGGAAGGATGTTTAGCCATATTCTCATCTATCACACACTTAGGCATAAAACGAAGATTTGAAAGGAAAACTTTGTTTCAAGCACCCAACAAAGTGACTTGATTTTCACAAGAGCTTCACTCTCAGCAGCTCACCCAAGGGCCAGCATGAGTGCAGCAGGGACAGTCTTTACCTACGAAGTGTGCCTTTGCCAGTCTTCATTTCTAGCGTTCAAGAGTTTTCATTGTGGCCTTAAATTGCATTTAATAAAACCCCAAACAGAAATGGTGATTTACTCCCTCCCTTTGAGCAGAACAAGTTAATTTCAATTCCTGATACACAGAAGACACATATTTAATATTGATATCTCTGATCTCTCCACATTTTGTATTCCTTCTGCTGTCCAACCGATGCTTGTCACTGAATATTTCCATGGAAGAGTGGAAAAACAATTTCAGGTACAAATCAACTTTCTGATAGGAGTTCATCCAGCCCTAAATTTTTCATCTTTGGCATCTCTTTACCTACGTGAGTGCTGAAGTGTACATCATGTCCTGTCACCCAGATGCAAAACACCAGCGCCTTTTAGCATCTCAGCCACATACCTGGCATGTCTCCCTCAAGGAAACAATGTCTCTCAACAACAATATTGATTTTTAGAAGCATGCAAATTGCACAAAGGTAGGAATTGTTGATCACAGGATTAGCACTATCCTAAAACTACATCATCCTGAGCAGTTGGGATTCCCAAAGCTGCCTCATGGTGTGATCATCTGCAACACTCCCAGATTCCTGCATCTGTATTAATTACTCATCCAAATAAACCAACTTTCACATTTAATTAGGGTTCACCAGGTAAAGATTTCTCTCTAAATGAAAATACTGATGTTGCAAAAAAACCCCCAACAAAACAACCAAACAAAAAACAGAACAAAAAACCAACACCGAAGAGGAATAATGCAAGTGGCTTCAGCCAATTTTCAACTCCAAATTCTTAAGAAAAGAAAAAAAAGACTGTGGACATTAAAACAGAATGACCCAGGAATCTAGATTCTAGCCATCTTCTTTCTGCTGCTTCTCTGTGATCCAGACTCCTTGGTTGAGCTGTGCCCCTCCAGCACTGATCTCCAGCCTGCTGGCTCCACAGTGCCCAAGAGGAGCCTGGCAGGATGGAGTGCTCAGCCTGGGGTGACCTTGGGTGACCCCAGGCTGCTCAGGCTCTCTCCAGGGACAGCTCCAAATACAGCTGGATTGCTGGGTCACAAACCAAAATCTTTTCAGTCCTTGGAGACAAGGATACAGAAGGAGGTGTATATGTGTGAAATAGGTTGTTCTGTTGTTTGCTCAATTTTTTTTCATCTGAGTATTAGAAATATTTGGATTTATTTTGTCTATGATTAGAACAAGATTGAAATTAGTTCTCATTATTAGACAAATTGCTGGATGTCCACAAGAATCCTATATTGTCTATCTTTCCTACATAAATAATAATAGCTATTTTCTCTGGCTATGAATATTGCATGTCAAAGTTAATCTTCAATTCCCTTTGCTTATTTTTTAAGTATTTTTGCTGCTCCTTTAGAATAATATAGAAATGCTTTTCAGCATGCTAAGTGTCTGCCACCTCTTGCAGGCAGAGTTAATGTCTCCTTGGAGTTTTCCATTATTCCCACAGTAGTAGAGTTTCATTCCTTCATTTGTAAAATTTTCTTTCTTTCTGCATAACTATGCGCACAGTCTGCACCACAAATCATTATTTCTAGATCATGTGTCTTCTGCTGAAAGAAATTATCTTCTGCAAGTGTTTTTCTAGTGGTGCTTGGTACAAAAAGATTTCCTGAGCTTTCTCCTTTTATTCCTCCTACATACCATCCTTGATCAGAAATATCTCAGGATGGTGGAGGGATATCAAGAAAAGAAAAAGAAAAGAAAAAATTTTCTTATCATTACCCCTAATAGCTCCATGGCAGAGATTCAGCAGATTCAGAGATTCAGCAACAGGAGTTTGGCTTTTGTAGCACGGGCTGTAATGAAGAGCATCACTCAAGCATCTCTGCAGCTGCACATTGCTCTTGTTGGCAGCACCTGTGAGAGCCAGAACACTTTCACCATGGCTTTGCAATGTGGACAGCCCTCAAAGTAGCAGGAGATTCACCCTAGCCTTCTAGTTTGTCAAAAAACCCCTTTCTTCAACAGCAGTGGTCTAGATAGAATCAAGAACCATTAGTGCTATCCTAAACGGATATGTCCTAAGAAAAAAAAAGTGTTAAGAAAGCAAGTAAAGGCAAAAAGAAACAACAAATTAAAATTACTTTCCCTTGAGAGTTTAATTTTAATGGGCACCCTGTGCCAGTGTGACTGTGTGAATCAACCACCCAGGTAACCACGGTGACCCCGAACTGCAGCTGAGATACAAAGATTGGGGTTTTTCATTACCTGGCTAACAGCGTTGGACAGCAGAGACACGTGGGGAGGCTCAGTTCATCCTTGCACACAGCACTGGAGCAGAGGGGCTGGTACTGCCTGCTCCAAAGGGCTTCTCACACGCACTATTTACCACAAGGCTCTGTCTTTAGGATCCCTCTCTCTTTCTTCTCTCTCCCTCTCTCTTTCTCCCCTTCCCCAGCCCCAGCAGGAAGCTCAAGTGTATCTCTGAGACTTATCTCCACACAGGAATTCCACCTCTCAAAACAGGCAGAGGAAGAACAATACTAGCCATAAAACAGAGTTTTCTCACACTGACATTCTTAGCATTCCCAGCTGCAAGGTCAGTTTGAGAGAAGCTATTACATCCTCTTTGTCAAATCTTCTGGTTTTAACCCTTTCCTCCCAACAGTGACATGTGCACTGAGCTGGTGACAAGTCACACAATCAGAGTATATCTGCCTTAGGCACCATGAGAGAAGAGCAGAGGATGCCCACACATTTTCCCATGCCATGTTGTAGTGTGTGATGGGAGCTCAGTGACATTTTTTGATGAGGAGGACTGGATGGGGGGAAGGTCTTAATGGCTTATCAGAGCCATTAAGAAAATTGGATAGGTGGAACCAGTGTCTCAGAGCAAAATGATATATTCCTGTATAACTCCTGAGATTGTACAGCTGTCATTTATTAAAGATGCAGCACTCCTGCTACAGCCTGTGAACCACTTGCTAGCACTGTCCATTTCAGAAAAATCATAACTAAATTCCTTCATTTTCATTCTGTTCTGTTAATGAAGTTCTTGTGTGTTTTTACATCTTGGATTCCTAATCGATCAAACACTTAAATCACCTAGGGGCAAATTATCTTCTTTGAGAAGGGAAGATACAATGAAAGACAAAAAGGTCCAATCATTTTGACTATCTTTTTTGTGTTACAGAAAAGAAAAAAGAGTATAAATCGAATGCAATTTTGCTTTAATTAAGAAAAATGAAAATAATTGTATATTCTATTTCCACTTGTGACACTTTGTTGTATGCTTGAAGTATAATTAAATTGCAGTCAGCCAATTTCAGAAGGAAAATTCTTGCAGCATCTGCTGAAGAGAAAACAGCTGTCTATAATAACAATCATCTGAGATTATTTAATTTATGATATTTTCATCCTGTGCTTGTTCACTTCTATTTTTTTCACTTGAATTTTTATATAATTATGCCATTTTGAATCCTTAGTTAACATTCACCTAATTATCTTTTTTTCCTTCTTATTTGGCCTTGTTTTCTATAGACACTTTTCCTCCTTTGCCCATTTCACCTCTCTTTTTACCTGTCTCACATGCACCATGTGAAAGGCCACTGGAGAGATCTTGTAAATAATCAGATCTGATCTGATTTTCATAAAAATATTTGGATGCCTTGTTAGGTGATGCTGAATAATGATTGCACCCCTTCTGCACAGCCTTTGGAAGAGATCAGGCAATGCAAAGGATTTGACCTTGACCTTACTACCTGAATGGCAATGATTACATGTAGATACTGCTTGTTCCAAGAATCATGCAAAATAGATGTGCCAGACTGTGTTCTCACTCACTGTTCAGTAGCTGTTTGGGGATAATTTACTTGTGAGATGACAGAATGCAGTTTACAAATTGTATCCTGTATACATAATGAGACAATCATTTCAGAAGAGTCTGAGCTGTCCAGCAAAACAGACACAGAGCAAACAGAAAGCCTGTGCTGGAAAGGATGAGCATGTTTGTTTAACCTGACAGGGTCCTGGTTAGGCTGTCATTTGCTTGCATGTAACTTCCACTGGTGGAAAATGAGGTCTCACAAATTTGCCCTGAAAAACTGCCCAAGCCAGTTTTCCCAAGGCTGTCTACAAACTCTTTGGACTTTTAGAAGATGTTGCTCTTCTCTGAATATGAAGTTTGAAAGTAAGGGTGCATAAACTGAAAATGGGTGGGGGGAGAAGGACAGATCTTTCTTTCCAATGGCACAGTGAGAGTGCTGTCTCCCAAAGAAAGGAGACAGCCAAGAACTGAAATTCAAGTTGTAAGCAGAAATGGCTTCCAGAGCAGTGTAATAAAGTGCATATATTTAACTCATTATTTTTAGTTTACAAATGTTTGTTGACAGGAGTGACAAATATAATTGTGCATTTGAGACTGAGGAGCAGGAGTGAAACATTCTGTCTCTACTTGAAATAAGTCTCCTTGTAATCCAAACAAACACACACCTGCAAATTCCTCCCAAGTCATCCAGCTGAAGCTCAGAAGATGACTCATGTTGTGCTTGACTGGAACACTTGCTGAGGTAGGCCTGTGTGGACTCGGCGTTTCGTGCCGTGGGATGTTTAATAGCTGGGAGTAGCGATGTTGCAATGCAGCAATTTTAAGCAAAGACTTTCTTTATTCCAAGCAACTGAAAAAGATCTACCAGAAAAGCATAAACACAGTTAACATGAGCTGGGGAAGAGGGAGAACCTAAGCACCACTGCAGGTCTGGATGTGATGTATATACTGCATCAGCTGATCTTCTCAGGTTCTCCCCAGTCATGCCATGGGTCAGTTCCTGTGGGGCAGCCCTAAATCAGGAGATGTTCCTGGATCAGGTCAGTACTGGTTTTGACCATAAAACACAGGTATCATACATTATTGTGATCAAACAACATATACTAGTCTTCAGCCAGCTTCTGAGATGTGTCTAGCTGGCATTTTTGCATGGAAGTGGGACTGGAGAAGAAACCATGGTACCATATTATACCATAAGTTGCCATTGGGTACAGAAGTCAGTGCATACAGAAATGTATAGCTCAAAAATATAGCAGTAAAAAATAAGAAGGGGCTCACAGTTCTATATCTTTGCCCTTTTTTGCTATAATTTGATATACTTATTCAGTTTCAAAGGATCATAATAGTGTGTAATTACTCTTTAAAATTACATCTATTTTTAGTAGGTTTGAATTATTGGGAACACCAGAATGAGGTTTGAGGACACGTTGTTCAGTGAGCAGGGCATGTCAGTGCTGTGTCTGGATAAGACAGGGGTGGGAGGTGTCTGCCACCACTCTCTACAAGATGCAGAACTGAACCAGGACAGGTGGACACAGAACTGACAGGGAAGAAACCACCATCAGGGTGTCACTGAGACTTCAGAAGGGCCATGAACTCCTGACCACCATGAGCTCTGGTCCTCTGACAGTTCTGGCTGGCTGGCCAGTAGTCAGGGAGTACTTATGTCAAGTGTCAGTGTTGAAGAGAGTGTTGAGTCTGTGTTTCACATGAAAAGAAAAACATTTAAATCAATGCTAATATTTGCATTGACTCAATGAAGATTAGGATTTTACCATGCTTTTTATCAAAATGACACTAGGTAGACCAGGACACAGTCATTACTTTCTCAAATAATGTCCTTTGATTTCTTTGATGATTTAATGTTAATTAAAGAAAGGGAGGAAGGAAGATGCTTGTCCATAGTGCTTTTTCCTAGAAATGAGCTCAAACCTAGAATGAAGTTTGGAGCTGGTGCTCTACTTAGTCCTTCTTTTTCTTTGGAAGTATACAGTAGAAAATAGTTATTCCTTTGCTCTTCTGATGTTTAATTTTGATCCCACAGGGACAAGTGCTTTGCAAATATCTTAAGGAGATGCACTGTGCTGTGAGGAGAAATCCAGAGGGACCTGGGCAGGCTTGAGAGCTGGGGCTGTGTGAACCTCATGAAGTTCAACAAGTCCAAGTACAAGGTGCTGCACTTGCATCAGAGCAATCTCAAGCACAAATACAGGCTGGGAAGAGAGTGTATTGAGAACAGCCCTGAAGATAAGGACTTGGGGATGCTGGTGAATGAGAAACTCATCATGATGTGCACCTGTAGCCCGGAAAGCCAATTGTGTCCCCAGCTTCATCAAAAGCAGTGTGACCAGCAGGACAAGGGAGGGGATTCTGCCCCTCTACTCCATTCTGGTGAGTTCCCACCTGCAGCACTCATCCAGTTCCAGGGTCCCAAATGTAAGAAGGACTTGTACCTGTTGGAAAACGTCCTGAGGAGGGCTACAAGTATGATCAAAGGGCTGGAGCACCTCTCCTTTGAAGGCAGGCTCATAAAATTTGGGCTGTTCAGCCTGGAGAAGAGAAGGTTCTGGGAGAACTTACAGCACCTTCCAGTGCTTCTAGTACAGCAAGGGGCTACAAGAAAGCAGGAGAGGGACTTTTTATGAGCACATATTGTGATCAAACAGGGGGAATAGCTTTAAACTGAAAGAGGGTATATTTAGTTTGGAAATAAAGAAGATATTCTTTCCTGTGAGGATGGTGAGATATTGGAACAAGTTTTCCAGAGAAGTGGTAGATGCCCCATCCCCTGACATGTTCAAGGCCTGGTTGGATGGGGCTCTGAGTAACCTGGTCTAGAGAAGGGTACACCTGCCCATGTCAGGGATGTTGGAAGTAGATGATCTTTAAGGTTCCTTCCAACCCAAACCATCCTGTGACTCTATTTCATTAATCCTTTCAACACACAGAAGATTCAGAAAGGAGTCCTGCTCTTTTTGTCCCTTCTGCACCAACAAAATATATATCTCAGAAATTGAGTCCAAGATTTTAAAGAACATATACATGTCAATCTTAATTGCATTTTCTATGTGATCTTCTCTGGATGGTGGGAAAGTAATCAAAGACAAACAAAAAAAGATAAAATGCTAGCAAAAAAAAAGGAGAGACCTAGTGTCATTTCCCTAAATGGAATCTCATTATATCTGTATTTTGAAACTGAAATAAAAATGTTATCTTCCACTTCTGTTTCTGCAATAACGTTGCACAATATGGGGACAAAAAGCAGATTCGCTCCAGTTGCCTAATTGGACAGAAGTAGTTGCTGAATGCCAGCCTGACCTAAATGGAACTGAAGGATTTTCACCAACCTTTCATCCTTTTATATTTTCTAAGGTTAATCTTCCTTCCTTTGTGATTCCTTCACTAGGCTGCAGCTGGGAGAACAAGAGGTGCAGCTGAACTCAGAGCATCTTTCCATGCCTAGCTCATAAGGAAGAGGTTTGCCTGAGGCAAGAACTAAATGACCTGCTCATAATCAATGTTTCTCAATTAATTTAATCTTTTCTCTTGCAATCAGTTTGTCATGAAGAGACCAGATTATATAAATATATTAATCTAATGTCATTTGATGAATGCTTCAAGAAAAAATAAAGTTACTGTCTTTGTATTGATAAAAACTGTCACTTCAAGGCTGTTTGCCAGTCATTATGGCATCTCTGCTGAAACTACAACAAAAGAAATGGGCTCATTAGGACCACTCTGAAGTTGTCCCCTGGACAGGACAGAGCAGCAGGTAGCATCTCAGTTGGAAGTAAAATTTTGAGTTTCAGTCACAGCTAACCAGCTAAGTTGGTTCAAATTATCTCCACAATTTCAAACTAGAGATGGAGGATGCGCCCAACCTGTAACATTTTTCATGCATATGGTAGCATGAAACACAGCTAGAGCAAAACATAGAGCAGGGCTGCATTTTGCCTCTCCCTTTGCTCTGAGATGGCCATCCTCCCCCCTTTTCCAAATAGAGATGTTGAAGGTGTGAGTTGGAGGGATAAAATGCTGTAGATTATATCTAGCCCACCAGTACAGAGAAGTCTGCTGCAGAGGCATATTGTCAGGAGAAGAGAGATCTCAGGATCCTCAGCCCCATGCAAGAGGGTCGTGTGATACATGAAGCATTGATGGCAGGGGCTGCAGCTTTCAAATATACAGATTATCATTTAGCAGCAGTCTTGATTTGTGTGCTATAGATTATTTTATACCAGTTAAGCAGATGCAATAGCAAGTAGCAGCAGGAAAGCAGAATGCCTGGAAACACAATGCAGCCAGTGCTGGTTTCCTGTGCTGCTTCACAGATTTCCTGTTACCTGCTGGGCTCTGCAGGTGAGGGGTTTAGCTGCTTCCTCCCAGTGGCCACTCAGATTAAAAGCCTGAGCTCTGTGACATATGGCTGCTCCAGTTGCAGTGGATGTCTCAGCTTGTTTCCAACAATTTACCAGAATGGCACTTATAGATGTCCAATTAAATTGTCCCATTTTATTGGGGAAAATGCTTTCCCAACGGTACTGTATGCCACTGAATAGAATTCAAAAATCACTTTGCCTGTTATGACTTTTATTTTCATAAAGAATGCAAACATGAAATACTTAATGTGATGTCCTAATTAATGCAAATATGCCAAACCCCTTTATTTTCCAGAGAAAATTGTATTACACTGTTACATTTCCTTATTTCGTGGCTGCATATTTTATATTCTGTAACCATGGTTACTGTGTCATTAAAGTCTATTCAGAGGGAGTTGGGCATAGCATCAAGCTATCGCAGAGAATGATTGCTTTTGTAAATTTAAAAGAATCTCTTCAGCTAATTACTGTGAGTTTGTGTAAATTGGACCAATGGAGAGCATGAAATTTGGAACAAATTATTGTAGTCTGAAGCAAATGAAGAATATTTTCATTTGATTTAGGAACTTGCCTTCTGTATCACAAACCTCTTAAACTTTTAATTGTGTAAAGCTCAAGCCATACACTGGCACATTGCTGATACAGGAGCACAGACAGCCCTGGCTGAACTGGGACATGAATGGTCTTAAATAGAAAGCACTGGCAATGGGCAGAAAGCTGGGGAAAGGATAGAACATGCCCAAGCTGTTCTGATTTTGCATTGTTTGGAAATTCTAGAAGGAAATTCAGCTGCTTGGAGATCTTTTGAGTTGTCTCTTACCTGCCAATTAAGTATATGTTTCCTACATGTGGTGCACTATGTATTTGGATAGAGTGGGGCTCTCTCCTCAACGGCCCAGAATTGTAGTAGCAGATGTAAAGTAGGATCTTGCTATCACATTTCCTTAATCCTTCTTCAAACACTGATATCCTTATCAGAAAACAACATAGTCATGGCCACACAGATGCCTAGCAGCCTTTGAACTGTTTAGAAAGCTGAATCTAACAGTTAAATACCCTTGTACTCTGTATGCTACTAATCACTTTTGCAGCCTGCCCCCCCAACTTTTCAATAGTTGCATGATTTGTGGCATCCTGATATGTTAGTAAGAATTTTCCATTCCTCCCTGTGCCTCTGTCCTTGTCAAATACTTGGGGTTTTTTTTGTTCCAGCAGCCTTTGAAACATTTGCATGGGACACTGCCACAGTGAGTTCAGTAACTGCACTGAAGTGAGGGTATGTGGGGTGATGGCTCCCATCAGCAGAGCAGCTGATGGCTTATCCCTGTCCTGTCCTGGCTTATCTCTGTCCCCGTACTGCCACACACCCTCCATCTGCCAACAGCCAGGGGCAGTGAATTTTCTGAGTTTCATCTCTAATAATAGTTCATCTGCAATAGCAGATAATGATATTGATCTTACTGCTCCTCATGGACTCAGGGAACCTCATACTGTCCTGATACAAGCTGATGTTCGCTTTGTATTGTGTTGCTTGTGTAACACTGCGTTACAGCAGACATTTTTCCTTCTCCCAGATCTCAGAGAATAAGCAGAAAATCAACAGCACCTTCTCCAGATGATACTGAACACAAACTCTGTAGGGCACCATAAAAACCTCCTGCCCCAATCACTCTTCTTCCCCGTATTTTGAATTCTAACACGGGAGCTGTAGAAGAAACCACATTGTCTCCATCAGCTTTGGGGAACACATTTTCACAGATGAATGGGAGGAAAACCTAATATAAATCTTGAGCAGTCACCAACGATCCTTGTCTATTCACCATTATCCAATTTTGTCCCTGAAAGCAGCTCTGCACAGCCTGGCTATCAGTACCCAGCATGACAGACTTGGCAAGATGAAGATGCAAAATCTGAATTTCCGAATGACCAGCGCCAGTGTGGCCAGTCACAGGCTGGCGCAAGCAGTCCTCAGACAAACAGTTGCTAAAGTAGGGGTGAAAAAATCCTGCCAGTGCTAAAAACACTGAGTCTCACATAGCCTTTTTTGTAACAAATAATTAGGCTGTTTTGATTTCAGTACTGTTAATTGAATAAATAAGAATAAATAAGATCAGTAACATGACACAGGCCTGTCCAATCTCCCTAACCTGATCACCAACAGAGTTGCAATTTTGCGGCTCAGGCTCTCTACCAACCTTTTCTCCACTAAGAGGTCCTTCCTTCTTTTTTTTTTTTCTGCATTTGTTCACTTGTCAAATTTATCAGCAGGATGCCTGAGCTCTACCTAGGAAAATATCCTGTCAGGACGTAGATAATGGCATGGTATGGTATTGTATTTATCTTTCTGTGGTATTTTTGCATCATTTTGGAAAAGGCCAAGTATGCCTGCAAAGATGTGGTGTTATCAGAGAACATTTCAAAACCTATTTTGCACTCAGAGGGTTAATAATGGGAGAGACAAGCACTCAACATCACCAGCAGCAGGTGATCCTGCATCTCCTCATTTGCAGCAGTTCAACAAAACCAGCCTCCAACCCTGTTTGGAAAGTGTGGGCATCTCCAGTAGCTCAGAGCTTGGTTTCCCTCTCTTGTATTGCTCCCTGGCAGATGTAAACTACTCACTGGTAATGCAGGGTGGAAACACACCCCATCTCAGTCAAAAGCCTTAGGAGCATACATGAGACACACATTTGTGTGGAGACACAGAGAAAAACTGCCCTCCTGGCAAATGTGGTAAGCATATAATCCTCCATGTGACAGGGGCTTGCAGCAAGTACAATGCAAGAGAACTACAGAGCACTCCACTTGATACTTCAGTCTGCTGCTTTGCTCATGGCTTCTGCTAAATCCACACTGCATTTCCCATTAAGTTAGTAAATGCTCATTTCAGAGAAACCCTGGCTTTTTTTTTTAACATTTCCAAAAATAAAGCATAACCAGAGGGTTCCCGTTATGTAACATAAATATTTTATTATCTTCCACATTACTCACTTGCAGAAAAATAATCTAGACACAGTTTTGGCCTCTTTCATTATATAGCCTTGAAAAATATGATGCCATACTGCTCAGGTTGTTCTCCAGAACCATGGAATATTGTATTATATATACCTAACCCTTTGCCAAGTTGAAAAGACAGGAAAAATGTACTTCTTACACCAACTCCTATTGCTTTTTATCCAAAAATAATTGTGCCTGACAATGTATTCTTTCTGCTTAATGGGTATTTTTTTTTATTTTTCAACAATACAAAATTGCAATTTCTGCTAGATTCATCATTCCATGCCACAGAGCTGTAAAAATTAAATTAAAGATCCTGCAGGTCTTGGTCTTCCCAGGCTAAGTGCTGTGCCATGGGGAGCTCTGCTGGGGTTTGCCAGGTTGCTGCACAGATGTAGCTGCTTGTGTGTTGGAGCATATGCAATGAGCCACAGTGCCACAGTCTCTGGGCTCACTAACAAAGGGGCATCTCCATGCTTTTATTAGCTCGATGGTTCTCAGTTCCAGACTGTTCTGTTTTGGCAGGGATAGAGTTGATTTTCTTCATAGTAGCTGGTATGAGGCTATGCTTTGGATTTGTGCTGAAAAGAGTGTTGATAGTTCAGGGATGTGTTTGTTACTGCTGAGCAGGGCTTACACAGCATTAAATCTTTTCTGCCTCTCATCCCACCCCACCAGTGAGGAGGCTGAGGGTGCAGAAGGAGTTGGGAGGGGACACAGCCAAGACAGCTGATCCCAGCTGACCCAAGGGGCAATTCCAAATAATTTGGCAGATTTGGGGCTGATGAGGAAATGCACATCACAGCCCAGGCTGCCAGCAGCCATCAGATTTCCTGGTTTTCCTTCCCACTGGCAGGGATCTTTGGGAAACAAGCTTCAAGAAGTGTTTTGAAGGTTGTTCTAAAGTTCAGACTAGACAAATGACCTGTGCATTAATGGGCCACCTGCCATCTTTGCAAACATACCAGGCCTAATCAATACAAGTGAAGGTAACCAGCACAACATCCTTACTTGGCTGCATGAGACATGTTTTCCAGGAATCAGGAATGGATAAGGCTACTGAGTAGTCAGCCTCCTCCAGAAATATCTTTCTCAATTCTTCTCCACACATAATTTAGCAACTGCTGTATTTCTACAGGATTTCTAATTGAAATCCTTCCCTGAATGTCTGGGCCTCTTCCCGTGCACTAAGGAGTCGCACAAGTGCTCATAGATCAGGCTGGACATGTCCATCAAGGGCCACTGCATGTCCAGAAATCCTCAGTGCATCCACAGCATCAGCATTCAGTGCAAGTGCTGCTGTGCTGACCTTCTCTGAAGGCACATGTGCTTTTAGTCTTATGCAAAAGGCTCGAGATGTCTCAAATATCAAGGACCAGAAAGAGGAGAACCTCACTAGGCTATGCAGCAGTCCAGCCTGGGGCTTGCTGCAGAAGGAGCCAGAGGGGAGGGGGATTATCACTGCAGAGCCAGCCACATAAAAGGCAAGGTACCAAGCTGCCTAAGAAAACATGCCTCATTAAACACTTCATGCACCTACCCAGGAATCACCCAACACAGTCCTTATGATTCAAGCACTACTTGAGGCCATGTCAGCCTGGCATAATGAAACTCTCCATTTAGTAGATATCAGGGCTATTTAAGGTTTGTTAACATTTACAGTTGACTTCATTTTTATTTGAATTACATGCCAGAGATACCAGTAATATTTTGGTATTCTTGCCAAAGAAAACTTTTAATATTTACAGACTTTTTGCATGCCAGCTGGCTGATGCTAAGAGTTTGAGTTGAGTTCTCTTCAAAACAAAATTATTGGAACCAATTACATAAGTCTCATTGACAGTTTACTTTAGCTTTCATTTCCAAGGCATCAATATTAGCATCTATGATTTATTTTGCAGCCTTCTGTGGGGAAAGGAAAGCCCTCACCTCTATATACATGTTAACATTTATATGAATCATCCAGTAATCACTTGGATCTAAGAGCTGAGTGTCATGTTTTAAACAGGATGCAATTGAGCTCCCAGGCATAAAATTAGTAGATTGGGCCATCCAGGAAACATACATGATAGGCCACCAACTGTAAGCTAATGCTCCAAAAAGTTTTGGTCAATGGATTAGGCAATGCCATGAAATAGTCTCATTGGCAAATTTGATCTCAGAATCCTGCTTCTTTTCCCAAAAGGATTAAATGATACAGCATAATGTGTCTTCTTGTGCTCCTTTTTTGTTAGCTTTTAGCCCCAAATCTTGGTCCTTCTTTAGGCTTTTCAGAAATCCAGGCATTTAATCCTGACTCTGTGTCTGGACTTTCTTGTGCATACTGTATCACTTTGAGCTTTTTTACTCCTAGTCCTCTCTTTACTCAGATATTTCTTCTTTAGGATCACCAACACACATGTTCCTATTTTGAGTGTCCCTCAGTTCTGAATGGTGGCATGAGCTTGTGCTGATGCTGGTTGAAAGCACCTGCCCATCATTTAAGACAGCTCTAAGATAGGAAGCTGATGCTTTGTTTTACCTGCAATACTGGCATGTTCAACACAGTTGTCACCGATTACAATGAAAGAATGATTTGATTTATTTGCTTGCAAACTACTGTGTATGATACTGCTTTCAGAAGGGAGTCATGGGCAGGCAGGAGGAAGGTGGCTGTTCTTTGTGCATGACAGCTGCCCAGGGGAGAAGACAACCCTCCATGATGGGGAGATGGTCCTTCCACAGGTAATGATAAATATGGCCCAGTGGGAGAAGCCTCCACATCTCAAGGGGTTTTGGTGTATTTCTTCTGCTGGATCTTCACAGTGCTCTAGAGGACTACTCCCTGCTGCAATTCAGCAGCAGGACTGTACGTTTTGCGCACCAAATGTAGTGCCATGAGGCCCAGCCAGCCCTACAGGAGTTTGTGCAAACACTCCCTCCCAGTCAGGGCCCCATTCATGCTGTCAGCTTTCAGCAGAGCACAAGCTGTGCCCACCTCCAAGAGCAGCACAGTGATTTAATACAGGCAGGTTCAGCTTTCCTGGGCATTTTGAGGAGGCCAATGCTGGTTACAGTAGCCCAGAAGCAACACTAAGTTAACTTTATCCAGGGTACAACATAACCAGGTTACATTTCCTCTGCAATCTGCTCTGGAGCAGCCTGTGCTTCCTGGGTGCTTGCAAGGGTGGATCTCATCTAGCAGACCTTCAGTCCCCAGAATGGGGAAAAATCCCTCAATCACCACAGTTGAGAGATAATCATATCTTTAGTGATGGTAAGGGCATTGTTGGGCAAGGTAGTACAAGGAAAAGGGAACAGTTGCACCAGGTGTGTCCACAGACAGTGGCAGAACAAGTCTTAGGAGAGCAATGTACTTCACATCTCAGAGCCTACAGCCTACCCAACCCCACTGATGACCACCTCCAGTGGGTGCAGGACAGTCTCAGATATGGTATCAAAAGCATGTTATTTGGTCCCCCTGACACTTGCAGACAATTTTGAGCTACAGATATTTTCTGGACAGCCACACCACAATGGAGTTCTACATGACATTTTCCTTCCTTATCTTCCTCAAAAAGCAAAGTGAGTCTCAAGATCCCTTGCATACCCAAACAGACAGCTATGAGGGCTGTTGAAATTCTGATGACAATTTTAGGACCTTCCCTACAAAGAATACTTTTTATCTATCCTGCTGAAATTTCAGCACACTATATACCTAAGCAGTAATGCTGCAAGATCAGATATCTTCAAATACCAAGGCATTAAACTATATTTCTTTATTCTTTTGCACTGGCAACTTCTAAAAATAAAAGAGCTGGTTGAATCCTGACTTAGTAAGTGAAGAAAAATAGTAGTATTCCTGTAGCATCAAAGTACCTTCTGAATATGTGTCTAGAATGGCTTGTAAAAACTCTAAATAGGGTTTCTTTGCCACGTAGCAAGTACTATTGCCAATGTCTTGGGGAAATAGCTGGAAATGATATTAAAGGAAGTAAAGAAAAGGTGAAGGAGGAAACTGCATGTGAAAACATTCTTTCCCTGATCCATATCTGAATGTTCCCAGTCAACAAGCTCTCAAGTCTTCACTTGAACTGTGCATCAAAAGAAGCAGCCAGTGTGTATTCTCTTGTCAAGCTCACTTCAAACTGATGCATAACAGCCATGCACTAGCCAAGGTCATTTCAAAGGTGTTTACTTTGACTGCAAACTAAATTTGTCTCTCTTCACTCAGATATAAAGTCAGTAATATTTGTAAATCAAACATTGTAAGGCAAAGGTCTGACTTGAAGCTGATGCTCACACTGGAGGTGGGAGCATGAAACAGCTGTATAACAGTAATACTTCCCTGGAAATGCTGACACGATTATACAATGGAGACCAATTCATAGGCAAGGTCTTGGGAAATGTTTCTAGGGCAAGGTATTGATACCTGCCAGGGCAATACTAGACCCTCTTCAAGGGCTGCCCTCCCAGCCCATGGGTGGCACTCACTGCCTGGCCCAACACCTTCACCCATTTCTTCTGGCCTGGCTTCATGTCACTGCCCATCAGCAGACACAGCAATGGCCCTCTCCTAGAAGAGAGAGCCCTGTCACACCCTGCTACCAAGGCAAATGAGATCTGAAGCATCCTGAAAACAGCCTTGAGCATTTACTTTCTTAAACTGGACCTGAGACTACTTTCAGCTTTGGCAGCCCCTGGGAGCAGCCAGCTTCAGGTACAGCAGCTCTCATCTGGAGCACCTCATAATCTCAGGAGGTGCAGACTTGTGTCTGACGCTGCATTTGCAAAAGGTGTCTCACAAACCATGGCAGCTATTAGGTGGCCAAAGGACATGTGCCATGTCCCTACAAGACTCTGTGCAGGCACAGGCAGCTGTCTGGACAAGCCAGCTTCTGCCAGCACCAGTGCATCTTAAGCAACTAATCAAGGGCAAACACAACACCATTTTTCTGAACCTGACTTGCTCCTGTGCATTTGGATTATTTTCTTTTGTTTTTGTGCGCCACATAGTATGAATTTTATTTTGTTCAAGCTTCTGGGATTTTTAGCATATGTTTACAGTGTTACCAGGATAGTTTGCAGGGCTCCTTTAGCTGGCAAATATTTTTCCAAATTGCTTGAACTTTCATTTGCTCTTTCTGTACTGATAGTGATAATGAATTAACAATAGAATGGTACTCCTTGTGTAAATAGGGATGGTGATCTTCAAATCATCTCATGTGTTCCACTTTATGACAATTTTATGTTCTGCAACATGAAAAAAAACCAGTACTAAATTTACTTTAATGCTGCTAATGGAAGACAAAATGAGTTCTTTGTAGATAACTACTAGGTTCTTGACATTTCTGACTAAATACAGTATAGGGCTACATTTCCACTATAGTTCTGCAGTAGCAAGAATTCGCCTGTGTCTAATCAAGCAAGAAGTTAACCTTGAATACCAAACACAAAATCTATAAACTAAAAGCTAGAACTAACTTGATTTCCTGAAGGTCACAGAATTTAAATAGAACGGAGCAAATCCATCTGAAAATGAAACATTCTGCATTATTCCATATGTATAGCCTTATGTCTTTGATGTGGGATTTTCAGACTGTTGATTAACCCTTTAAAAATGTTTTAAGTAGTAGTAGTTTGAGTCGGATCTGTCCATGCTTATTCAGGGTTTATTCAAGCCAAGACAGCACCCCAGGGCAAGGATGTCATTGGACCTGTGCAGCCAGGAAGAACGAAGCAAGTCTTTCCTCCTCCCTTGTATGAGCACAGAGGTTAATGTAATACAATTCCTTGTGCTCCATTAACTTGTGAAGAGGATGCAGAAAAAGTTTGGCTCTGCAGCATTGTAGGGTGGGAGCAGATTCCCCTTGACCAAAGGGAGCAGGGAGGCCCAGATCATTGCATGGATGGAATGTCATGCTCATTGGGTTTGCTCCATGCCTATGGGAAGAGCTCACCTCTCCTTCCCACTCTGCCCACACTGGTACTCGCAGCCATGGTACATCATCCCTTGAACAGCAGAGGAAATTCTGACTGAGAAAACGCTGCCAACTCAGGTCTTCTGAGATTCACAGGATAAGATTAAAAGGATATATTTAGCAGCACTGTAATTTCTTTTTCCAGAATCTCATTTACAGACCAAATATTTACAGTTCCTCTTCACAAAAATGTGAAGACATTTGAGATCCTGCACTCTGGTTTGCAAGGATTTACTATGTTACCATCATATATCCTCTAATCACAGAGCAGTTAACACTCAGCCACACATAACACATTAAAGGTTCCAGTTGCATCTCTAGAAAATGACATTTGCATCTAAATTTAGGTGTCTGAGCTCCTATTTCAGTCGATGGATTTCAGGGCTCAGTCTGGGTGCCTGAACATCAGGGATGGATGTGAGATATCTGCATGGAGCTGATGGATGTGACCCAAACTCTGCACATCCTGAAAAGACAGCTGTATTTCCTCTGAACTTGGGGCTGGATGGCACTGGACACTGCAGCAAGCCCACACTCCTGCCTTTCTCATGGGCAGTGCTGAAAGCCTCTGAGGAAAGCAGTCTTTGGTAGGCAGCTGCTTCATTCTTCCACCTTGGCTGTGCTGGATGGGAGAGGGGAGTTTCTCTCTTAACCCACTTAGCAACCAATTTAACACCCTCACCTCCTCACCTATGATGCTCTGTGGCCCATTGAATGTCCTCCTCCCAGCTGTAGCTGCTGGCCTTGCTTTTATTCTCACCTGCAGTGTCTCATCCTTCAGTGAAGCTTCCTGCCCTACTTGTCACAATTTCATCTCCCAGGCAGCTCCACAGTGAGCCTCGTGCTAAAACTGCAATCCCTGGGATTTAGTATAATGCTGTTATCATAGGGGAAATATGAAACTGGAGTCTAAGTAAATTAGAAGCATGATAGGATCCTGGGCATCAGGGAGGAGTTGTATTCATGTGAGAAGTCAATGGATCAAGAGTAGCAAATGAGACCAGGTCTCATAGACTGATTGATGCATCCTGCTCAGCATGTTCCTTTGTAGTCTTCATTACTAGTCCCCTTATGTGGGAGCATAACTGTGCACAGAGCTAAAGGAAATATTTCACTGGAATTTTCCATTTTAAATTTTGTTTAATTTTTTTATGCCTGAGTAAATTATGTTTTGGTCTGCTATTTTGGTTTTCAGAATAAGATGCTTTTAACAAAAGCACAATTTTATGTACTGTGACTGTTCTCTTCTCCCTTTGCCATTGTTTGTGGGAGTCCACCTTTGCACAATGCTTTCTGTACATCAAATTTCACTGATAATTTCTTTGTTCCCATAGAATGAATGTTTTATGACAATCTGAAGCAAAACACTGCCTTTTCAGATGACCTCAAATTTCTTATGGGTGACAGTGGAAGAAGCTAAAGAACAATTTGTCTGTGTGTGTGTGTGTCTGAATTAACACTTCAGAGACTTGAGTACTCTGTCTCTTTCTGTGCTAGCCCCCTTGTAGAGGCAAGATCCCTTGCACTGTTTATCCCATTCCCCTAACAGTGGTTACCCATCTTGTTTGGTCCTTTTTAGAATAAAATGTTAGTTTTTCAGACAAAACAGGCAATTCAAGAACTGAAGGTAATTTCCTGGTCATGCTTGAGACAGTGTTCTTCTCTTAAAGTCACAGTAATTTTGATGGGCCCTTCTTTAGATGAAGTCCTTTCAAGTAGTGGGCACCCAGGCATGCACTGGTGGTTTGCTGGTGTGGTCATTGTCTCAGGGAGTTTGCTCTTGGCAGAAAGAGAGGGTATCAGGAATCTCCTCATGGTGGTGATCACTTACAGAATAACCTACCAAGAGGAATATTTGTCTTATTATTAATTAGTAGATGTCTCTGCCTGCAGCAGGGAGGTTGTGTATTACCTGAATTTTTTTCCACCCCATTTGATTTAGTATTATCCTTGCAAGATAGAATCTTTCTTTTAATGCCGTTAAACTCTTGGTCTCAATATTTTGTAAAAATGAGTGTCACAGTTTAATTATACATTGTGAAAGATAAGACATTAATTATTAATCCTTTTATTTTGGTTAAGAGTGTTCTTGCTGGCCACAGTGTGCCCAAGCCTTAGAAAATAATCTCCTGTGCAACTTTTTCTCAAAAGATATGCCTACACTTGTTACTTGATATCCTCCAAATTTTACCCGTGTGCTCATTAGGAAGCGTTCAGACTTGCAACATAGACTTGTACCAGCTCCCCATGTAGCATCACTTTGCACCTGCTAAGATTTTTGAAATTGTATCTTTGGCCAACCACGACTGAACTGTTGATTGCTCAGACCTGACTTCCTCAAATCTAGTTAAACTTATTCTTTCTCCAACCTTCCCACAGCTATTGTAATATTTAGACAAATATTTTAAAAGATGCTAGAGAAAAGATAAGAGAATAAACTAATCCAAAAGAATAAAATTGACAAATTGGGTTGTCAATGACAACCTTTCTGTCTTTCACCATCCGAGTTCCCTGTGGTTTGTGGCATAAACAAATTTTAATTGAGTGACAGATTGTTATTTTTGTACTGAAAAATCCTCTCACAATTTGGAAGAGAAAATGCTCTGATAATTCTTATTAAAATCAGTCTACAAATGATCAAGGCCAGAGGCCTTTTTTGATTGCATTTTTACAATAGCCATCTGGACTTCTCTGGAGATCTGTGCTTGAACCTGGTCTCTATTTTTTTATAGTCATTTTGCAGAAGCCCACCTTGTCCAGAAAATCCAAGACCTCAGGTGCAGCTGAGCTAATGAATTACATGCAGTGATGTGCTTTGAGGTGTCTCTTAGGAACTCCTTGTTAAAATTCTACCACCAACCCCGAGGCAGGAGGGATAATATTTCTCCTCTACTGAGGTCCACCAGATTCCTGCTAAATCAGCAGTGCCAAAGTTGACTTATCCTTTGTGCTCTTAAAAACCATCAAAAGGAGAAATTGTTTTCCTCTGTAATTACTTGCTCCACTTAAGACTGGAGCTGCAGCTTATCACAGGCACATATCATTTATTTATTTTGTGATAAGTCTGTTATTGACCTGTATCGACAGCACAGTGCTGCAGAGTGCAAGTGTGCAGAAATCATTTAGTGATATCAATCACCTCAGCACTGGAAGCAATCTCCCTTCCCAGTGATTTCACATTTGCAATGAGAAGATATTAAGTATATTTTGGCAAGGGGATAATTAGACAGAAAGTGGCCTCTTTTGTCATTGCAGGACTGATCCTGAGGACTAATCACATGAAGGAAAAAGTTACCACTGAGTCTAGAAGGCCTGGACAAGGTGTCTGTAGACTCTATGAAACATATCCCTGGAAATGGTAAATCATGGGGTGATGCACTCCATGTCATCCTCATCACAGCAGCTGTGTGTGCATTTTAACCCACCACAAACGCATAGCCACTGGAATTAGGCCAGTCCCAGTGCAGAGGGTTAAACTAGATTAAATTTTCCACATTTGCTGCAGGCTGAAAATTCTCCTGCTGACAATAATTTGTATATAAGATATTATTTTGGCAACAATAACTTTATGTGAGCACAGAAAGACCTTCAGAAATCTTTAATGTCTTCCTAAAACAGGGACTCTCAAGCTAATTAAAAGGGTGTACATCCTAAAGACCAATGGGCTCTCCAGTAGAAAAGGTCTTGTCATTTTGGAAGTTGGAAGTATTTTTTTTTTACTTTGAATTTTCAAGCCATTGTTTCAAAGTCAGTTTGAAACGGATTATTTTCTCACTACTGTTTTTCCAACTTTTTCTCCTCTGTATTTTTGAGAGATATTTTGTTCTCCGGTCTTTCCCTTTCCTGCTATCAGCTCTCTCTTTAAGAGTCTCTCTTACAGGACTCTTCTGTCCTGTAAGTTCTGATAGACTGAACCCCAGCTTCAGTTACCCAGAATTAGTATTTCCAGCTAGACTGCCTTCAGTGTGTAGTGATGACCTGGAAGAAGGCATGTGCATACTTACATGGGGTGAAGCTCTCCAGTGGCACAAAGATGGGTGCAGGATTAGTCAGTAGAATGAGGAAATAACTATGCCCAGAGGGCACTGAATAGAGCACCAGCCAAGGAAAGAGGAGAAGTGCAAGCAGGAAATTGAGCAAGAGAAAAAAATGTTAGATTAAAACCTGGGGTAAGTAAACAGAATGGAAAGATCAGGGGATTTGGATGCAAACTGGGAAGGAAAGCCCCGTTCACTGGGAGGAATTCAGAAACCCAAGGGCGTTGCTGGAGCACTTGGGCTGGGAAGAGCGCAAAATCCCAGAACAGGATTGACAGCATGGGATAGAGGAGGAAGGAGGTTGAGAGACCACAAGCTAGACAACAGGAACAACATTGAGAACACCATGTTCAACACTGTGCTTGCTCTGTGGAATTAAACACCTCCCTTCTGCTCTGGGACAGAGTTCTGGCATCCATGACCAGAACTGCTGCTTGCACTTTGGCAGCTGTGAGTCCTGGGCATGGATGCTGGAACATGCTGTTGGTGAACAAAACAATTTTATCCAAGTAAACCTGAAACCAAATACTTCATTTTCATTTCTCCTCAGTAGAAAAACAATTCTATTTTTCATGGAGTTGTTATTTTTACCATAAAATGCTTTGATTTTGCCAAGAAAATATTTGTTACTAAATAGTTTCAACTGGAAGTTACCACTTTGCTAGGGCCCAAATTGTTATTACAAACTCCTATCTGGCAAGTTATAGGTTTGTTAGGTCATAGCTACAAATATATACAGTCCTCAAACCTGTATTTTTCTTGAGAATCAAATCTCCTAACATAGTCCTTTCTTGCAGTGTTGCACAATGCATGATTTTCAGGCAGAAGATGAGAGCAAGCTTTAGCTCTTCCTTGTATGACAGATACCTAGTTTTGAGAATCTAGTTTAACCCGCATTAAAATGGACAACTAAGTACAACATATATTACTATTACCTGGCTGGCTTTGCATTCCTTGAGTGTCCAAGTGTGTTATCTGCTGAGACACGCTAGGATTTTCCCAGTCTCTATAACTATATCAGCAGGTTCTTCCCTGTGTTAAATTCATCTTGAGTTAAAGCATATCCAAGCTGGGGTCAGTGGGTTTTGTATGCTTGACTGGAGAAAATTAATGGCTAAGACTAACCCAGGTGAGAGCCTGGATTCAGTGGGCAGTGAAGGGTGGGCATGAGGAACAGACTCATGGATGTCAGGTGTGTTTCAAGAAAGCTATATCCCAATTTTCATAACACTAAAGGAACATTTGTTCTAGTTGCATGAGTCTTTGCATTAAAATGTTGCAAATAATCTGCAGGTCTCAGTTTTTTCCAAATCTGTAGGATAATATTGTGTTGCATAGCTTTTAGGGGTCTGTGCACTTTATAGTTCACCCTGTTTCCTGGGCCTAAGTTGCTGCTGGTTTTAATCAGTACATCCAATTCTTGGCTGTCACACTCTATAAATACTGATTTAAAGCTATGTCATATCAAACAAAGTAAAAAATAACTTGTTCAAGATCATATTTAATCAAACGAAAGAAATTAGCTATAGGTTGGCTATTTTAGACAGGTAATAATATCACTGATTTTTTTTCCTTCACCATGGACATTAAAGGAAATGCTATTTTTAAAAACTTTCCTCAAAACTGCTGCATTCATTATTGATTTTCTTTCTACAGTTGTTTAAACATCAATATCTAACCAACCACTTAATGAAAATGCAGTTTACTGGAAATTATTTTTATCTCACTATTCTTAAGTAATTTATTTTATATCTCAGTTGCATGGAAAGGTAAGAGTTCAGGGAGATTAAAAAAAGCAAATCTCTGTCTTCTTGAATGTCCAACCTTTAGCATTGGAATTAGTCAAAATGTCTTCTACCTTCTTCTTTTGCTTTCCCTTCTCCATTGATATCAACAACAGCGACTCAGCTGTACTGCAGGATATTTTGAAATGAACAAATAACAAATGTTTATTCAAGAAGAGGCAATGTCTAAAATTTTTCTGCAACAGATAAATGTTATCAAATATATTTTAAAAATTATTTAAAAATGTTTCCTGCATTTCCGTTGTCTTCTGACTAACCTTTTACATAAATGTTTTGCTGTGTGTTCTTCTGTACAGGAAAGAAATCATTCCTGAAGAGCTTCTTCCTCTCTACCTTGCAGTTACATATTGGCATTTAGACTTACAAGTCCTAATTAGCACGAGTGATTTTCCTCGGGGAGTTAATATAAATGATAGCAGAAAGAAAAAGTGCTGCTGCATCTCATCATTGCAGTCACTCGATCACAGACCTATCTTAGTAAATCCTTTAATTATGGACAAGCTGTCAGGTTGCTTAATGCTTCAAAGTAGTCAAAAATGCAGAGCATTGAGCATCAGGATGGCTTCTTCCTCCCAGATTTCTCCTTACCGTGGTAGGAGTTAGCACCCAAAGCCACCCCTGTCAGCTCCAGGAATGGTCCACAATAGCTTGTGGTGTTTTTAATAAAAAAAATGTTGAAAGATGCACTACATCCAGTTTAGACTAATCTCTTTGGGTCAATGTATGTGCTGAGTGCATACAGGGAGTCCTGGGCACCAGGATTAAGACAATTAGAAAGGTTCCTATAACATTACTATTTATGGTAATTCACAATAAACTTGGTAGACTACCTTAACACACACAGAAAAGGGAAGAAAGGGGAAGAGAAGGAAGAGACAGATCAATTATTTCTTAAGGAGAAGTGCAAGCAAGATGTAGAGTAGAAATATCATTCTCCCTACAGGACAATATTAAAATGTTCTCAGCAATGAAGAAATTCGAATTAGTTGATTGCACCAGTGTTGAGGAGACACAGTCTCATAGAGATTAGTGGCAGTTTTTTATTTTTCTGAGTAGGGTTTTATCTTCAAAACTGGCCTTGCAAGTAGCTGTAGAGAGTGTCCTTGTACCTAGTTAGCAGGTCAGAGTGCACTCAACTGAACCAAGCAGTGCACTGCTGCCCCTACACTCACCTATGCCCATAGCCTTGGGCTAAACATAGCAAAGTTGACAAAACCACTGAGCAGCTGGACAAATGCAAGAAAACATTCTATTCCTAACAAGAAATAATTGATCTGGTTCTCTCCAAGGATGAAGCCTAGGTTAATTCACCCTGTTTATCATTTGGATAATGCCTTCCATGCAAGATTTCAGAAGGACATGTTTTGAAAGAGAAGAGCAACCTTGTGTTTCAGGGTGAAACAGGGTGAATTTTTACATCCATTTGAAAGGTTTCCAACCTTCATATTTCTAGGTGTGCAGACTCACTAAAGGTAGGGATATTGCTGCTAGGACCCAGAGTGTAGGCAGTTCAAACTGCATTACTGAAGTTGGAAATGGGCAGACCCAGAGCAAGCAGTTAGTGACAGTGTTCATACTCTGCCAACCCTAACCCCTGACTGTGTTAGCTGTAGCCATAATGGCTACCTCGTTATTTAAAACAAAACAAAAAGCAGAGTAAAACAGAAAAAGGAAGCTTTTACATGCTGGCTTTAATTTCTATTACTGAGAAGGAATGTCGCACCAAGGTGAGGACCAGTTTTTATCCTTTGCCTTAAGCTCCCAGTTTCATCTCTGCTGTCTTGGTTTCTTTTTGCCAGTGATCTGCAACACAATTTTATCTCAAAGTATGGTGGAAGGATGCATCCAGAGACTCTGATGAAGAGCAAGATCATTACAAATGGTCTGAAACCACCATTCATGTATCTTCCAAAAGGTGCTTCAAAGAGGATTGCAAGTGGATGTTTGGGTACTTGTCTTCTGTATGGAGAAGGATCTGAAGGGTAAGGTTTCAGAAGTGAGCCATTGAATGGCTTTAAGAAAGTAGTTAATCATGGGTAAGAGTCTTTAAAATCTCAGTGGGATATTTTACCACTTGCCAACTTTTCCTTTCCTTTCTTTTTTTTTTTTTTTTGGTGCAACTTTAGTCTGAAATCAATCTAGTACAAAGATTGCAAATCCCACGAGTGTGCATCATTATTCCAACAATGTTCCAGGCACATGCTAGGTAGCGGTGTTGGGCACATGTCACAGGGCAGGCGGTGTCAGGCACACGTTTTGGGGCGGTGTTGGGCACATGTCACAGGTGGTGGCAGGAGGTGTCAGGCACATGGCACAGGGCAGTGTCGGGCACATGTCACAGGGCAGGCGGTGTCAGGCACACGTTTTGGGGCGGTGTCGGGCACATGTCACAGGGCAGGCGGTGTCAGGCACACGTTTTGGGGCGGTGTCGGGCACATGTCACAGGGCAGGCGGTGTCAGGCACACGTTTTGGGGCAGTGTTGGGCACATGTCACAGGGCAGGCGGTGTCAGGCACACGTTTTGGGGCGGTGTCGGGCACATGTCACAGGGCAGGCGGTGTCAGGCACACGTTTTTGGGCGGTGTCGGGCACATGTCACAGGGCAGGCGGTGTCAGGCACACGTTTTGGGGCGGTGTCGGGCACATGTCACAGGGCAGGCGGTGTCAGGCACACGTTTTTGGGCGGTGTCGGGCACATGTCACAGGGCAGGCGGTGTCAGGCCCACGTTAAGGCAGCGCAGAGCCCCCGCGCTCCGCCCCCCGCCCAGCAGATGGCGCTCGCGCCGCGCGCTCCCGCTTCAGCGCGGTCCCGTCCCTCAGGATCCTCCCCGCGCTCCCCTCGGTCCCGTCCATCACAATCCTCACCGCGCTCCCCTCGGTCCCGTCCGTCACGATCCTCACCGCGCTCCCCTCGGTCCCGCCGGATCTTTCCCGCAGGATTCTCCCCGCGCTCCGTTCGGCTTCCCCGTTGCAGCCTGCCGGTGTCCGGGCCGCTCCCGCTGGCCCGAGGGCCGCTCGCAGCGTGACCCGGCCCGGCGTCCCTGCCGGTCCAACATCGGCACCCGCCGCCGGCCCCCGCCGCTAAGGGCCGAGCTGAGCGCCGCGGCAGCCCTGCTGAACAGCATGGCTTAGGATGGCTTCGGAGGCAAGCTGAGATGGTCACTTCTATCCCAAAAGAACCCACTTTAATTAGAGCTACAGATGGGCTTTATTTTACCTCCAACCAATCTCCCTTGAGGGACAAAGAAATAGGATCTTCAGGATCGTTGCAATACACACAAGAGAGAAGCAGACAGTTCCCTCACAAGAAAGTGAAAGAGAAATTATAGTCCTTAAGTCATACAATCCCCTCTAGTCACAGGGATGCTCACATGTGGAAATCCCAATAATTAGGATGAGTCCTTGGGTGCCATCCTTGACTAGTTTGTTTTTCAGTCCCCTGTCCCTCTACCTACTGGCTCTTTCTTACTGCTGGATGTCATTGTCCCACACGTCCTCAGCATGACTGAGAACTATCACTTAAATTCTTCCATACTTCTTCCTATCCTGACCCTATGCCTCTGTAAGTATCTTCAGAACTACCTCATTGTCCTCTGATCAAGCCTCACTTTCTTTAAAGGCTCTTATTTTTCCAAATGGTAAGTGGGAAATACATAGACTGATGGTAACTTGGGATGACTTGCCAGTCACACTGAGTAGGATTTTCTTAATGTTTTTCTGCACTCTCCATGTCTCTGGATCTATTTGTGTTCTGTTGTCTAAAATTTGGGTTATAAACTCTTTGGAAACACAATATTGTAGACATATCCCTGTTCCATGTTTGCATGCATTTTAGCTGTGCTCCCTGAGCAGCATTTTTGGTGAAAATAGTTGTTATCCATACTATGCTACCCAATACTGCAAATTTGTTCAATGCTTTTAATTATAAATTCCTATTCTGGTTATTTATAACTTTGTGAATTTTTATGCTGGGTGTCTGCCTATGTTTCAATTTTTTTTGGAAAGTTTCAACAAAAATGGTTATATTATTTCCCAGAAAAAAGATTATGAAAAAAGACGTTGTTTTGCCAATGTTAATGAATTGGTTGTAAGAATTCCTTTTTGGAAATGCTAGCCACTCCAGGCTTTGACTTGGAGGCTGGCAGGCTGGAGGCCCCCTGGTGCCAGACACATAAGCACTTGCCCATATTTGGCTGAGTTTTAAACCCTATTCTTTAGTAATATGGCAGACTTTGGCAGATGAATTCCTCAAAATTTCTGTCTGTCCTGAGCATGTGCTACCTTTTGCAGGCCAACTGCATTATCTCCACAGAGTAATTTATGCCTTCTGCATTCTAACCAACCCAGAATTTCCTTGCAAATGCTTTTAAAAGTTGCAGCAAGGCTTGTGACTGGTGCCTCCTGTGCCCATGCACTGCCAGGTCCACAGAGAGCAAGAGACCATCTCTCTTTAGTCCAGGTGAGAAGAGACCAAGATCTCAGATATATGTCCAGGGAAGACAAAGAGTTTAAGCTGGAAAAGCATAAAAGCTGGTAGACTTTGTTAAAAAGAAAATAAATGGATAAACTTGTTGGATAAGGAGACCATAATCTAAAACCAGTAAGAAGGAATGGGCTATATAAAAAACTGGTAAGACTGGCAATATCAGAACAGAACAAAGACAGGGATAAAGACATTTCTGCTGTCCATCTGAAAAGCCATAAAGAAGAGTAAGTGCAAGGACATAGGTCACCTTTAGACACTGTAGGAATGAAGAGCCAGTTACAAAAGAGAGCAAAGCAGATGAGAAATCAGTCTGTATGAAGAGAGACTTAGGGAGAGATGACTGAGCAGCCTAAAGAGAGTATTAGGAATGGCAGTTTGTGAGAACTGGTTGGAGGAAAGGAAAGATTGAAAACAGAACTCTAGGTGATGAAAAAAGTGAGTGGAAAGCAGATTCACTAGATTCAAATCTAATTTGGTGAGGCTGGGTGTAGAGCCAGGTTCATGCACAGAGAAGAAAAGAATAATGAAATTGGAAGAAGAAGCAGAAACAGGGGAGAGTGTGGATGGGAACAGAAGGTTTAGTGTTATGCTGAATAATGTTTGTGTATGGGACTTCCCATGCAGACAGACAGGAAAAAGAAGCTTTGTAATAAGAAAGGATTAGAGGGAATAAAGCAAAAAAGGTCATGAATGTGTGAAGGGAGAAAAGAAAAACAAGAAAGGAAAGACTTGTAAATTGGCACACATGATTTGTGACCATGAAGACTTGAAATGCACCCAATAGCTGAGACTTGGTCTGTCTTCATGTCAAAAGTATCTGTAAATTTCAGGCTGTATCTCATGCTCCCTTAGAAAGCTGGCCCACTCAGAAGGTGACTGTCTGGTCTTACTTTCTCTGGGTAGAAGTATCAGCCCTGCCAATGGTCCATGCTATCAATAAGATTCCACATATAGGAATAGAGGAGAAGATTTTGCTGGATTTTCAAAGAACCTTAAAAATTGCAAACACCATTCCCCCGCCTTCATATAAAGAAAGCTTGCTGCAAGACAGCTTATTAGAGGCTAAGAAGCATCAAAATTACAGATACCAACTGTAATCATAATTTAATGTGCTTCTGTGTAGCTGCTTGCAGAATGGCTCTACTTGGAATCCACTTTCCTGCTTTCATTTTCTACATTTTCAACCAGATATAGATATGTACATAGAAATCATCAGGAACTGTAGATAATTAAAAAGAGAATAACCAAAGAATCATAGAGTATTCTAAGTTGGAAGGGACCCATTAGGATCATTGAGTTCAGCTCCTGGTCCTGCACAGAACACCCCAAGAATTCACTTGTTGAAATCTGGCAGGCTCGATGCTGTGACCACTTCCCTGGGGAGCCTGTTTCAGTGCTCAGCCACTCTCTGGGTGAAAAAACTTCTCCTAATATCTAACTTAAACTTCCCTATGATATAACTGCATGCCATTCCCTTGGATCCTGTCACTGGTTATGAGAGTGAAGGCATCAGTACCTGACCTTCACCTGATGAGGATGTTGAAGATCACAATGAGGTCTCCCCTCAGTCTCCTCTTCTCCAGGCTGAGCAAAGTGACGGCAGCTGCCCCTGATAAGGCTTCCCCTCAAGACCCTTCACCACCCTCGTGGCCCTTCTCAGGATGCTCGCCAATACTTTAAAGTCTTTTCAATAATGTGGTGCCCAAAACTGTGCCCAGGACTCAAGGTGAGGCTGCCGCAGTGAGGAGCAAAGCAGGACAATGCCTCCCTTGCCCAGCTGGACACAGCCCAGATGCTGTGTCTGGTGCACTCCATGGTGGAACAATCTTACTAAGCACTAGTTTATACTGTCCATTATAGTGTGTGGCATTGTACCAGTGTTTGGAAGCTCACACAGAATTACTGTGACTATCTGTAAACATAAGGAAATCTTAGGAAAGTACCTGTGATAATGGTCTGCAGCTCCAGTCTTTCTTTTGGGAGAGGAGATTAGCTGGGACCTATATAATTTGTATTCCCCAATTAACTTATTTCCTGTTGTTTCTAGCTTAGCTTTTGTGTGAAGACATTTATATGACAGATTATGAAGGGATGTTGACTTTGGTGTATCCAATTCACTGATGACTTTTAGTTCCTACATCACTGTCATTTCTGACATGGATGATGAGTGATAGACCACTTTGAGAAGCTTAAGCCTTGGCTGAGATCTCACAACTCATGCCAGATAGGAGGAATTGAATAGGGAAGGCAGCCAGAAGGGTTGGCAGAATTTACCAGCACTCCTCCTTGAGAAAGCATAGCTGACTCTTGTAGCATGGTGAAATACAGCATTCAGCATATTCCAGCTGCATACCTGGACTCTCCAGGAGCAACTCGGTCCAGAACCAATTTTTATGGTCATGTCAAAGCACATAGGACTTTTTCTGCCAGATGCAAACCTGTAACAATAATCAACATTTTGGCCACCCAAAAGGAGGTTGCTGTAATACTCTTCTGATGAGGAGTCATAAATATACTGAAGATTGTGAAGACTGCTGAGGCTTGAATGGAGCTATGTATTAAAAGCTTATGAACTAACTGCTGAACCAGAGTGTAGGTCTACCCTTAACTGTGTTTCTCTATACTCAGCAGTTTTCTTGCTTTTCCTTTGTACTTCTTCCATTTACAAACTTTTCATATGACCCTCCCAAGCCAAGGGACTCTACAGATTCCTGTCTGAGGGAGCAGGACATGCAAATGGATTTTCTTGCTGCTGAGATTAATGGACATAGAATTTTTTTATATTCTGAGATGTTTCATTCATGCTTTATAGACACATTTATTCACCTGCTGTTTGTGGACTACAGATCCCAAAAGAGATATTTTTCCATGGGAAAAAAAGGTATTTAGCCCAGGCCTTTCCTTTAGATACCAGATTCTTCATTACAGTGTAGGAAGAAATGCACCTGGCCTTTTACTGGACATGAAAGCAAAACACACAGTCTCATCTTGCTCTGACTGACCTTCCTGAAAGATCTGAGGATTCCTGGCCTAATAGAGGCAGGAACGATCTGTACTGTAGGGAGGCAAGCTTTGTGAGCAACTGTGTGACAGAAGGGAAATTTAAGATGCCTGTAACTGTAATATAGGAAAGTAGTGGAGATACAGACTAAGGGTTTCAAGTGCTGTATGGAAACATGAACTGCAAACTCAGTTTGCTCAGCAAAAACTGAGCTTGCTTTTGCTTTGCAATATGGACCAGGTTAGATGGATATTAGAGCTTCAGCAAATCTCCCCAGTTTCTCTTCTTTAAGTGTTCACGAGTACTGCCCAACCTGGATGCAGGGGATATCACCAAAACATGGGCTCCATGCATGACACAGCAGGGATTATGGCAAGAACCTGGCAGAAACATGCAGAACAGTAGGCTCAAAGACACTGGAGATGGGCAGCACTGCCACCACCTCAGAGCTCCTTACATGCCTCCACATGCTGCTCAGTGGGTTACAGGACCCTTGAACCAACAGTGGTTGGTGGCAGTTGGAAGAGGCTGCAGCTTCTTATCTCATATCAGGAAAAAAATTCTTCACTGAAAGACTGATTGGGCACTGGAGTCATCTGTCCAGGGAGGTGGTGCAGTCACTGTCCCTGGACCTGTTTCAAAAAAGGCTGGACATGGCACTCAGTGCCATGGTTTAATTGATGAGGAGGTGTTAGGTCATAGGTTGGACTTGGTGATCCCAAAGGTTTTATTCCAGCCTAGTGTATTCTGTGACTCTGTGATCTGTCTGCTGCGTCTCCAGCAGCACCTGAGGCTGGCTTTGCATCTTAGTCTGGAGTCAATTTGAAATGCAACCCAGTGACAGCCTCATTACCTTGGTCCCAGAACAAAAAGCCTTCAGGAGACTTTAGGGAAAAGAACTATTTCTACTCAAAGTATTTTACAACAAAGAAGAAAAATAAAATTTGATATTTTTAGTGGTGCATCAAGAAGCTACAAACCGAATGGTGATGGAAGGTGTAGCTGAGGTGCCTGTACTTTTTAACCTGCTTGAGATGTGGTGATTGCTTGGATCCCAGCCACCATAAGTCGTATGGCAGCAACCTCATCCTCACCAGCAGTTTTTTTCTTATTCCACCAGAAAATGATGATTGATTGTTCTCTTCACATGTGGACTTTGTAATAATGATCTGTCTTTTTCCTCAGAAAGCTGAATTACTAGCCTGAGGTATTTCTGCGAATTCTTTAGGACCACATTGAAAGACCCATATACTTCTCTGAGAGAGCGTAGGATGTCTTAGAGGTTGCAACACAGGGCAGAGGAGGGTCCTTAAGACTGTGTATGGGTATGGGAGGAGAAGCATCCTCCCATAGTAGTTTTGGACACTCAGAAATTAAAACAAAGATTAAAAGGTGGTTTAGCTGACGAAAACGACCCTGTCAGTCATCACAAAAATCTTTTTTTTTCTGTATTTGAGGGACAAATAAAGCCATCAGATCACAGGAAGTCAGATTATTTAAAATACAAGAGTAAAAACCAGATACATTGACAAAAGGCTCATCTTTACATGATGTAAGACAATAGATACTTCTTTGGATATTGAGATAACTCTCTGTGTGTTAAAAACACAGTCAGCCAGGAGACCTATGTTATTTTTTGGGAGAGTTCAGACCTATTTGTTATGCAACTCAGACCTAGGAAGTGGTATGGTTGGTTCTGGCTTCTTTGACATGGTTTTGGATAAGAATTTGGTATGTGGACTTAAAGAGAGCTCAGATTACAAACTTCAAGAATTCCTAATTTTTAGTGGCTTGCAAAAGTCCAGAACCGAAATCCTGTGGGAGAACTGATGTTTGAAGAAACGCCACAATTAAAAATTAAATAGGGAACATGAAGTAGCTATTGGAAAATGTGGTTCATTTTATAATATGATTGAATAATAGAACAAACACAAATCCGCAACTAAGCCTGAGAGTGTGGGACCAGGTTTCAGATAGAAATAATCTGCAGCCAACTATTTCAGAAATAAGTGAAGTGCTGTAATTGGTGTGGTCCTGAAACGCATGTGCTGCCAGTTTTTAGATACACTGCACAAACTTGAATTTGTATTTGTTTTGACTCAGTCCCCTGAAATAAATTTGGATCAGATATTTAAAATCCAATTATGCTATCTACCATATTTCAAATGCTAAAATAAACCCCCTGAAAAGGAAATAAGGTCTCCTAACTGCTTTCAAGTGGGTATTAGTGCTGGGAACAACCGAAGAACACTATCATCTTAGTATCCTCTTGGTTAACACTATGGTTTCATTTCACATTTGAATCCCACTAAAGCCATGGTATATTGGAAAAAAAACACAGGAACTTCTTTCTCCCCAGTAAAAATATACACAATGCTCATTAAAACCCAAACAGGTTGCCAGTGTACCCACATGCTTTATGGTTTGAGTTGTGTTTTCTGAGTGAAAACTTCTCAAGCATTTGAAATTGAAAAAACCAAATTCCAATATGTTTTTAGTTTTTGCTAGTGGAACTCAAGAAAAAACAAAGAACTGGGACAAATTTTCCACAGTAATCCCATTGTCCTCTAGCTTGAAGTAGAACAAAATTAATCATTTACATTACTTCTTCTTTGGAACAAATGATTCTCACATATTTTGATATTATTGGAAATAGAAAAACACAGAAAACAAAAGGCTGGTATTTCATCCCTTTCCTTTTTTTCTTTTTCCTTTGTTCTCACTGGAGTTCAGTGATGGTCTTCAGGAGCTTTTGATGGTAGGTGTGAAAAGGACAATAAGGGAATGCACTCTAAAACCTGCCAGACAGACAACGAAGTGCAACTCTCAAAAAAAAAATAATTATATCTATTGCACTCTGCTGGCATGGCAGGAAGGCCTGGAAAAGCTCTGTGAGCTCAGACAATAAGCAATTAATTTTAGCCTTCCAGTGTAGTTGGGAGTATTTTGATGTCATGTGAACATTTATCTCATGTGCAAATCTTATATGAAAAAACATTTTCCTTGTAATTTAAAAAATCCTGATGGCTATGCAGTGTACGAATTGTAGAGCTTTCTCTCAGACTAAGAGGAACTCTTGATATTGTACTGCATTGGATTGATTACTTCAGCTTTCCCTTATTTCTCTACCGTGAGTGGAAGAAAGGATTTTAAAAAATTTTAATTGCTATTTTCCTTTCACTTGGGCTCAGCAAGAGTTTCATGTCATAGCAGCAGTTTGCCAGTTCTCACAATCACCTCTGTAATAGCTTTGTTGAAAGTCTGGAAAAAAAGCGGGGTATCTCTGGATTTAAGCAATTTTATCAAATTTGAACCTGTCTGGCCTCAGCTTGGCTGCTTTCACCGCTCGACTTTGTGGCAGTCTTTCTGTGGATGGAGCCCCAGGCTGAAAGCACCCTGCTTGGTTGAGGTCCTTCCACACCCTCTAGGTAAATAATGATCTCACCGCAAGGTCTCCTATGATTTATTTGGCAGGGGTGAAATTCTCCCACCTTTTTCTGACTAACAGCCTGAAATGTTTTCTTTCATGTATCACTTCACACTCACAAATTCATCCCTAGCTCCTGCATCCTATCTGCTCCAGTCTGGCCTGTGTCCACGAGCCATACTCTGTGTCTGGGCTGCAACATTTCTTTCCTTTCCTGGCATTTCTAATAAGGCACTTCCTCAGCTCCAAGAAATCCACTTACTCTGTCCCAGGCTTGAAGAGACCCATGCCACCACCTTCCCTTTGCCTGCCAATCTTGCTGCTGCAAACTCTTCCTACTTTTCTCTTTGTTTTTTGTTCTTATGACCCGTGGGGCTTTTAAGGGGTTGGGGGTGGTCTTAAATGTCAAAAAAGAGACCCCTCTTAGTATTATTTTAGACTAAACATGGTCATACTTATTATTTGCCCTGTTCTGTGTACAGTGGGCTGTAGTGTAAATACTTAGAATATTTCTAAAGGTTGAAATAAACAATGAAAACAAGATTGGAAATGTCACCATCTTTCAGAATTTCCACTCTAGAATGATGACCTTTTTTTTTCTTGTGTTTGTTCCATAAGATATCTTGGCTGAGATTTTTTTGCAACCTTCTTCCAAAATCTTGCAATCAAATTGTTGAACGTTTGTCACCTAAGATCTGAGCCACTCACTTCTCTGTCCCAGCTACCCCTAATACTGCTTTCATGTCGTCTCCATTCTAATACTCACATTTTTTCTCCTAAAGAAATTATTCTGTGAATTCAGTGTTAGTTCCCCTGAAACCAAATGACTCCAGAAATACGTTTATTTGAATGTTTTGTACATGCATAAGGACCAACTTTATGAAAATTGAACTATGTTTTTAGTTATGGATAGATATGCAACAAAAACACTTCATCGGTGCTGGCAGCCTGTAATCCCAGATAATCCCCTTTATGTTACCTGTTTTTGTCATTGTTGGACACAAGCACAAGGAGTGCATTGTCTCATTGTTTGACCTTTCACATTTCCTGTGACAGTAATTTTCATCTGCCCCACATCTAAACATGTAGGTTGGCATCCAGGTAATTTTATCCAAAATTTGAAAGTTCCTCAAAGCAATTTGATTTCCTTTGGAGCTGACCCAGTAAAGCCTCATGGTCATCCTGAGTGCTCAGATGATTTTCCTACCATTTTCAGAATGCAAGAAGGAAGGAAGGAAGGAAGGAAGGAAGGAAGGAAGGAAGGAAGGAAGGAAGGAAGGAAGGAAGGAAGGAAGGAAGGAAGGAAGGAAGGAAGGAAGGAAGGAAGGAAGGAAGGAAGGAAGGAAGGAAGGAAGGAAGGAAGGAAGGAAGGAAGGAAGGAAGGAAGACTGATCAAACAGTACATTAACATAATGCAAGCAATAATTCTTTAGGATACTGATCCATTTCTGACAATTTTTGCTAAGCAACCAGTCAGATGGCTACACTCAGATGTTTTGAAGTGATATTTAACCTCTCATGTTAAAACCTTTTATGAATGGTGAAGGAGTTTTCTGCAGTGACTTGACCTGGCTTATCTGCATGAATGGTTGAGTGAACATGACTGATTTTAAAGGAAGGGAGGAGTAGCTATGTCATACACATGTATTTCATACTTCCTTATTTTTTAAACGTACTTTACTTCAAATACCTTGAAGTATCAATTCCATGTTCCCAAACTTATTTTAATATTGATACTATTTTTACCCAAATAAAAGTGAAAGTTCTTTCTGATCATTAAGAGGAATAAAAAATATTGGCACACATATAAAGCCCCAGGAGCTTTCAAGTAGCATTAAATCATACCTTTAATAAACTTATGATTTCTCCCAACTGACTTCATTATCTGAAGACTGCCTTACCTGAGCAACTAACCAGAAGCATTATTTAAAATATCAGAGTTTCTATACTTCTTGCTTAACTTTTTTCTGGAGTTCTTAGGATATGCCAAAAATCTGAATTTTCACAACTCTATCACATCATCACCTGGGCTTTTTACTGCATCCATTTCACATAAGGGCACTGACATGGACGAAATAGAAGTGACTTTCCTGGTAGCAGTGATTTTTTTTTGGTGGCGTGGGGGGGGCTGGTATGAGTACAATTAATTCAGTCCACTGTCAGTAAAAGAACTTTAATCACATTCCTTATCTAAAGTCATTGCTGGCTTTAAAGGACTATTTTTACCTTTGCACTTGAATAGCTACCTGAGGTAGCAAGATGAGACTTCCACACTCTAAACCCCTTAGGAGATGGTCCTATAGTGTTCCCACCTTGCACATGCTTGGCATGGCAGAAATGATATCTGGGCTCCAGCCAAAGCCTCGTGACTTCCCATTTTTGGCTGTGTGTGAGACCTCACCCTTTCCACAGAGGCCATGGAAGCTATGGGAGTGAGCATTGCTGTCGGGAATGCTGCATGTTATAAACATGGCCAGTGCTCCAGCAGAGCTCGTGGGCCTCATTCTAGGGATTGAAGCAAAATATTTCTTCATTACTTCTGAATTTTAGAGCAAATACAGAACAAGCCCATGGTCTCTCCAAACCTCAGGCAATTTACTTTGGCTACCAATACACCCACAGAAAGAGTTTTGCGATTTATATATTTATCCTTTCCTTACTTAGTATTGATTCTAAATAAAGAAGAAACCATGCTTGACGGGAAACCTATGAGTAAGGACATATGAATTAAAGAGTTTGTTTTATCTACCCACTTTCCTTCTACTGTTGCCAAAGAAAGTTTTCTTCTTTGTAGTAAAAGTAATGGTGCTCTGCATATAATCAGTATGGTATAGATCAAATAGAAGTTCTTTTTCAGATACTGAGTACTGAGAAACTATCAAATTATTATTCTACTCCATTATTCATATTCCATTAATCTTATCAAATCTACCCAACAAGGAATATGTACTGACAAGCATCCAAAAAATTCACCTTTCTTATTTGCCTATCACTATAATCCATCATTTTATACATCTAATTTATTTATTTTAAGTTTAGTTTAAAAGATCTTATGTCTGCAGCAGAAACAAAAAGGAGATACTTTGTGACAGCAAGTGTCATGGAGAAAATTAATCTGAACAGACAACACTGTTATGTACCAATGATTTTATTTTACATTCATATACTCCTATCAGTGGTAAAATGCAGCCATTTTTCCTCAATGGATAAGTTTAAAATAATATTTTTGTTATGTCTGTGGAGAACTATAATAACCTTGAACCAGCACTCCAGATGCAGGTTGCACTATATAATTAGGTACCCTAGATAAACATTACTGTAGAAGTTAGAACTGAATGAACTTTTAAGGAATGGAAAGAAAGGGAATTATGATACAGTGGTAAGAATACACTTCAGGCAATGGTCATGTAGCAGTGTTTTCCTGATGATAGTTTTACCCATTTGTTTTAGTAAATAAGCAAATGGATTTGGAAAAAGAATTAGGTTTTCTTTTATTTTTTTAAAATGTATGCTCACTCCTTGTAATTGAATTTCAATGGGATACATATTACTCCATGATGGGTTGAAAAAGCAGTTCAGCCCCTAAGCACTTGCATGCACACACTTCTCAGCTTCCTTAGAAATTGCAGTTTTGTTTCATTGATATAATTCCAACATTTGCCACTACTGCACTTCACAGAAATGGCCATCAGGCCCATGTTGGACCCAGTGATATGGTTAATGCAAGAAAAATAAAAATATCCCACAGAGAAAACAAATCACCAGAGGAGGATACTTATGGGATGCAGAACCAATGGTACTTTTAAAGCATGCCAGGTTCTCTTCTTTGTGCAGTAGGATGAAATATGGGTGCACACTTCTCTGCTGCTCTGGCTTTGGAGACTGGGCAATGAACTCATCCAGGCAGCAGAGGTGAATATCATGTGAGGTAGCCTCATGCAAGGAAAATGGCCTCATTTGTCCTGAGGCTGAAAACAGTGCTGAAGTCAATCCCACAAATTTCCAGATGTTCTGAAGGAAGCCTAAAAGTTAAACAAGGCTCTATAAGAGACCTGTACTACCCAGATGAATGGTCCTTCCATGTCTGGCCCAAATGAAGAGACAATTTTTTTACTCACTGTGTTAGTCTATAAAGTTGAACTCAATTTAAGAACTGACTGATTATTTTCTCCTATGCCAAAATAAAGCTGCCTTAATGGTAAATCTGAACTGGCTTGTCATGGTGATAATAAAGGCTTCACTTGTAGTCATGGAGAGTGTCTACTCCTCACCAGTGCTCACATTCTGCATGCCATTTTCCTGACTCATGCCTTCATTTTAGTTCTGGGAAAGTGGCCCGTACCTAAATTGAACATGAAGGAAATGGGTGCCTGCAACCAAAATAAGACTGTAAAAGGAGAGAAACTTGAAAGTTAAAAAAAAGAGAAAGGGAGAGAGAAGGAAGGACAATGCTTAGAGAGTGTCAGAAATATTCTTATTCACTTGAGCAAGATATATGAGAGGATTTATGAAGCATATATGAAATTACCAGCTTTACTTCTGTGAACTGTCTTGGGAGAGCTGCTCTGTGGCATCTAGGAGTGGCAGATAGTTCTGTTTTGGTGGGTGTTTAAGGATGGATATTTCAATCAGATGACTTTAGTGTTGCAACACATACTAGTTTAACCAAGACATGAAACGGCCTATAAACAATTTCAGGTCCCTAAAATAATTAAATAAATGCTGTGTGTTTATGGTTGAGTGTCATTTCAAGATCATTTCCCAGAAAAGCATTGAAGTTAGGGGCACAGCACACAGCTGGGAGTGATCACCTGCATTTCATAAAAACTTGAATAACTCACGCAGCCAGCATCAGATAGACACATGTGAAAGCACATATTTCAGCTACAGAAATGACTGCAGACATCACCAAAGCAAAGTTGTTACCTTCACTTTCATGTACAAGAAGTAGCCAGGGTGACTAACATCTCCCAGGTACTGCACAGTGATGGCTTTCTTGTTTCCATTTTTTTTCCTTTTTTTTCCCTCTTAGTCAGAATACTTGGAAGTGCACCCCTGAACCCTGGTGTATGTAGTCCTTGCTTGATGTTATAGAAAGGCTTTCTGAAATCATCCCTATTTTTTCTCTTGGAGCCGCAGTTGTCATCCATCAGGGCCCAAATTTGCTTTCAATCCTATCACACTATTGCCAGGAAAAACAGCAAAAAAAATCATAGGTTTCCAGTGTCTTGTTGCAGTGACAAGAGCCTTTAATGTTCATTCCACCCCTAACTCTGTGCCTCGCTGCATCATGGTTCCTTTTAAAGGAGATGATGAAAAGAAAAGTATAGAAATTGCCTTTAGATCAAAAAATAACCTGAGAATCTTTATTTCTCCTCTGGGAAATCCCTTCTTTTCAAGACAGGCTCATCTGTCAAAATAAACTATGGTGACATTTAAATACTCTTCCTTAGTAATTATGTTTCGCTTTTCAGTTTTGTAATTAGTTGTTATTTCTAATACACAGTGGCTGCAAAACTCCACAGGCTCATAACTCACTCCTGACTTCTTGAAACAAGACATTTCTTCATGTGGAGGGGAATCAGAAGTGCTTCTGTCTTTCTAAATCACAGATTTGGTGAGGGGAAAACCAGCAGTTTGTCAGTAACTGGAATAGTACAGCCTGAAGGCAAGATGCACAAAAGTTGATCTGGAAAATGCAATTTACACTAGTGTTCAAAAAAGACCCCTCATAATTTTTTAATAGACACTCCAAATATTCACAGTACAAATGGCCATAGTATAAGTAACCTAAGGGCAAGAAACCCTTGGCAAAGGCTTGGAAATGGTTAAACAGTGGAAGCCTGTTCTTTGGCTTAGAAAAGAAGTGAATCATGGTATAAAGCCAGGTATTGTTTCTGGGATTGGGGCTATCTCAGGCATGGATGACCTGCAGGAGGAGGCAGGCAGCCAGCTAATTAAAATCTGCAGATGACTAAGTTGTTTTCAGTAATAAAAACTACGGAGGTTTGTGAGATGCTAAATGATTTGTACACATTGGAAATTTCCCACATGGTTAACTTGTGTAAATACATTGCTGTCAATGTACTTCGAACAGAAAAACATTCTTCTGTATATGTAGGACCCAGAAAATGCCAAAAAATTTTATGGAAAAGCTCAAGGAGGGTGACATTCTCCTTGATTATCTGAAGAGGAGACCTGTGTCTTTACAGCTGCAGATCAAAAACCAGGACAAGTGCCTGAAAGACCAGGATCACACCTGGGTTTCTTGCACAAGAATACATTCCCAGCCACAGAGCTGGAAGGAAATGCCTGGTGTGGCAGAGGGATACCCTGTGCTGCTGTCATGCACGGTACCACCCAGGCTTACCCACGGCATCCCCGCAGTGGTACCAGAAGTGTAAACGTTGTGGCAAACAGAGAAACCCAGAGAGCCACAGTGTTTGATTGCAGCTCCACTGCGCAAGTTGTGACACCACAGAAAGGTCAAGCACACTGGGTGTCCATTTGGCTGCCTGCCTGCTCACTCAGGTAGAGACCCCTCAGCTTCAGACTTCAATGCCACATTTAGCTGGTGTCAACAGGAAACAGCCTGTGATGGTGAGGTGTCATTGCAGAAGGAGGCTATATATAGGTGAATACTCAGAAATGGTGTGTACTTTCAGAGGGCGAGTTCAAGGAACCAGGATAAAAGTTTCCACCAAGCTAGAAGGAAATGGGGAAACCTTCAAACTACTCTGAGTCAGGTCTTCAGGGAAACCTCGGGGAAGCAGCCCGTCTGGATGCTCACCCCACTTTCCTCACTCCTTTGATGTTGTCAGAAGAAGGTTTTTCTCCACAAGGGGTGGCCTCGGAGCAGACAGCTCTGCCCTAGCTCTGGCAGGGCTGCTGAGGCAGGAAGGCCCAGGGCAGCCACAGGCTGTCCTGTCCATGGCATCCTGCAGCTCATCCTTCTCCCGGTGCCCCTCCTTTACCCACAGCCTTTTGACTACCAACACTTTTGGTATGACCACCCATCTCCTTTTCACCACTTGCTGATCTGTTTCACAGGAGTTTCCATTTCACAGATTCCCAGTTTGTATTGTGTCACTCATCTCTGGAGTTTCACTCAACTGGCAGTGCCGGACACTTATTAAAAAAATCTTTGCTAACTCCTTCCCTGCCAGCCACATGAAAAAAAGCAGAATGTGAAATATAAACCTCTGTTTAGGCTTCATAAGTATAATGTTTAAGCAGCAATAAAACATTGAGAACATCTGAAATCACTGAAGAAGTTAAAGAAAACAGACAGGACTTGCTTTTCTTCATGGGTACCAATGCATTTTCATTTACTTCTTTCTATTAACTGGGTTTCCTTGACTGTGTCTACAGCCATTTCAATTGTAATTATGTAGCAGTTAACCTGTTCCTCATGCCTAACACAACCCATAATTAGTTGTCTTGTGTCCACAGTTTATGACTCAACTCCATGTGGTTTTTCTATATCAAAGGCTTGGTTACCAGATTTTTTTTTTCCCTACCACAGTACTTGTGCCTGTAGTGGAGGAGGGCAGCAAAACCTGAGCACATCTGTTTTGTTTGAGGACAAAACCACCAGAAAATAGACAGTTTTAAGAAGATCTTACTTGGGTGCTTTCCAAATAGTACACAGTCTTGTAGGAGAAACTGTTTTCTTGAGGACTGATCCTTCTATTCATATAGTCAAGTCGTCACTTGGACATAGATGTAAAACCTTCTCAAAACAAATACTATCTTTGTCCCTTATCTGGGGACAGAGGGAGAAATAAACATCCTAGGATGGAGATGAGCATTCTTCACTGACAGGCAAGAATTTTATACCATGAATTCATCAACCTCTACATTAATTATGTTTCATTATCTCTTAGAGTTCCTCATGTGAACAGATAAGATCATTTCACATGAGAATACAGACTAATTTGATAAATAGATAGCTTTGCTGAATGAGAATGAACATTTTAATAAGTGTTTATGCAAGTTTTCCATTTGATTAATTTTGCAGTGACACATGGGGAGAAGAAATGTACAAAAAATAAGCAGGTCCTTTAGACTGATGTAAGAAAACAGCCAACCACTATTGGAGAATGTTTAGATACGAACAATTAAAGGAACTGACCTAAATGTTAGCTCCATGGCCTGTGTGAGAAGGCAAGCCTGACCACCCTGGATGCTGCATGCTCAGCTCAGCTGCTGCGTCACAGAAGTGGCTACAGCAGAGGAGCAGTGTCATAGGCACTGAGTTATGTCCTCTCCACCAGACTGGAACAGAAACTGCTGGGAAAGCTTCACTTTGATTATCTTTGCAGGAGGGATGTATTTGCCCTCCTTAAATCACAGCTGGAGATTTTATCTCAAAGCTGTGATGCAGCCATTGCTGAGTAGTCCTCATTAATGAGGCTTGTGGTTAAAGGAACCTGTTAAAAAGTTCCAATATCAGATAAGAAAGAAAAGTGCCCTGGGAAGGACTTGGTTTTTTCCCAAATGAATTGGCAGTTTATATGAGCTTTGTTTGTTGAAGTCTCCCATTTGACCATCAAGGCTGTGTATTTTTGTTCAAGGACACGATAAGCAAAGTCTGATGTATGCCTTCAATGCTTTTACAGAATGGGCAGTCTGTCTCTCCCTGATTTTCTGTTTTTTGAGTACAGTTCTACTGGCAACAGAGCAATGAATACAAAGTCCCTTGTATAATTTTCCTGGCAGCAAGGAATAAATGATGTACTAATGCTTTGGCTCTTGAAGGATTATTAATTAATATGTATGAATAACTGAATTGTAGTTCAGCAGAAGGGGAAAATACCATGGCAGATGATTCAGTTAATGTGGTCCAAATTATCTTGCCCCAAAATATTTACAAAAAGTTGAACCCTAATGAATTTTGTGTGTGTTTAACCAGATCAGAGCCATGATCAGAGAGATCTAGGACTTCCAGCTTCTAGTAGGACCCACTCAGAGCAGTGGTCCAGACAGGAGGAGTTGTTGAAGTGCAGAATCTACTGCACATTTCAGATTCCTGTGCAGTGAGGGAGGGAGTGAGATAGCAAGCAGTCTTGTGTCAGTGTTTATAGTAACCAGGACAGGCCCTTCGAGTTGCCCTTGTGGCCAGGTTCTGACAGAAGCCAGAGAGGAACAGCTGAGAGCTGCACTTACCAGAAGGAGCAGCAGTAAAATCAGCCATGATGCTCATTTCTCTTGAAGAAGCTACTGCTATCTTTTCAGTTGGTTTTAGTATATATTTTTAATACTACCACACAGTTGCTTTTATATTTAAAACCTGAAGTGAAGGATTGATACTCCAGCTTTTCCCTTCTCAGCAGAAAGAGATGTTTACTGTCATACTCTCTGGATAGCAATGCAAGGCATCCATGTATGCATAAAAGCCAGAGTACCTTTTCACAGCTAAAAATAAGAAGAAAGGGAACTTAATGCAGAAATTTAACAACTATGGCATTTAAAGAAGTCTGTAGTGCTGCCTGTTTCCTGGTTAGTAAAACTTAAAGTAGGACTTTCCATTAAAGTAGCAGGAATTCAAGTGTCATTATCATATGGTTTTAGATCAGCCTCTAATATCTGCTGTATTGATTCCTATTAGCTAAAAGAAATGTTATTTATATCAAGGAGAAAACCTATGGCAACTCAGACATGACTTATAGAATTTCTTTCCAAGGAACATTTTCTTAAGCTTTTCTGTTTGTTAGATCAGCAGATATTTTACAAACAAAACGAAACCAAACAAAAACCAGGACCCATAATGTTTCAATTGGAAAAGGCTAAAAAGTCAAACCCGCCAAGAAATGGTAAGAAAACATTTCAGACCTAAGGGCAACCAGATGGCCTAAATTACTGGTAGTTCATGGATTTTTACTTAGAATAGAGGAACATGAACAGGACTATTAAGCTATAAATTAAAAAGACACATTTACATGAGAGATTGTGGGTTCTAGAATTTAGGCTCTAGGAGGTATTTTCTCAGTAAATTTTCTGTGAGCTTGGGAGATTATTTGTTCTAAGTCTTTTGCAGACAGCATTTGACTACAGGTTTGGACTTTATTCCTTTTCAGTCCTGAAAATTAAAGGACAAGATTGTACTTGAGTTTGTAAGTATGCATTGCATATCTAACCTAAGTAATTTTGTCCCTTTTCTTGGGGTGAGTTTTCTTATGGGGAAATGGAAATACTTGCTTTCTTCATAGTAGTGTGGTGCATCTTTATGTATAGAAATACCTTTAGGTCTCCATATGGGAGGCACCTCAGAATAAAAGTGTACATGAAAAACATTCATAAGTTGAATCCAGGTCACCTAACTTAGGCAACTAACTAGTGGCTAAACTTTGGAATCTAATACATATTAGGGAACAACATTCCCTGTATAATAAATGGAGAGAAGCAAGTTATTGAAGACTCTTTGGATGGAGGTCTTCCTTGCACATCTGCATTAGAAAGAAGAATATTGAAGACTTCTGCAAGTCTTCTGAGGCATTTCTTTTACTTCATGGACAACTTCAGCATGTAAGAATTACTTTTTAGGTTGTAAAATTATAACACAATTTCCAGGGCCCCTTCTTGTGCAGGATGGTTCCTACCTAGTGTTTTCACACTAACAAAGAGAACTGCTAAGTTTTTGAATGTTTGTCCATGAGTTGGGCTAAACACAGCAGTGAAATGACAAGCACAACTACCTGGGGTATTTTTTTTTTAAACACTGAAGTGAAAACTTTTTATTTGAATATTCAAAGAGAAGCTTGAAAAATAGAGCAGGCTGTTTTATTTGATCATTGCACTCTTCATTTCATAGATGGCTGCTGCAATAAGCAGCCTCTCCCTGTAATTGTGGTAGTGCACAGTTGCTGCTGTCTCAAGTTGGTTGGCTCATTTAAGATGGGAGTCAAAGTATGCTGCCTGTTTTAGCATTTAATCCCAACAGTTTAGAACAACCACAGTTTTATAAGCATATAATTCATCTCAGTTTCCTATGAAAGTTATAAAGGTTTTCATGGTCATCCCAGTTTTCAAAGATTAACTTTACAGGTCACCAGAAGCTTATATGAACACCCCTTTGTAAATTTTCTCTCCATATTTTCCACCTCCCAGATTAGATACTTTCTGCTGTGTTGCCTGGTGTACAGGTCAATACCATCCAACTTCTCACTTAGCCCTCTATTTAGAGGTCGATGTTGGCTAGTCTGGCTTTCAGCACTGACGCAGCTTTATTATAATAATAATGCATTTTAATTTATGGGCATCCACGCCTGAAGCATCTTAACAAAAACAACTAAAATCTAAATGGCAATAAACAAAGGCAAAAGAGAACTTGGAAGCCAAGAGCTTAAAATCCCTGCAAAACAAAACAGGAAAGGAAATGAGAAAGTCAGAAGCCTTGCCTAAAAAAGTGTTCTGGCATAAGCATGAGACAGTGTGTTCCTGAGGCAAGGGAGGGGACCATCTCTTTTGACCTTCTAACAGAAAATGACCAACAACATCAGCTTGAATTACTGAGAAAGGGCACAGAGGTACAGGAGGTGGGTTTCTCTTACCTCAGAACAGGGAACTTCATTGGAAAAGACACAATAATCTTGAAGTTATGTTGTCCAACTTTGCTTCCCTGAAAATATTCACTGCAAATATGTCTTTCCCTCTAGGTTTGGTTTCATTTGTTTGAAAATATAGCAACAGATCTCTCAAAAAGGCTGTGATGGTCCTGCAGCATTTGAGCTTAAATTAGCTAATTTTGAGAATACTAAGATTATTAGAATACTAAAATTAGCTTATTTTGAGCTGTTCTGTGTATGCACTCATATATAGCTATACTACACATACATAGCTAACTAGACTGTATATACACTAACTATCTCAGAACCCAAAGGATTAGTAGGTTTAAGAAAAACACAAAAGGTGTGTTAGCGTAGCTTTTATTTTTTTGGTCTCTTCAGCAGCATTTTTTTAATCAATCTTATTATTTCTGTGCCTCAAGTGTCTGTCTGATCTGTGAACTGAGAATACTTATCTGGTATGATGGAAAATACCATCAACATGGCAAATCTCCTCTTCTGCACTTAATTCTCTCTGTAGCAAATCCTAGCCTTCGCTTGGAGCTCTGCCTTGTGGCACACTAAGCTCCTCTGATCTGCCAGGGTCCCCTCCAGCACCTTTCCTAAGTCAATTCAAATTTTAACAAAGCCCTTGACTGGAGGTTTTGTCCCTGCTTTGGAGGAGCTAATGCCAATTTTAAAAAAATCCACTGAAACAACTTTAAAAAATGAGGCTTTTGGGTTTTCAGCCTGTAATTACAGCATCAGTTCCCTTTTATGCTTCTAAATTACAGAGAAGCAAACTGCCCTGTGTTCTGATGTTTTGTTTTTTTAAATTACTCAGTGGCTTTGTGGGGAAAGAGTAACTGAATATTTTTGGTGGTGTTTTATAGGCGACGCCTTCCCCATTAGCTCTTAGGAAGTGATTCTTCCTCACTCCCTAAGGCTCACTTCAGGAGGAATGGAAATTAATCCACTTAAAGAGAAATGGTAATAAAGAATGTCCCCTTTTCATGGTTTAGCCAGCTTGAAACAAACTCTTAAAAATGTGCACATCATTTTTAACAGAGGCTTTGCGTTAACGAGGATTAAGCAGGCTCTGTTCTTGCTTCAAAACATAATTTTCTGGGTAGCCTTGCAGCATGGTTGGCATGGGCCTTGGTGCAAAGAATGAAATGGCGCCTTCGTGCCAGACAGCCAGAAATGTCACCCCACCTGCCCCTACTGGTTCATGCCAGCTTGGCACCCACGTGGCCCTGCACATGGCCTTGCTCCAGCTGCATCACTCATGCAGATGCTGACAGCTTTGCTGGATCCAGCTATAGCCTGAAGAAACTTGTTGAGATGTTTTTAGAGGTTATAGTGACTATTGATCCATCTTCAACAATGGTCAGCTATGTTTCAACTTTCCATGGAGGTCTTCCCTTTTGCTGTTATTTTTCCCCTGTCTCTCCAATTTTAGCGTGTCTTTCAGGTTTTCCCCTTTACACCAAGAACCTGGCCTTCTGCTGATTGCCATGACAGCCTGTCTCACAGTTTACACCAGGAGCTGTCCCCCAAAGTCATTTTATGACAACAGGAGGGCTGGGTGGCAGAAGCTGGGTTGTCAAGGAGAGAGTGAAAAAAATTGCAGCATGTTTAATATTTAATCATTGCATCCAGATAATGTCCAAGCTGAGGAGTTGCACACTGCTGGTGGAACACACAGCAGGTTCATCCATCCCACCAGTTCACCAGACTCTGTAGAATAGAATGGAACAGAAAAGAGTAAATAGAATAGAATAGAATAGAATAGAATAGAATAGAATAGAATAGAATAGAATAGAATAGAATAGAAAAAAATTCAATACTATAGTGCAGTTTGAAGGGACCTACAAGAATTGTTTAGTCCAACTGCCTGAACAATTTGGCACTGACCAAATTAAAGCCTGTTATTGAGGACATTGTCAAAATGCTTCTTAAACACTCAGAGGCTTGGGGCATTGACCATCTCTCTAGGAAGCCTATTTCAGTGTTTAAACACCTCTTGGTAAAGAAGTACTTTCTAATGTCCAGTCTAAACATCCCCTGCAGCTTTGAACTATTTCCACATGTTTTATCACTGGATACTAGGGAGAAAAGATGATCACCTCCCTCTTCACTTCCTTTCCTGAAGAAGGCACTCCTCTCCCAATTTATACATGTGCTTGGCATTACTTCATCCTAAGTGCGGAGTCCAATACTTAAATTTTATCCCATTAACCATAGCTCAAATCTCCAATGTATCTAGATCCCCCTGCAAGGCATCTTGTCTCTGAAGTGACTCAATAACACCTCCCACTTTGCTATCATTGGCAAAATTTTGAATGGTGCACACAGCTGGGCTGACAATGCATGGAGCTGGGCGCTAAATCCACTCAAACATGCTTGTGCTGTCTGTCCATCTCATGGAACCATTGTTCTCTACCATGCCTTTCCTAACTTTCAAAGCCAGTTTGTACAGGCCTTTGCAACCAGCAGGTTGTGTATGACATTGCTGAAATGCAGTCATGGGCCCATAGCCATGAAATTGTGCCTATTCATGATTTTTTTTCCAGCATGGGAAAGGAGCAGGATAGACATGTCAATTAGTGAGTTGTCTCATTTTACTGCTTGGTTCAAAGAAAACATGAAGCATTTCAGAGATTCTAATTTCTAAAGCATTTCTCCAATAACTCATGGATTTTTATTTATTTATGGATCAGTAACTGCTTTGATTCATTTCTGGTGTTTTTTGCCCAGGCTGTTCTGTTGTACCTGGATGATGATCCAGCCAGACCATTGACTTTAATAAAGTCTAGAATTGTCTTTGGACCCCAGACTTGCCAGATGGCAAAAAAATGAACACTTTCCACCACTTTTAGATTTTAATTTTCTTGGGCTATGGCAGACATTTAAATATACAAAAATTACTAAATCTCTGATTTACAGTCAAGCCTCCTTATTCTTCTAATATTATTTTTATTCTAAATTTACTTTTCTTTAGTTTATTGTACTCAGTTTACACATACTCCCAGAATTAACTTAATATTGTTCTGTGTCAGCCTCATGGAAACAAGGCTGGATGAAAAATAATCTGATGGCTGTTACACACAAGTTAGGAAAATCGCATAGGCTGCGAAATTCCTTTTTTCTGGGATTATTAAAATTGTATTATAAATGATATTGCACTCTGGTGAATCATACATTATTTGTAATGTGCTTTTAATTGCTGTTATATGACTAGATATGTGGTTGAGTTTCATGTATTTTGTCATTGCAGAGTGGAGCAATAAAATGAGAAAGAAGCAATCGTTCTCTGTGGCATCTTTAACAAAATCTGATTTTTCCTTTGAGAACCCCCAGGAAAAATCACTATTCTCTGTCCATCTTGCTACAGAAAAAACAAGTCCACAACACCTTCAGGTCATTATGGTCCATTGTTGCAACACTGGGATAAAATTTTGACCCAAATAGCAATTGTTCAGTCCCTTGTAAAACACAGGAAACAAGAGAGAGCTTTCATAACTGTAGAAAGGGGCATCATTTGAATTTTGGCCTGCAAATTTGCAGAGGTGAGCTTTTCCACAAAGAGTCCAGTGCTTCCATCGCCACTGCTCAGCAGAAAGGGATGATTTTGGCTGCCCCGCCAAATGTCCATTCAGGCTGTGCCTGTGCTCACCCAGATCACACGTTCACACACCCAGGCACACCCCTGAGATGGCCCTGCTGGGACAGGGACCTGCTGCACTGGGGGAGAGCTGGCATGGGCAAGGCCAAGCAGCAGCCCTGGTCTGTGGCAGCCCCACCCAGCAGGCTGCTCTCTGAGCACCTGTGGCTGTTGTGGTTCAATTGAGAAATGAATGTTGAAAAGGCTGTTTGCTTCGGGGGTGCTTGGACACTCATCCTCCTGCTGGTTCCAGGAGAGTCTGCAGGGCTGAGCAGGGCCTGCAGTGGTGGTGCAGAGGGCATCCTTCTCTCTGGTGCAGGGAAAGGGACAGGAGGAACAGGAGAGAGGAGGCAGCTGAGAGATTATTATCATGGAAAGATAGAACTGGAGGGGAAACCCGTGTCAGTTCACCTGATTCACCACTATTACCACAAACTCGGATTTGTTTATCCAGATTGTGGAGCCTAAGGATTTGGTTGTCAACTAATGTGTGAGGGAGAAGTGAAAGATGTGGGGAGCTTGAGGACTGACACTGCAGGGACATCCCTGGCCAGGGAGGAAGACACAATGGTGTGTGAGTGGGAGGGGTGAATGGAGATGTGTAGGGGAAGGCACAAGGCCTTCTGTAATCTAGCCAAGGCACCAGAAATACAGAGTATCCTCAGGCTCTTGGGAAATCCATAGGGCTTGGACACCAGTAAATGGTTGTTCCCAGTGCTTGTCGTGTCCCCAGCACGGGGACAGTCAGAGTCAGCTGGTACTCAGCTGAGACTGGGACATGGCTTAGAGGCCACCACTGCCAGAGACCATGTCTGTATGGGGCCAGGACATGCTCCAAACACCTGCCCAAGTGGGACAAGGGGGTTGTACTTTGGGACATACAATGAAAGAGGGCTTTTAGCCGTGTTTGGGGGATGCAGCTTCGAGGAATATCATTCAGTCTTGCAAAATGATTCTTAGTAATAGGTGAGTTTGATGTGTCAGTAAGAAAACCAGTGTTAACCTCCATTATATTTCTGAAGTACTGTTTAAATTGATCAAGTTTGAATTAGAGTTTCATTGCTGATGGGAGCCACAGAGTGGGAGAAATTGTGGTTTGGTGCCAGAATCAACTCTTAATTCCAGTGTGATCCAAGTGTTGCCAGAGAGATGCAGTTTCTGTATCATTTCAAAGATAAGATTTGGGCATTATATGAGATCAAGAGATAAATATATGCTTTCTTCCTGGTGGAAAGGAGATTTGTTTTGCAGAATAGCCCAAACCATGACTTTGTCGTCAGACCTTCATGCAAGAGTGACTGGCATAATCTGTATAGACTGTGCTCACCATTTTTGACTATCAAGAGGACAAAGAAGTATGCTGATATCTTGATTTTTCCAGGTGCACAGGAGTCACAGAGCTGTCAGCCTCTTGGAAAATGGTATTATTGGTTTACTTCTTGCTGTAGCAGTTCTGTTCCTTCAAAGAGCCTAAGTAGATGAGATAACCAGAAGTGGCAAAGGGAGAAAAAGACAAAGGAGTGAAATTGCAAAAGACTTCAAGAAATTGCAAAAGACTTCCAGCCATTTTTTTTTAATCTTCTTGGAAAAGAAATTTTGATGCCTACCTTCAGCCTAATGATTGGCTGCAGGACCCACTCGCTTCTCCAAGCATTCAGGTGTAGATATTTTAATGAGATGATGGAGTGGAAAATAGGATACAGTCAACATATTGTGTAACCCTTCATGTTAAAGGAAAATTTTATTATGATAAGTAGATAGATTATCATTTGCTTGTGAGGAAAATTTAATAGACTTCTGGTTTGCTATTGAAATAAATAACTCTGCAACAAGTTTGGGTCTATTTGCAGGCCTGTGGTGCTTTGACAACAGTAGCCAGTACCTTACTGGGAGCTGAGTCCAACAGTAAAAACATGAAAGACAGCATCATGGCCTCTAGATGGTTTGGTTGCTGGAAGAGCTGACTGGATTTTATCTTGGAAGGAGATAAGAAACATGCAGACAGAAACAGCTCAGTCTGAGATGGGGACAATAAATTAGGCCATACATTTCTTGAGGGCATCTCAATAAAAACAAAATTAACATCACTATTACTTGGGAGCTATGGTTTTAAGTTCAATTAAGTTTAAGCCAGTTTTTTGTGAAAGAGTTGAAGGACTTCCAAAGTAAAAACACGATGTTAATAACATCAAGGTTGACATAAAAGCTTTGTTATCACAAATGCATCTTTTGGATCTCAGCATATGCTTTTTCTGAAGTCTTGCCTTCTTAGGCAAGAATAATTTCAACAGTAATCTGCTTTGTTGCTCATTTGGGTTCTGTTCTTGGATAAAAGATACAAGATCCCGAAGTGGTAGTGTATGGTGAGCACCATCAAGGAATATTGGGGAAGATTCAGCTACATATAGACATGTTAATACCATCATGTTTCATAGCTGAGACATTATTTTGCATGCTAGTTCATGGAGGTCAGTTAATCCAGAATTATAGGGCATATTGACATTTTTTCAATGTTCTTTACTGAAATTGATTACCATAATTCAACACCTTGGAGCTTTAAGAAATACACACAAAATGTGTCAGACTTGAGCAATGTCTGTATTTTGTATTCAATCCATGGACTTGAAGATTGTTCTTCCCCATTGTAAGTGCCTTCACACCACATTCTTGTCTTTCTTTAGTTAGCACTCTCTCAGTCTCTCCTATTTTGCTTTATACCAGCAGTGGTATCTTTCCGGGAGCCAAGGAACTGACTTCAGATCTCTCACATCCCAAGTATGTGCCTTTACAAACAGCTTGTTTTCACTGGAAATTCCAGGGAGACACTGCAAAATTCTTCCCAAGAAAGATGGCGTGCAAGCACTCACTGAAATGGGTTGCTTTTGACAAATACACACTTTCTAACAAAATGGAAAATTCCATGCTGGTCCTGTACTTGCGGAGATGCTGATGTAAGTGCACTTGCCTGAATGCAGTTGTGCCTAGCACCCCAAGAAAATGAGAAGAAAAAAACCCCAACCCAACCTCAAAAGTGAAGAGAAAAGTTAAATGTGAAGCCATCATTCATAACATGCCAACAGCATTGTGGTCAGCCAGCAAGACAAGGTGACAAGTCACGCTTCTGCTTAAGCTTCATGCTCACTTCTGATGAACAAAACAACATACAGGTGGTCTGTTCCCACCTTTATTTGTCTGGAGTTCCTTTGCAACTGGTAATCAGATCCTTAGATCCTGCTGCATCAGACAGGCCAACAGATCTTCCTCACCTCTCTTTTTGTTTTCAAAATTTTGGATTGTCTCCAATTTTCTTTGTTCTTCTTCCTTGTCCCACTCACCAAAGGCTACCTGCCACTCACATTGGGGAACATGCATGCACTGACACCCAGAAACAAATTTTATGTCAAAAGAACATACTGAGAAAGAATTTCAGTAGTCATTCATAGCCCTTCCTATACTCAGCTTCTCCATACTTGGCTTTCCTCTGTCCATTTTCTTTGTCTCTTGCCTGACTCTGCTCTAATCTGGACGTTATCTCCATGGACTATGCAAAGTACTAGACCAAAGAGCAAATAATCACAGGACTGTTTAAATTGGAAACAAATAAAAATGGACAATCAGGTAAAAGACACCTTATTGGCTTTCTTGCAAGAACAAGGAGATACTTAGTCATTTTTAAAGCACTACAGTGTAAATCTTACCAAAGGGAAATGATCTTATATTATGCAGAAGCACTAAAGCACAACCACAGGATTTAAGTAAAGCCAAGGTCAATAGGAATAATGAGGGGAATTCAACATTTGTATAAGGCTGTAAAATTATGTCTGATGGGAATCTGTTGTGTTTTTTTTTTTAAGAAATGTTAAACCAACATGTTTTTAAAAACCATCTGGGAGTGTTACTGAACACAGCTCATAAAGAGTGCTGATGAGAAATGGAGGACAGGCCAGCACACAGAGGGGAAGAGGGAAGTGATATAACTCTTCTAATATCTAAACCTGTAGACAGAATAGTAGAGAGTTCCAGACTCCTGGTCTGCCTGTGCTGAGCAAAAAAATGGCACAAGCAGTGTGGACATTCTGCACTGTCTTACAGTCATTGTAGAGTGCCTCAGCCCAGTCAGGGTCACACTTGCTACAGCTGGTTAAGTGGAACAAATCCCTACGACCAGACTGGAGAGCTTGAGATTCATGGTCAGGCAAATGGATTTATCATATCTTACTAAATAGAAATTGCAACAGAAGCTCCACTGCATTGCTTTCTGTAGCATCTTGCAGAGCTGTTTCACTTGAATTCTGAAAGCATCTTAATTCTTGCATTTCATTTGTTCTCCATGTGAACAGATTGGCGAGACTGAGCTGTCTAATGAAGTAGAATCCCTTCATCTTAAATCTCTGGAAGCTTCTACTGTGTGGAAAAAAAAGGCTTTTGTGAGAAATCATTTAATTCTTAATTAATTTTTATCACTACTTTATCTTAATCAGAAAAAGAGAACATGAAAAAAGTATAAAGACATTTACTTAAGCTTATTTTATGTAAGTAAATGAGGGATTTTCTTGTAAATTGTGTTCACTAAAACTGAAAGTTTAATAGCAAAATCAAGATAAACAATGTGCAATCCCAAATATACCTCATGTCTATTTCTGAATGTTGAGCTGAACATATTAGATCACTATTAGAATTTCAGCATTTGAACTGAAGATTTAGGGACTGTAAAATTTAGCAATCACTCCAACCAAGCTGAAAAGTCACATTAGTAAAGACATGAAAGGCCTAAAATAAAGCCAGGCTGTGTTTATCCATCTGCTTGAAAGCAACTTTTGTGCATGTGTTAACAAAGTGGACAGTGCCTTTGGAATAACAATCCTTGTGAGTACTGGGTGTGTAACAGGAAGGATTTTTTTTTTTAATGTCCAATGGCGAAAATAGAAAGATTTGTCCACCCTGATGCTAAAAATACAGAATAATTATCATCTGAGGCAGGTGCACTTCTGACCTAAGCATACATTCACACCATGTATTTTCAGGTCCTCTTTGTTTTTGAACTCTTCCTCAAGTAGAGACTTAAAAAGCAGATACAAGTGGCTTTCCTGGGGTGGGAAAACAGTCCCAGAGAGGCAGAGGAAAATGGAGTCTAGATGTGTTTGTCACCTTGTTGCACTGTTGCTTCCCCAGTGACTGTGAAGCATGTGCCACAACCCCTCTGGAGATGGAGGCAGGTGACCTGGACCGTGGTGACATAGGCCTACACCATGTATGGCCTCTGCTCCTCCTGGCCAAGTCCAACATAGCACAAAGATACACTGTGGCATTCACAGAATCACAGAATCACCAGATGGTTGGGGACAGAAAGTCTTTGGAGGTCAACTGATACAACCCCCATATTGAAACAGGGCCACCTAGAGCCAGTCATCCTGGACTGCATCCAGAAATGTTTAAAGTATTTCCAAGGATGGAGACCCCAAAACCTTCCTGGGTAATCTCTTCCAGAGTTCAGTCATCCTCAGTGAAAAAAAAGTTTTGTTTGGTTTTTTTTCTTCTTCTTCTTTTCACGCTCATAGGAGAACATGGATAAAACCCCTGATGTTCATAAGAGATCTCCTGTTTTGCAGTTTGTGCCTATTACCCATTGGGACATTCTGTCTGGAGTCATATAATAAATGAGTATATGTAAAGTCAATGCATATTCAGCCTTCATATTTTTGGTGAAAGAAGGTGAAATTTGATGCTTTCTCCCTTCTGCTTGGATTGTGGTTCAGTTAGTCAGTGTGTTTCATTTCTACTTTCTTCCTTTCCTTCTCAGGGTGCAGTTGTGGTCTTCGCCTCTAAGCCTGCAGGTCACCAACAGCCCCCTCTGGAACAGTTCTTTTATGACCAAGAGGTTTTCTAACACACATGAGATGCTCCTTGTGAGAGCTACAACACAGCATCATATTCCAAACTGCTCCTTTAATTATACTGACTCCTATTTTATCCTTGCTCCTTCACTATTGTCTACTCTTCTTGCAGTCCTAGTCTCCTGCACTTCCCTCAGACCTCCTTTTCTTTTCTGCCATTTTGTAATAGAAGATTATTTAGCCATGGAACTGCTGTTCAGCATGGACAATAGGAGGAACTGCCTGCAGAAGATACATTTCAGACTACTTCTCCATGTCCATGAAGTCAGTAAGGCTTCAGACTGGAAACACAGGTATTTTCTTTCTGCCTGACTGAGGAGTGCATGGCTGGGAGAAAAAAGATGGGAAAGAGTTTGGTGTACTTGGTCATAGACACCATGGCAGAGCTGAAAGCCTGGACCCTAATCACGGGTGTGCCAGAGTCAAAAGGTGACTCAGATCCAGGATATAGGTCTGGGTTCAAATATCTTCAGTGTGTCAGCTCTTCTGAAACATTTCATCACTACATCATTCCTCATCATCTATTCCAGGGCCACAGGAGGAAGGACAAGTTACACTCTGCAAGTGTAAAGGCCTTTTTTGATTCAGGACAGTGTGAATGCACATAGGCTGCTAAAGCAAAAACATCAGCAGTTACTAAAAAATGAAGGACCTTTCTTCCAGAAAGGGCTAAATAACTGATTTCCTTCATGCAAGGTCTTTCCAGAATTATTCATTCGTGTAATAAAAACCAGCCACACTTCTGAGAAAGAAACAGTCTTACACAATGACAAAGAAAGGACACTTTCAATGTTTGTTGAACATTAATTTTGCCTGAAATAAAAAGTAATGGATAACCCAGGTTAAAAAAAAGCCACGTAAGAATGTCTGTATTTGAGCTGCTTTGAAGGTAATCAACACCCAGTTTTTGTTCTCACTTGGTAAGAAAAGCTCCTTTAATACCTTCTGCCAACTCTCTTAAAAGTTTGGCTTCTCTTCTGAAGAGATTGAGTGCAGGCAAAATCCTTCTTACTTTGCAACTTTGGGCCCTATTTGTTTTGGATATGATGGTTAGTGGGTTTGATTCACTAATCTGACTTTATTAAGAGGCTATACAAGGTATCCCACAAAGAACAGCCTGCAAGACAGAGAAAAACAGGGATGCACCAGGGACAGGGGACCTACACAAACTGAACCTACCACAATGTAACAAAGTCGGGGCTTAAAAAAAAATAAAATTAACTAAGGCAAGGGTAAAAGAGTTCATTTTATTCCTCCCAGTCCTCTCAGGCAGAATATGAAGGCAACTGACAGAAGAGACTCGCTACAGTCAGAAACCTAGGGATACCTTCAGTCCCCATTTTCTTTAGTCTTTCTTCATTGTAGGCAGTTTTAGGCCAGTACTTTTAGTCCTTTTTGTGTAGAGCAACTAAATAGTTCTGTCTGTGTCCCACAAATTCTATGTGACAGTGCCTGCTAAAGGAAACCTGTTCTGCATCCATTTAAACTAAGAAAATAGATCCACAATATATTTACACTGTGTAAGATCCCACTTTGTTTTTGGTCCCCTTGCCTTCTAAGCAAACAGATCTAACCACTTGTTGTATAATCATAAACAGACACAATTTACTCACAATTTAATTATTTCTGAAGGTTTAAATAATTTCCCCCTCTAATTTTACAGGTAAATACAACTTTTGTGTGAATGGAAACCACTCCACTTACTGCAGTCAAGTGGAGTTGACATCCATGTTACGCTTCAGCTCATTTCTTTTATGCTTAGAAAGTAAAAACAGGATTATGAAAAGAATTGATGTTTTTTCTCTTTTGTTTTCATTTAAAATGCTTAAAACGTTTTAAAGCATAATCATACTACATTTGCTTTTGTTTGACTTGGTGGGGGGGAGACAGAATTATTCATTTAACTTCAAATAAATAAGTCTTTTCAGAAGGAAAAGCTTAGTTTAACCTCTTGCTTTGAATTTAAAAGTGCTTTCAAATTTTCCTGTGTGAATGATCTAAACTCTTTGACTTGCAGCTGGGGTTCCCTCAACCCCTGGTGGCAGAGGAAGGGGAAATTTCACATCAGATGAAATCTTTGAACCCCTCTGGGCTCTGCCCACCCGTGGTTGCAGCGGGCTCTGTGAGTGAGGTGGCTCTGTGCCTGTGGGAAGGAACAGAGCAGAGTGCCAGACAGATGCACTTAGTGACCATTGAAGCCAAAACTCCCTCTCTGGCCATATTAAAATAAACCTTGGTGCCAAATTTTTCTGAGCACAAAGCCATTGGACTGAGTAGAGAAATGTGAAGTGTTCACTGCAATTGACAGAGGCAATATGAAATACTTTGCTTCTCCACTTGTAACATATTGATATTTAATCAAGCATTTAAAAGAAAACCAGACTGTTGACTCAGGGTGAGCTGGTGAAGTGACCCAGAGACTTAAGATGAGATTACTTTTTTTTCTCTGTTCTTGTCATCAACCAGCAGCAAGCAGGCACTAACCCTTTCCTTGAGCTTCCTGCTGCTTCCAGAAGCAAGTAAACTACGGTAACCAGAGTTCCCAGAGGCTGCTCCTTAGTGGTAACTCCTGATTTGTCCTCTAGCTGGAAATGCACCTCCAGGAATTTGACAGTTCATTCATTATTCTTTCATATTACCCCGGGCCTCTTTCTACTGGTGGAGCTCTAGCAGCAAGGAGACAAGGTTGAACTGGGGTAGGCTGCAGAGCCTGGTCATTCACTTATGTTGTCAGTAAATGAAAAAAGCTACAAATCAAGCTATACTGCTGTGCAACATCAGTCTGAGCAAGACCAGGCATCCGCTGAAATTTCTGTTCACAGAGAAATTTACAAGAGGAACTGAAACAGGGTTCACAGAAAATTTGCAGAGACCAGACTGAAACCAGACATATTAGCATAACCCAGAAAGTTTTTGGATAATCAGGTGTCTGTCTCTGTGGACTCAAAATTCCCCTCTGGCACAACCAGCCAATGTTTGCTTGGGAGGTAGAAGTGAAAAGCCAGTGTATCTGAAATCTGAGCTTCCACAAGAATTTCTCTGGTCGGTGCTCAGCGTTGCCTTCGGGGGATGAGGAGGCTGCTGGGCAGGATGTCGGCTGCTGGGCTGGCTCCCAGCGCCTGCGGTTATCACTCGGGTAATCCCGCACCGTATAGCTGAGCTAAAACTAAGATGTATCCATTTCTTCTCAGCCCATCTTTCCAGAAGCAAGGAGATTTTCTTACTCTGAATAAACACCAAAATAGTATTTTTTCCTTATAATTCTTTGTCTGAACAATGTAGATGAAAATATTTCCTTTTGCAGCAATGACTGTCTATGCTGGCAATAATTGTACTGGCAGTGGTGCAGACTGGCTCTTTTTACTTGCCTGTGGAAATTTAATTTTTCAGTAGGTCCTTCCTCTAAAACATTTACAAATCCCACAGAAACAAGTAAGCCTTGGACATGTGAAAAATTCCAGGCATAAACTTTAAATCATAATTTTAAAAGAACTATAAAAAGTAAGACATATTTTCATGCCTGATGTGGGCCTGAAGATTGCCTTTTACTTTTGAAAATAAACTGTGCGCCCGAAGCCATGATAAATCATACATAAAAAAACCCCATACCATAATTCAGATGCCAGAATTCAGAAAGGGCAGTTCTAAAATGTTCATTTAAAGAAGGATTTTCTCATCCATTTCAGGTTTTACTCAGAGAATGGAGTACTACAGGATGTTCAGAGTCTGGTGGAGAGAAAGGAGAGGAATACTTTTTTCATGGATTGGAATAAAAGCAGAGTTAGACGTCCTGCAATTTAAAATTCAAAACTGAATTTGTATTCCGTAGGCACAACACAGTGAATCTGAATAAAACAAATTCATGTAGATCAGCTAAAGCCATGTATGGCAAATGAGTCTAACCTCATGCTTCTTACAGTATGACTTCATTCATAAGAAACATAAAACTGTCTTTTCCTCATTCTTGCTCTCTCATTTCTGTTGCTTTCTTCTTGCCTGAATAATGCCACTGTCCTAACTCTTCATATCAGAACTCAGTATTGAACCAGTGAGTCAGCATCCTTTCCCACAAGATTCGGTACTTGGGATTTTTCAGGGAAACACTGCCAGCTTGTTATGTCTCAATGGGAATTTTTTTGGAAAACACCTTACATTTGGAACATCAAAAACAACCGTTGAGCATTATGTAGATGAGGGCCAAGGACCCATTATCTTCCCAAAGGATACCTTACCAAGAAGGCAGTAAATTGCCCAGGAGGTGGGGAAATTACTCAAGACCTCCTCCAGTGCTGGCAAGCGGCTCCCTTCAGGCATCTCAGGATTGAACATTAACTTAGTCTAGAGAGAGCGAAAAATATCTTCAGGGCTGAATTTCAAACTCAGCATTCTCCTACAGAAAAAGAACAGGAATGGCTATTAAAGAACTGTAGTTTCTTTATTCTTATTATTGTAATTATTTTGATTTTATGTACAAATAGCCAGCTCTGGAAATATACTTTTATTTCTACAGTTAAAATTTCTGTGGGAATGGAACTTTCTCTGGGGCATGAGAGCAAACCCAGGAAACTGCTGATTAAAAACATACTGTACTGAATGGGCTTGTAGGTATTTTAACCTTAAGCAAGGCTAACCAGGCAACAGGACTGATGCGTTTTTGTGTGTGTCAGACTTATTGTTGGTTCAGCAAAACTGGAGCATGTGTCTTACAATACCTGCACTGTGGGAGCAATGATGATTCTTCACAGGGCTGTATTTTCCTAGCATAAGGGTTTTCCTAGTCATTACCCGATGTATAATCCAGGCTTTTTGTTTGTCAGAATCCTTTTACTTTGTATTCTGTGGGTGTTTGAGTTTGTCCTATACCCTTCAGGATTACACAGTGGGATGTTGCAATAACCACCCTCTTATCATCATGTGAGAGGGAGCAGGGACATTTCTGTGGGAATAGGTGCAATTTCTGCACTTCCAAAGCAGCTTGTAAATACAGCGTAGTACAGAGCAATAGCAAAGTGCTCTGCCATCCTGATCACTGCTGAAGGAGCCTTTGCAGTAGCAAAATATTTTTTGTAGGGTTGGTTAATTTAGAGTGCAGTGGCTCTGTGGTTAATTGCTGCTCCTTGCAGCCTCAGTATGTACCTTGCAGATTTTCTGCATGGTGACGTGAGGATGACAGCGTGGCTGAATGGGAGAGGGGTAAAATGCAATGTAAGAACAGAGCCTTTCTCTCTGCCAAAGCAGGGGAAAGAATTGCATCAACAAACTGAGCAGCATGAAAGCAGAAAGAGCTGTAATAGGGCTATTGTGTGTTTAGAATGGTTTTAAGGGAGCAAGGAAGATGGGACATGAACAGTCAGACCTGTGTGTTTCACCTAGTACTGTTCTTTTTGACATTAATTTCTTTGTGCATGTAGAAATACTCTGCAATTAATTTAACTGAAGAGAACACTAAATTAACAATAGTTAACCCAGAGTTTGAATTCATAGAGCTGTACAAAGGGTTTTTAATACTTCCCTGGTTGTGGCTCCTGGACATCACTTTTTGTCTAAGCAGACACATTTTTTCTATTCCTGTTTAATGCAAATGCAGTTCCTGCCTGCCCATTTTTCTATGACTGTTTAATATGCACTCAGCACTTGTGTGGCCCCATTCCAGGATGGAGGCTGGAGGGGTGAGGCTGGTGTGTCTTGCCCTGTCTTCAGGCTGTCAGGGCCCCTTCCCAGCAGTGGTGGATAGGATCTCCTGAGGCTGGGGAGGAAGAAGTTCACTCCTAGTGCCACCTCCCTTCTGTGTGTGCTGTTGGACAAGGAGAGGTTGAGCGGCAGGAGAGTGAAGCAATTATCTGCACCCAAAGGAATCACTCAGCTGGATTGCACCCCGAGGGGGAGAGCCAGGCTGTAAGTCCATGTTTCACTATGACAGTGATGGGGTGGGAAGGCAATGACCCAATTTCAGCACACAAACCTTTGCAGCAGCTTCTCTGGAGGGTCTGAACTCCCTTGTGCTGCATTTAAATTGCCAAGTCCATGGAGGGTACAGAGAGGGCCTGGGAGCATCTGTGGCTGTCAGTTCTATGGCTGGGTATTGAGCTGCCTTGATGCTGCCATTGCTTGCCTGTGAGCATCCTCTGTCCACACAACATCACCCAAATACTGCTATGGGGTCTTCGTCAATAACTGCCAAAGAAATCTCTTATTTTCTGAGCACTTGGCTTTTGTGATTGTTTCAAGAGACAAAGTCCGGTTTTGAGGCACAAAATGCAAAATTTTTCTGCATCATTCCTTGGTCTTCTTGAGGTTTCAACATGTCAGTCTTCTCAGACTTTCAAAAGAACTTCTCAGCGACAGTAACTACCCACTCCTTGTATCCCTGTGTTGGGTCCCAACCCATGTGGCGTCAAACCAAGTGGCTTCTCTCTAGCTCCAGAGACTGGAATAGTCCAGTTTCCCCAAGGCTCCACCAGCCTGCCAGCTACTCTCAGTTTGTTTTGCTGCAATCCCAAAACACACCCTACTTTGAGCATTGACACATCTCCCAAGTGTGGACACCCTTCCCAAAAATGTGAGCCTATGTTAGTATTCCCTAACCGCGGCCAGGAGAAAGAGGCTTCTGCTAAACTGCTGGTGTTTAAGCACCTTGGTCTTTGATGTCTCAGTCTCTCCCCTTCAAAGAATGCAAAGACCTGATCTACCTCTTACTGACACTGAATTTCCATTGTATTAAGTGGGATTAATTATCCTTTAGGATGTGTCATTTCACTCATCTAAAGTGCCATAGGCAGAGCTGTAGCTCACCCCAATACCAAACCATCGATACTGTCAATAGACAGAAATTTTGTTTTGTCTGCTGACAAAGTTCTGCATATCCAGAATGATATATATCCTACTAACCAGAAAAATTATTTATTTATTTAAAAGAGAATGAAGACTTTCCTTCTTAGATAAAGAAATAAAGGAGAAAAATATTCTCCAGAAAGTTCTGTCTTCACCATTATTGAACCGCACCCTGTATTCTTCATAGAAGAAATATTGCCAAAGCCACAGTCTTTCATCATGTGGTTCCTTTTAAATAACCTCCTAGGTACTAAAGGTCAGGATGATTTAAAAAAAATAGCCTGGTAGTATGAAAGAACTTTTTTTAAATGCAAAAAGACAAACAGAGGAATCCTACGCAAACTTGCCATAAATACAAGGGATGAAGATGATGATGAGTGGAATAAATTACGTTCACATTGTGTTCATCTGCTTTATTTTGTCTCAAGTTTTATTCAGTTCAAAAGTCTAATATAAAAATAGAATAATTCAATTGATTGCAATTCTGCATCCATTCTTATAATTCTTTCTCTTAGATTTGTCCTTGCCACACAGTGACAAGAGCCTTAGCTTTGTACATATTTTCTGTCTACTCACTACTGAGCTTATTGCCAATATTGCTTCTTCATCTAATTAAGGTAAAGGAAGAAAAATGAAAAAACACTTTTTTTCAGTTATTTTTGTCCAATTTTTATTTCTCCATGTTACTTCAACAAAGAAATCTTTTGAAGGGTGGGCCTTTCCCATATTTGACATTTGTCCAAAATTGAATAGTTTCCGATAGTCTGCAGAAATTACTGGTACCTTTTTCTATAAATATTTGCTTATTTCTGAGCCATGGTTTTGAATTACTTTAAGGCTGACAATTTGGGCACTTTGAAGGTGATTTGCGAGCAAACCAGAGACCTCTGCCTTGGATGTGGCAGTGCTGACCCATATCAGGACAGGCAGGGTGGGTGTCTCAGGGTGCTGAAGGGATAAGTGGTGCTCCTGGTGTAAGGTGTGTGTGAGTCTGTGTGTGGTGTTCGGCTTCTGTGTTGTGCCCATTCTCAACCATCGCTTTCAAATGTCATTATTCAGTTCTCTACACTTTTTAAAAGCTCTCTAGTACCTAGCTTTATTTTTAAAACATTCATTCTATAGCAGACTATACTATTGATTTTTACTCTGAGAGCATTCCTGGGCCATGGTCAGGGACCAGGTCAGGGTCTACTGTGCTTGATGATGTGCACAGCATAAGAAATATTATTCCAGAACTTAGTGTCTAGTTTCTTCATTAATTTCCCCCATACTCCAAAGCATTTTCTGGGACTTAAGAGACTGCCTTGATGGAGGACAAGTGCATATAAAAAAATTTTAAAAGCAGGGTTGTAAAAGATTTTGGAATCATAAGGTGCTTTAAATCCATGGTATTTTTTGATAGCTCAGGATTGTTTCCACACTTTGAGAGCAGAGCTGGAAATGACAGCTAAAGAACATGCCTTAAAGCCCATCTCACTGTCTCCCTCAAATATTCCCAAAACTCCTTTTCCTTTCTCTCAATGAAGGGGAAGCTGACAGGACAGGACAGGACAGGACAATCCCTGCCCCTGTCTGGGGCAGCAGAGACAGCACACTTCTCTCGCTTCCTTGTTCCTCTACTCCTTTCCATCCCAAGGCAAGGCCGGCCTCACCTCTGGCCAGAAGATGGCAAAACATTTGCTTCCTGAGCCTGGTCAGCAGCCAGGCTGGGAGGAGAGCAGGCACTGTAACCCTGGCAGGTCAGGGCACCCTGACCACAAAATCCCTCTTCAAGTCACCCCCAAGGCCCAGCTCTGGCTGTTTGTCCCCAGCCCTCACACCTCACATTTTGCTCCCCACAGCAGCATTTCCTCCAAGCCAGGGACGCAAGGATCCCTCTCCTACCTGCTGCCCATTGCACATCTTCTTCCTCCTGCAGCCTTCCTTATAAAACAAGCTACCACCCCCAAACCCACATTTTTTCCAAGCTTTCCTCCCACTTTCTGTTTGCCTCACCCTCTCCCTCATTATCCTGGGTCTTGCTTTTGTTTGTCTTGGCTATTTTGGGCTGGAGGCTCTTTGGGGAAGGGAATACAGTTTAAATGTCTCCTCAGGATGTGTTCAAGTCATTCCAGCTGAGTGAAGTTCATAAATGAGGCACAAACTGGCTGGAAGTGTTTACCTGAGCATGGGCAACTGATCAACTGAATCAGCTTTAAGATGTATAATTCATTAAGCATGTGTAACTTTGTGTTTCGCGGGAAAAAATCCTGTGTGTAAAGGCACAGGTTATAGTTCTATGCTAAATTTTCCCAGGAAATCCAGTCCAGACCATTCTCTACTGTAGTGAAGCATAGCATGTTTACATGGTAGTTACAGCTTTAACTGTAGGCTCTGGCTCCAAGCACCTTCTTCACTATTGCCATTCCTGAGGGACCACAAACACTGCATTGTTTACAATGAGAGTTACATATAACTACTTGAAAATAGAAATATAAATGCATAAAATAAAACCCATGTACTAAGAAGCAACCATGCCTCTCTCTAGAGGCCTCTATCTCTGTGATAAATTTTTAAATTATAGTGCTACTTGATACTGGATTTCTACTATCAATTTCAAAATTGTTGTATATGTAGAAAGGATTAAGATGATATTGTTTACAAGGTGTGTGTGATCTTCATTTTGTTGCCAGTAAGATGATTATTCTCACTTTAACACCTAAAACACCCCAAACCTCCACACCTGTCAGAGTCACAGAAACATCTGGTATCTATTTCGCAAATTTGAGAGTCTGTTGCTATAATCTTTTAATTACATATAAAACCACTTTCTGTTGTACAAGTATGTAAATTATCCCAAATGAATCAACACAAAACTAGGAATTTTTTCATGTTCAGCACCATTTCTCAGTTACACCAATAAATGAGATGCTAATAGCATGTGAAATTTAAAAGGGAGTTTATTCCTTTTGATAAAAAAGTGATGTGAGAATTCAGTGAAAAATGAATCCCAAGTATTTTAAATCAGTATGTCTCATTTGTATTTGCTATATGGAGAGCAATTCTGATAAACACCAATCGTATCAAGCAGAAATCTCTTTCTCATTCTTTGCTTAAGATCCTCTCATCTCTAATAGAAGAATATTTGTCATACAAGGCTAAATGCTTATGGATTTCCTTTCCTTACACAATGGAAAAGAATATGTTGAATATTCAACTTCTGTTCACATGGTTTAAAGAAAAAAAACCCCATGAGTAGTCTTTCTCTGAAGCTACCAAAGCCTTTGGCTTGCATTGTGAATGACCACTGGTCCTTAAAATTGTGAGCTTTTGATAATGACACTCATCCAGTCTCTGTTCTGCTTTTATGGGGCTCAGGGCTTTGTAGGTGCCTCATTCTGTAGCTGAGAGAAATGGTAAATGACTATTTTTTATGTGACCTCCCAGTGCTCCCTTGCTTTAAACACAGTGGCAATATGTGAGGCTTTCCAAGCCTGTCAGGCCCATGCATCATCTTTCCTCCATGAAATTACAAGCTGTGGTTAGGGCAGAGGTTGTGAGCTCTCCAAGAACGTCACTGGGCCAAGAGTGGTGCTGGGCCAAATGTGTCTGTGGAGCTGTAATTGGTCATATCACAACCACCTGGGCCTTTTAGACTGGAACCAGTAAGACTTTTGTTGCTTCTTCTACACCTTTACAGTGACCATGAAATTCCAGTGCTGATCAATATTTACTTGGTTCACATATTAACTACTAGACCAGACAGGGAGTAGCAGAGACCCAAGCCCAAGATAAAGTGCAAAATCCACATAGTCTGTCTTTGTAAATAGTTTGTACTTTAGAATAAAGAGTAAAACACCAGTCAAAAACTAAACTGAAACATTTAATTGCTTTATAAAATAAGATTATGAAATTCTATATAAAAATCCAGCTTCTTAAATATGGTACATTCACTTCCTCACAGAATATTTAAATATTCAGGTCACTTGAGCTATATTTTCACTGTATTTGAGTTAAAATCATTGGATAAATTAAAACATCCTTACCAAAAGATACCACAACTTATACAAATAATACTAAGCAATAATACATTTTTTAAATACAAAATGTAAAGAAATTAATAACTCTTAGGGCATGCTACAAAATTTTACCAGAAAAATATATGGAATCATATTTGTTTACCTAGAAAATATACAGTGTGCTTTCCAATTCTCTTCCTAAAATTCAATCTCATATCCATTTAACTTAATAAATATGTACAACAAAAATGTTTATTCCTTGAACAATATAAATAGCAAATACTGGAGTAGAGCCTGGTCTGGCATTCCTTTCTCATCTAGTGACTATAGTGGGACTTTTCAACTCTGAATGTGCAAAAATGCAGAATCAGGCCCTTAGTTTACCATCGGGTTAATAGCTTTTACAAAAGTGATTTTTATTAAAGAAAAAAAAAAACAGCAAAAAAAAACCTTCAAAACCACTGCAGGAGACTTAGAACTATTCCAGTCAGGCATTTCTATAAATAGTAAATCAAAATGTAGTGAAATAACTTTCCAGTTTAATTACTGCTGGCAGTAATTAGGGAAGAATAGTCAGTGGAGATAGAAACGTATCTTGAATTAGACACATCTTACTTTCACAGATTTAAGTTGGTTCCCTACCATTTCTAAAAAGAGTTTCTGGTATAATCTATACATTGTAAATCTGTGAAGAAACTTTATCACCTTCTTCAGGCTTTGGATGGTTCGTTTTGGAAAGTGGTACATTTTCAAGTGCTTCAGTCCATACATTAAACCTTTAATGGTGTCTTGGTCACCATTCTTTATTCTCCACAGATTGAGAAGCTTCAGAACTTGCTCGGTGGGTTGACATAGTTTCATTGTGCGCTCAACATCTTCTTTTCCCACTTTCTTGCCTGGCAAGCTTGCCATCAGCGTGTTGAGATGTTCAAAGGTGAGGTTCAGGTGGCCAACATGCTTTAAGACACTGTTTTCGCAAAGATCAATATCTATAGAAAGCAAAAAGAGAAGAGAGCTAAGTACAGCATATTACAACTTTACTGTAGCCGGCAAAAAACCTTCCAAAATTCCAAGCTGAATTTGCTTTCCAAATTTCTTTGCTTCAAATAATTCTCCCATCTTTGCTTTTTTGGGCCCATCTATCCTGTAAAATGTTGTGTGTATGTGATAGGACTCCTGGTATTTGCTTCCAGTGCATGAAAATTTAGCTCATTCTCTTCAGAAATGCTTAGGCAAGCTTTGTTAAAATAGTAATTTTGAATTTTGAAGTACTCTAGACACTTCCTAGACTCACATAAGCATACATACTAAATAGCAAAGGGGTAAAAAAAACATTTCTGCAGCATTTTTCAAATCTATTCTGAGTGGACAAAATGTCATTTGAATGTGGTGGTTGTTGGTGGTTCACATGAAAAGAGTTGGCCTGACTACTGTAAAAAACCTTGTTATTAATACTGCAGCACTATTTCATCTTTGAAACGCGTCTTGGTAGATTCAGCACAAACAAAGCCGAATCAAATAAACAAATGAATCAGCATGACAAAGAGGTACCAGAAGGGAAAAAGAAGGGAAAGCCTCTCCATGTATTCATCCAGTCACAAATATCAACCTCTACTTTACAGAAGACAAACTGCACTCTCAGCTTCAGGGAACCAGCTCCCTCTAACCTCGGTTGCTCAGATATTACAGTGAGAAACACTTTCCTCACTTGATCAAAATTCTTTGTATGTTGTGCAGTCTTAAAAGGGGACCTTGGTCATGGCACAACACACACTCCAAAGTAAGCAACAAGTCTGGGAAGAATTCAGTCCTTGACTGATCTGGATAAGTGGAATTCTGTTCCTGCTTCCCTTTGACTTTCCTCTGCTTATTGCATTGATGTATCTCAGTGAAGGCCTGCAGGCCCTTCTCCAAGTACAACACATCCCCAGGGGGTATTTGATCCAAGCAATTTTAAGTGCCATTCAGAAGGTTTTTTATAATGCATATGCTATCACAATAAGATACCTTGGATAATCTTCTTGACCATATCCTGTTCTTTGTTTTGCTGCTTCCACAGTTTCAAAAGATGGAAGGTCTGCTCTTGAGGGCTGTGCCTTTGTTTAATCCTTTCAATATTTTCTGTGCTAACCTTTGTCCCAGGCAAGCTGTCTGCTAGTATGTTCAGCCAGTTAGGTGTGACATGAGTAGGAACAGCAAACCTGAACATAGCCTCCTCACACAGGGTTACATCTGAAATGAGAAAGAGAAGATGTCAGTTGTTCTGACCTCTTACCTTAAATGTCTCAGGAAAAAAACCCAAAAACAACAAAACCAAAAAACAACAACAACCAAGCAGCAAAAATGATAAGAAACAGTATTTAAAAAACAGACTAAGAACTTGTCTTTGTAGTGCTGTTTCTCTTTGTGCTTGAGTTCTTTTTGGTCTGAGCTACAATAATTAAAATTCTACTATGGCCATCACCATAGCAGGCAAAGAGCTAACAAGCTAGGTATTTTTATCCTGGATTTTAGTAAATTAATTTTAACAATAACCAAAGGTATGTTTTCAGAGGACTCTTCCTTAATATGATACACACCTATTCCACATTTTTGAGGTGTCGTATCTGTATTTTCCTGACAGATGTTGTCACGAACCTCATTTCCTTTCAAAGCTATTTTGAAACCCAGGGCACTACAGTTTGTGTGCTTAAGACAGGCTGCTTTGGAGGAGGTTTCATTTGAGAAAAATCCCTCTGGACATCTCTCACATACAGTGTCACTCTCAGGGGTACCTGTGGAAACAGGAAAACAATGCATCCAATTACATATAACCTCAACTGGAGGGAAAAAAAATTAAAAAGAAAACAGCAAAAAACCATTCCTCTCTAAACTGTCATGCATCTGCTTTTCATGTTTGTGATCTATTAAGGAATCACTTTGGAAGAAAAAGAGACAGAAGATGCCTTAGGAGAAGGATGTTCCTGCTGATGCAATACAGTAAATAGTACTCTTAAATATGTTACCAAGTTTAAAATTGGTGATTACTGATTAAATCAGTAATTTAGTAAAGTAATATCTTTATAACCTTGATTACTCAAGTCTATTCAGACATTACACTATGTCTGATCTTCATCCTTCAACTATACAAATATTCTGTAAAGTAAATAAGAGGAAAAAAAATTTCACTCTGAAAATTCTGAATTTCACTCTGCAATAACTGCCCAGAACCTTACTTGAATAGGTTACTTCAGTTCTAGATAAAAATACAATCCAATTCAATATCAGCTAAAGACAACAATTTTGAGATTCTTTTTGGGCCTTGAATAAAGCACTATTAAAGCAAAGAAAGCAGTGTCCAATATTAAAAACAATATTTAATAGACATACATGTTCTGCTTGGTGATTTATAATGCATAGTTTTACTTCAGAACTAAATATATGATACCACTAGAGAATCACAACATATGGTTCTAACATAGTAAGAAAACAAATCCATGAAATCTGAAACTATGCAGTCTAACCACCAGTGGCAGGAAAGTAACAGCATCAATAACTGCTGTATACTCACTCCTAATTCATCCTTATTCATCCAACATTTAACAAGTGCCTTAAGTCTGGTATCTAATACTGCATTATTGAACATGAGCTTAAGCACATGCTTGAAATTTATTTGAAAAAATTGGAAACTATATTTGAATAAGAAAATACCTCCATCTAGTGTATTTTTTAAGTATTTACATGTGGATGTTAATTTTAATGTTAGCTTTTTAGCAATCTTTTCTTTATTTTGGGAAATCCTTAGAGAAAAAGAGTATTATGCATCTCGAGTTTTCAATCAGCTGTGAAATCAAGAAGAGTGCTTGCATACAACCTGCCCTAGCACTTCATCAGACAACGAGTGAAAACAAAGGAGTTTACAGTGGCCAGGGTCCCTGTGCATTCTGCAGCCCCAGCATTGCCCGTGCGCAGTGCGCGCTGCCTGCAGCTCTGCTGGACACAGCTGCGGGCGGCACCTGCACCCACGGGCAGCACTTAGCTGGCCCGAGACAGCTGCACTTCGGCAACAAACCCTGCCACAGACAGGCTCTCCGTGTGCTGGCAGCAAGGAGGTGCAAGAAAGGAGTGATCCGGCAAATGGTGCATCGTTCTGCTCAGAGCTTGCTGCATAATCTTTGCAGCACAAGGGAGGAATATACCGCGTTCTCCATCAGTGTTCTCAGGACTGAGCATAAAGTCACCCTCCAGCTCTGCCAGCTTCTCCACTGTTTATTTCGCCGCTCTTGTTAAGGGCACGAATTGCCGCTGTCTGCCTGCCCTTCTGCCACTCCTTCCAACCCTCCTGGAATCCCCCATTCTTCCCAGGGAAACGGCAGCAGCCACGGGGGAGACAGAGCTGCCTCGCAGCAGGGCTGCTTTCCCAGCACAATGCTGCTTATTATAAACCCTGCCTCAGCCAGGGCCGGCCGCGGCAGAAAGGAACAAAGCCTTAATCTTCACTCACAAAAAGGGACTACAGAGGAAGGTGATATCCCAGTGTAATCATGAGCCATGAGCACCAGGGAAACAGAATTCTAATGCTTTAAGCCTTAAATGAAGCACTGGACCACACCATTTCCCTGTGTGGGAGTGGAATCATACTTTTCTGCTCTTAGGTTTTATTTCACCTGAATGTGCATCATTACAAAGTTCAAGGCTATCATATGGCAAAAAGCAGTAACACAATTAGTTACTTATTACTTACCAATAAGCAGTACATGCTTATTAAACTCTTAGTTGTTGCCTCACCTCAAAAAGTGGTATTGACACAGGGGGATGCAATTATTTTTACAATGTTTTCATTCCTTTTTTGAGGTCTGCTTGGGTTTAGCTGGTTCAATCTGATGGTCTTTTGGAAACAAACTTTTTAAGATGTTACAGAATTCAACATTTTATCTTCTTTAAAAGTTTGCTTCATTCTGATCTGAGGGATTGAAATTTGTCTGCCATATTTCACTGTGCTCAGAGGGATGCAGCAGGCTGGTTGCTCAGACAAGTTATGCTTTCACCTCCCAAAGTCTTTCTGAGGATTTTGTTTCTGGTCCCTTTTGACTTGCTGCTGAGATACAGTGGAACCTCATTAACCCAAGCCCCTGGGTATAATAGTTTAGGTTAATGAAGGTTTACAATATGGAAATTTGGTAACTGCCAGGTGGAAATGCTTAACAGTGGAAGGGCATCAGGGTAAAGCTTCATCAGCCAATTACTCAAGGACTAGTGAGCAGCTACAGCAGTGACATTTCTCCTTCTGCCAAAGCTGCTCTCCAGTGAGAGGTTCATAACCCAGAAAAGGACTCCCAACCTGTCATTCAGCTCAGCACTAAAATGCACAGGCCAGCCCTAGCGTTTCTCACTGCAGGTACCTCATTCCTAGGGAAATCATTCTGCCTGCAGGTGTCTGAGACACTTTGATTTTCTGCATTTCCTTCCTCAGTGCTCTTCTCCAGGCAGTTATCAAGCTCTGGTACAATGACAATTAACAATTCTTTCAGGTTGTGTTAAATACTGGAGCTAAACTGGGCCACAGCATTTGCCAAACAATAAATGATGTATTTGGTTTTGAGGGAAGAACAAATTATTGGTTTAACAATTTACGTTGTCTTAAATGAAGAATACACTCCACTGAAAAGTGCTGCTTTGCTCTATATTCCCACCAGACTTTCAGCACTGTGCCAGCTTGCTTGACAAAGAAATGGTTGTTTGCTTGATAATAGTAACAGTTTCCCTAAGAACGGAAAATTCCACTTAGGATGCTGATAATTAATTATTATCACATATTGCAGTGACACTAGAGCTATATTAATGTTGTTATAATTATATACTTGGTGTCAAACATGTAGTGCTCCTGGTGTTTGTCAAGACATACGGTTGCTTGAAACAGCAGATTTCAAAATGAAAACCATTATTATTTTTCACACACACAAATACTACATTCCAGATAATGTTCCCTTAAAAGAGGCAATCCATCATGTTTCTCATTAGAGTGCAATTTGCTACATTTGCTACTGCCATTAAGTTATATATTACAGCAGGAGCAGGGTATTCCACTGAGAAACCTTCCTTTGGCTACAGTCCAAATGATGCAGATTAGGACAAGTTCAATTGGCTTTACAATTTACTGTCCTGCAATTTCATCTGGACAAGCCTCTTTCCTAATCTTGTAACTGCCACGAGCCGCGGACGCGCTGCCGAGCTCCGATCACGCCTGTGCCTATGGAGGAGCGGGACCCACCTGCCTGGGCAACCCCGGAGCCGGGCGGACACTCCGTGTGCCTCAAGCAGAACTCGAGCTCCAGGTACCTGCCCGGGACGCACTCGCAGATGCGGTTCTGCGTGCTGGAGCACTCCTGCCTGACGAGCTGCAGCTCCTTGCACACGGTGCTGCAGTACTGGCACTCCTCGTTGCTGTTCCACTCGTCGGCGTAGTACTGAGCCGGGCACGGAGCGCACTGCGTCGGGCTGCTGGCGCTGCAGTGCCGCTTCACGTAGCTCCCCGGAGGACACTGGTCACACAGCAGCTGGCGAGATGTCCCTGGGTCGTAATGGAAATACTTGGGGGGAGAGTCATCCTGGAAGGTCCACTTGACAGAAATGTCCAAGAGCTAGCAACAGGAAAACAAAACATCGCTTCCTTTTAGTTCCGGGGAGCACCGTGATCACAAGGAAACCTGCACTTCAATGAGTTTATGAGTCTACTCATGCCACTCATTTTCAAACAAATATTTGCATTAGAAATTTCTGAGATACTGGCAAGCTTCCAGACTCTCCCATGTCTATCTTAGAATGGGAAAGTTTTAGGATCTTATCTAGCAAATCTTCCCGACCTAAGTGATTCCTTCCATAGATGTAGATACTATTCTCTGATTTACACCCTTTTAATATCACTGGGCAATGACCTTTTACTGCCTGGCACCAGAAAATTTGTCCAATGCACAGCAAAGGTGGGGATTATATACCTTTGTGTTCTTAAGTAGAAATTGTGCCTGAACATATGAATATGACCAGTGTAGTGCACCATTACCACAGATACTTTGAAAGGTGATTCCTTACACTATTTCTCTTACACTACTTTTTACAGAAATTAATGGCTAGAACAATAGAGGTTACTTTTTAATGCCTTCCATTCAATTTTGCACTGATATGCAGAAGCTTTTGGGATGTAATGTGGCAACTTCATCAAAGGAGAAGACACAGCTTGAAACAAAGGTAAGGAATGATGTGGGGTATGAAGGGCACATTAAGGACTCAATTGCATGAGCTGGAAGAGACCAGGCCAATGCTTTCATTTCCTACCTGAAACCCCAGGCTCACAGCTGTTGTGAAAAGCTGGTTCAGTACCAGCACATGCCATGACAGCTAGAGTCCTCCTGCTTCCTACAACAGTCAGCTTTGCTGGTGTGACTGGGGACCTGGTGAGCTGAGACAGCCTGCCTTGCTGCAGAGACAACCTCCATATCACTTTGTTTTGGTCTTATAATCAAAATCTGGTTCTGTGATTCTGTCAGTCTACCACAAAAATAACTCTTGAGAACCACCCTGATCCCCACAGGGTCTGCCAACAGCTCACTCTCCTCACTGATAACGCAGCTCTGTCCCAGCACTGCATGCATGGCTGCATGGGCCCCTGCTCTTCCAAAACTTGTACATTATTTTATAAAGATGAAGTAAACTGGATCTGACTTAAGATATTTTTCAGTGTATCCAATAAAACTATAGATCTAATTGACTTGTCTTTATTGCTAATTTAATCCTTGTCTGCTAACACAGAGTTGCCAACTCAATTTCAAAAATGTATTTCCTCTTTTCCAAATGTCCACAAAGTATAAGTGGAATTAACTTTTTTTTTTAAGTTGTATTTTCTTGAGATGCTTCATTTAAGGGCCTCACTTCCTCACTTCTGCCATATCATGGCACGTCTAAAGCCATAGTCTTATTAAGTTTGGAAATGACAATTTAAACTTCATCTGCATGAACACAATTCACAGTAAACAACAAGTGATATGAGACGCTTAACTTAGGAACTCTTATTGCTTAAGCTAGTACTCTTAAATGCATTATCCAATTGCACATCTATGAATCCACTTTTCATACAGCTGTACTTGGGCTGAGGAATGAAATGCAGATAGTATGGATATTCCCTGTAGCCTCTTGTAGGTACCCTTGACTAATAATGCTCTTGACTGATAACTTATCAGATTTCTAGAGGTGGAGATCTCAGTTTTCTTGTGGTCTAGATGCACAATACCTTTCACTGTGAGAAATTCCTTTTTAGTCTTTGAAGTTTGATAAACAACTCAATTTTCCTTAAATGACTGGATCTGTTTTATGTGATCTATTTAACAAAGAGGGTGCAGCACATTTTTTAATAGTGAGTGGCTTTACATTGAGGAAAAATGCCCCCACCCTTGGTAAATCTACAGCTATGACTCTAGTAATAAGGAAGTCCTGGTAATCTCATTAATTGTTGATGTGAACAGCGAAGTTTTCTTCTATGTTTTTAGTTCACTAATAGATAATACAGCATCCCAGAGTCCAAGACTTGCATGGACACAAACATTCCCTTCACAGAACATATCTGACTCATGTGGCACAGGCACTACAAAGATAAGCATCAACCCACACTTCACACAGGTATCTGTGGAAACTCCCAACAGAGGTGAAAATCTGACACTGTGAAAATTATTAGGAACAGCAACCAGTCATATGGGCAGCAGTCCTTGTGCAGAAACATCAGTATTCCTGCTCTGCAGTGCACAGCTCCCCACAAATCCAGAGCTGTCCCTGCAGTAGAATCTGCTCCTCTGGGTTGTGCCTCTGCTCATGGTGACACATTTTCAAGAATGTGAAGTAATGAACAGCTAGGTGAATCATTTCATAGCTGTTAACTCTACCCTGCAACATGTAGGAGCAAGAATAACAAGATTTTATCTATTTTCCTTACTAAACTATTTACATGGGAAACCATGTATGAGGTGAATAAAGAGTTTTGCTGCAGTGGATGATTCAGCATAAAAATTAATTAGAATTCAATAATGAGGATATGAAAGCATAGGAATATGTAGGGGAAAATGGAGGCATCTGCTCCCTGAAGAACCTACAGCTGTGGGAAACAAGCCAATAAAAATTGAAAACATTTCAACACAATTTGAAAGGAATTGACTTTAAAAATTGAGCAAAACAATACTTGAACTATATGTGTGTGAGACATACTGAGTTTTGTCCTTGGAAGAACCAATAACTATAAACTGATAATGGCAACTAGAATATTATTAATTTAAATGAGCATAACCAAACCTAATAATAAAAGAATAAATAAATCAGCATCACTAAAAGAGCAATCAGCCTTCCCATTTGATTTTTTTTCTTTTTCCTTTTAAGACAAGAGCACATCACACTTGTTTTCCCTTTTTTTCCCAGAAACACATTATGTAGCTGCAGTAATCCATTGATCAATGGCTGAGCCACATGTATGGAGGAACCAATTGTTTTATTTAGTAAAATAAAAAGATTATTTTATTTAGTAAAATATTATGACAAAAAGATCCAAGATCCTTGAGTCAAACTAAAGATATGCAATGAATATCTCAGAATTTTACCAGAGCATTTTATACATAATTTGCAACATAGAGCTAGATCACCATTACTGCTGTTTGACTACTATGAGCCTATTGGCACAGGGAGCTGTGCAAATCAAAAATAGTGATATTTCTTCCATCTCTTCTATGCATCAGATATCAACCACAGCCACAGACAGCATACAGGTCTTTTTAGGGCATTTTATCTGGACTTAGTTTTAGACCAAATATAGCCATCACTATGTTGCTAAGTACATTCCTAGACCTCAATCCCCAATACCACACTTCATAAGACTACTGTAGGTTATTTGATAATACTTAAGAAAAAATATCTGCAATATTGTTTTCTATGCAGTCCAAACACACATAGCACAACTGAGTATTCTGAATATTGATATGCAACCTGCAAATCAGAAGGTATCTTTAAACCCACATCAGATGCCAAATTAAAGTCAATCTATTTTTCAGATGTTTTGCAAGAATTCAGTAGTAATGGTGGAAGATAATGAAATATAATTTTCACTATTTTTACTGCAGCAACTTGGCACAAACAGAATGAAAAGACTCTTTTGTCCCCCAGTTCACAGAATAAGCTGGAGGGGAACATCACTAAATTGTTCTTTCTCCTGGCCTAACACACCCTGAGTTTGTGCTTACATTAGGAATTTGCATCACCTGTTACAGCAGATTTGCAGAGCAAAACAGATGGTGCTGAGCACCTGACATCCACATTATGTATTATTCTGAGGGGATATTTTGGACTAACTTCAATCTGCTCTCATGGACAAGCATGCATTAGTGGTTACAGTGCATCTGGTGTCTCTGGGGCCCATCTCTAGATTTGCTTTCATCAGTTCAGTTTACTTTGGTAAATCCACTTCGTGCACTCCAGGGCTGCTCTGATATGGAAACTAAAATACAGTAAATAAAGATGATCAGGAGAGGCCCTTCAATAGCATGTTCCTAAGACAAATTAAAATGGCATTTAAATGCATTTTATGTCCTTCCTGACATTTCCTCTCCTAAACTCATTGCTATGACCAAGTTGATAGCAGTTTCTTAGCTACACAAACCTCTGATTGACTGAATGTCCATATTGAAATGCAGTCTATATACTAAGCACCTGAATGTCTTCTATTCACTAAGCACTATTTGAGCACAGGAAAGTGCCATGATCTGAACTTACTAATTCTGAACAGTGGTCTCCCCAAAAGCTTCACAGAAAGCAAGATTTCTTCCATAAACATGCCTGGTCTGTTTTGCTCTTGCTGGAAAAGGTGTCATGTGCTAATTTGAAAGAAGGAAGAAATTACAAGTCCAGCTTCAGTCTACTGGAATCAGAAGTAGGGACAATGAGTATGTTCACCCTATAACTCTTCTGAAACCAAAGCTGGCATCCATCAGTGCTGCACACAACCAAATTAGTGGATTTATCATTCAGAAGATTGTGTAAAATTCTGTTAATCCTTGTTTAGGAAAGGATAATTCACTGGGAAGCAGTACAGAGGAAGTTTCAAAGGAAATTGAGAGCTTCTTTTTGGAGAGGATCTGGACTTTTTCAATAGCTTGGCAAGTCACAAGAGAAGCTATGGATTCAGTACAGATAGACAGTGAACTCAGAGAGAAGAACTTTCTCTATTAAAGAATAATACTGGCAAATGAAAAAGGGATTCTCTTGTCAGAGGAAGATTGGGAACAGCCTTTCACTGAGAAGCAGGTGTAAGAAACCCATGTGTCCTAAATATAGCTCTCAATGCCTTTCTGAAAGGAAATACAACATTTAGTTTCCTGGAAAAGATGGCAAATGGACTGAAGAGATCCAGGCAGTTTCTTTCGGTTTTAAATCCTCAGCCAATTCCTTACATGCCAGCACTAATGGAAGAAAATAATGTTAAGTATCTTTTTCATCTTGACAAATTAATTGCTAGTGTGATTCATCTGTAAACAGTTTTCCTAAGGTTAGTAAAATGCAAGGCTCAATTTTATAAAAAACCCCTAAAGGTTAGGGGTTTTTGTTCTGTGAGTATGAAATTCTATCAATTACAAAATTGTTATAGCAAAACAAAAACAAAAACAAAAACAAAAAACCAAAACTAGAACAAAACCTAATATAATTAACTACATCTAACAACCTATTGGGTGAAATGGAGTTTTAGTGTCATAGGCTCACTGCTAAAAAGACTGAAGAACTCAGTCTTCCTCCATGTCCCTGGGGGAAATCCTGGGCACCTCTCAGGATGGCTGTCTCAGTGTGAGGAATTGGGATGAACTGTAAATACTGAAATACATGTCTAGTGTAAGTCAGTGTGATGCAAGCAAATGCTGAGAACTTATTCAAGATGAATTACCCAAGGTTAGACAGCAGTTCTTTCACTGTGTTACTCAGCACATTAGGCCTGAAGCTATATTTCTCCATACCATCCTTATGTCAGCATACACATAAAAGGCCTGTGGAGTCCATTTGTTTGATTCCTTAGAAGATGCTTTTGAAAGAGAAATAATGTGATTGTAAAATTCCATTTCAGATCTTGGGCAAAAAAAATACACACCCTTTTCTTTCATCTTGAAATGTAAGGCAAAGAGCCGCTTGATTTCTCTCGTTGAATTAAAATGAACTAGAAGACAAAGCACATGAAGTAAAAATCCTTCAAGCATCATCCCTTTAAATCAGTGCTTTGTGGCAGAAAAGAGAGTGGCTTTTCAGCATATGAAAATATTATTATATAGCTTGGCTTTGTGGTTTTGGGTTGTAGACCAAAGGAGAATGTTTAATTTGCTGAGAAAGATAAATCTGTTTCTGTTTTGCATTCCACAAGTATTCCAAAGCATATTTTCTTGTGTGATAAATAATCATTCAAGACATCTGTCAGATTGCTCCCAGTGTTTGCATTGGGTTCAAAGTAAAACCTCACAACTCTCCTACTTTGCCTTCTAGATAAAATATTTGGACAAAGCAAAGGCAGGAGGCTTTCACATATCCTCAACCCTTAGGCAAAATTCCTCACTGAAATCATGCACAGGCCCAGAGAAATCCCACTGGCAAAATATAGCACTGGATGATATTATCAAGGTCCTCTTCCATGAATAGCTTGTATCTCAGATCCAGTATGTGACAATGCCATGCTGGATCAGATCCACATCCACCTATTGAAAATCACCATTGTAAAATACTTGCCATCCTGGCAGAAATTACTCCCATCTAGCTCTCATCCATCTCCTCTTGCTGCTCTGGAGGCCCCTGCAATCACCAGCTTTAACTTGTTTGGGCCAGCAGCTCTGCAGCACTGCTGACCTGACCTGTGGGTGCTGCAGGCTCACGAGAGCACTGCCCAGGCAAAGGACCTTTCTGCAGACCCCACCAAGTGCCAGGTACACAATGAAACCTGACATGGAGTCATCTTCACTGGTTGGAGTTCAGCTAGAAAGTTCTTCTATCATTTTACCAACTGCTTCATTGTAATCCACTCACTTTGGACATAACAGGACCTATTTTTGTTTGGAAGACACTTTATGAAGTGGAGGCTCCTCTTTTACATAAGGAGTTCAACTGGTGATTCTCCTGAGTGACCTGTATTCGAAACTGAGGCTATGAAACACTATCTTCATTTCTCTGTCAGTAAGGAATATGTCAAAAAGCCAAGTCTTGCAGAGACTTTTTGAGGCACCATTAGTTGTCATTCACAACCAATTTAGAGGTCTAAACTACTGTTTCATTTTCAGTGGTAGGAAAATGTAATTCAGGTGAAGAGCAGTTTTAGATCTTATCAAAGCAGCACTAAATTGAAAGTCTTCATTTATATGAGTTACATTTGCCTTGAAACCTGTAGAGGGACAAAGCAGGGAAAACTAACCAGATAACTCTCCAAAATATTTGTCTTACATTTTGGAACATTATTCACCAGAGTGATAGCAAGATTTAGAGCTAACCCAAACCTGGGATGTTCCCACTGTAACTACAGTCTGCCTCTGCACTGACAGAATTACTAACAGCTGACTGCTAGCTAGAGGATGTATGTCCAGTACCATGTACAAACAGGGGTTTTTACAGAAGGAACAAAATTAAGTTTTCCATGAGATTTGAACAGTGGGTGCAACTTCAATTGTGACAATATCTTTTAAAAATTCTTCTGGTAACCTTAGTGTTTTATTTTTAACCAAGAAACATGCAGACATGCAGACAGAAAGAAAGTCAGACAGAAAGATAACTCCTACCCTCACAGGCTGCAAAGCCACTGCTGCCTACACACAGCAAACCCAACAGGCAGGCCAGAAAAAGAATGTCACATGTGCCCAGAGATCCAAAATAGAGAAAGGTCAAGTGTAAGGGTCAAGATAGTTACGTGACAAGTAATGAGATTCAGCTTTGGGGAATTTCTTTCCGTTCAGTCCAATTTCATAATGTTTGTAAGCAGCTTTAGTGTTCCAAGCACACAACACAAACATGAGTGCACCACCACATCAGGTTTAACCTTTCTGAAACCTTAGCAAAGAGGCCAAGGCTGAAAGTACATCATGCCCCAGATACAGTGTCTCCAAACTAGGTTGGGAGGTATGTGAGCCAGACACACAGAACTTTTATCTACAGTTGTACCTCCAAAAAGGGTTGTTGTACCTCCTAAAAACAGATACTAAAGCTACTTTTCTGAGATCTAGCACATCTGACAGTACTTAAACTTCACTAATTTTACTAAAATGTCACAATTTTTTAAAATAAATGGAATAACAACAACAACAACAACAATAATAATGCAGTTGAATGATCATCTCTTTGCTATGCACTGCCACTGATGTATTTCAGCTCCAAGACTCATCTGCCAGAGGATTATGCTGAACTTCACCAAATGCTATTACTTTGTGGGAGAACATGAACAGGCACACTGCATTAAATCAAAATCAAAATCCTGATGTGATTATTTTATGACAGCCACAGATAAGAAGCCAGGTTGATAATCAGATATTGCTGAAATTCCCAGATTAACTTCCTGTGATTTCATATTGACAAAGCAGGCACAACATCAGACATGGGATGAAAAAGTTGTCCTGCATTTCAATCTGCCGACCACAAGCCTGACAAATTTTACTTCCCGTGCACCATTAATTACTTTGGGTTTCCTTCTCAAAAAGCTCTTTCAGAAAGTTGTACAGAGAGTAATAAACACGCATTACTCATCAAATCCTGGAAATCTCGTTGCATTTATAAAAAGCTTTCAGAATAAATGGATCTCAGTTCTAATGCTCTGCCACAACATTAATGCCGTTGTGCTCACCAAAACAACCCAGAAGCAAGTTACTGTGCTAGCAAGAGCCTGCTCTGAATATTATTTTTTAATGTTTTTCTTTAAAAGTTTCCTTATGCAAAAGATGAAGAGCCTCCAAATAGATGTTACACAGGCTCTGTCTGTAGGCAGGTTTTAATTAAACTGAACTCATATACTATTCCATATGACTAAATGGATTAAATAACATTTTGAAAGATTTACTGCACTGCTAACATCTCTAATTTTGCATCTGGAAGTATCTTACTAAATCACCAAGTAAACAAAAACTTATTAAAGCAGGGGCTTATACCAGATTTAATAACCCAACTTCTTCTGTAATAGCTACTGACACAGCTACTAATTCATCACCTTCTTGCATATGAAGCTGAATTTTCTAAGCCAAGACAAGAACCACACACTAGTGGGGGTTTTTTGTGGTGTTCACAGTGGTTTTCCTGGGTTAGGAAGCCAACCCAGTACCTGAGAGTGCACTGCAGCAGAGATTAGAGGCAGGCAGGGATGGAGCTTTTGTAAATCAGAAACAAACATTGTAGCCTACAGTTTCTAAATTCATTACTCGATACAGGTTTTTGCTTCAGACCAGTCTGATGAGGCCTTACAAAAGGAGGGAGGAAGGCAGGAAAAAAAAAAAAAAAGCAAAATAAAAGCAAATCATGCCACTACCTTGAGAATGGGATGAAAATCCCAGCTGTCTCCCTGGAGCTGAACATGTCCATCACATTCCAAACTCACCAGGAAAGTTTGGAGAGATGAAACAAAAAGGGTTTACCAAGAAAACGGAAAGAAGACAAAGCAACCCACAAACAAACAAACAACCCCCCCAAAACCCCCAAATCTAAAACAAAAGCCCAGAAGAAAAGCCGTGTGTCTCTCCAGCCTGGTGTCTGAAGCTGCAATGCATCCTAGAGCCCATGTACCTCTGCGAAGGGACTCACCACAAGCGTGCAGCACAGGAACTTGTTCATTGTGGTCGGTGGAAGAAACCTCAGCGCGCTGGGAATCAGGCAGAGAGTCAGCGCCAGGCTCCAGCAGCTGCTTACATTCCCAACATTAAAGACACGATATATATATAGCCCCGGTGTAACAGGAAGCCTGGGCTCAGCTTTGATCACACATTCCCTGCCATGACCAAACTTTTCTCTCGCGCACTCCCCCTCACCTCCCCCCACCCCCTCTTTTTTTTTTTTTTTTTTTTTTTTTTTTTTTAAGGAACCTGTAAAACTTGGTGACTTAATGGAACCCTTTGAGCACCGTAACCACAGACTGGAAAATGCAGGAGGGAGTGTCGGGGGCTGGCCAGGGGAGGGTTTAATTGCACCCTGTCTGGCTGTCTGGCTGTGCCGCCCTGCGCTGCAGCGGGGCCGGAGGGGAGGCTCCGCTCCCTTGGCTGCGCTCCCCGGGGGCTCCCAGCAGCGGGGCACGCTGGAAGCGAAGGCCAGGGCGGGGAAGCTGAGGAGAAGGAGGGTCCCCGTTCCTTCCCTTCCCTGCTGAGGCAGGAATGCGAGACACGGCGCCCGCCTCTCGCCGAGGCGCCGCCGGCCTGCACCGGCCCGAGGGGCTTGGCCCGGGAGAGGCCCGGGCGAGCGGCGACACCGGGCCCTTGCTGTGATTTTCCAGCGACAGTCGTGCCTTCAGCATGGTCCTGCCCCAGGAGAGGTCCCACTCAGGGCGCTGTTCTTCCTTGTCCCCTGTTTAAGTTAGAGAAGGGCATTTTTCTGAAGCCATAAGGATCAAACCCTGCTGTTCGTCCTTCCCGGGATTGCTCCGAGGGCTCCATAGAAGCCCCGGGGAACCTGTGTGTGCCAGGTGTGGAGCAGAGGAAGGTGCAGAGAAAGGATTTATTTTCCAACCTGCAGATAGCTATAAAGGATTATGGGAGCCTGTGGGATCCTGGGGAAGAAGCCAAACCTGATGTGCCTCCAGCTTTCACAGATGGTTTTTTCTCCCTTTTCACAGGCCAGACCAAAACCTCAGCTCTGGATATGCCAGCTCTTGAGCATTTGAAACTGGGGCCCCTATTGGCAATGGGTGTGCAGTTTCTCCCCTTTGAGTCACAAGGCTGAGCAGGATTGGCAAGAGTTAGGTGGAAAAAGCCTGCATATTGTTTCATAAAAATTCAGCTACCCTGTCTGGAAACCATCATCTTCAAGGACAGCCTCACACGTGCCTCTTTACAAATCTATAGCCATTTGAACGTGCATCAAGCATAACCTAAGATTGAAACAGATTCTGGTTACACTTGTCAGGATGATAAAAATTCAAGACACTTGAATTAGTGGTAAGCTCTCTGTGAGAAGTGGTGTGAAAACTGGCACAGAAAGCCGACCACCTGAGGGAGCATTGCTGGTATTTGATGGGTAGTAGTCACCACTTGATTAGTATTGTACCTGGAATGGATGATACAAATGTTCCTGTAATCTTTTCACAACTTTTTAGTACTTTAGCATTTATTCTTAAATATATTTATGAATGTATCACCCAGGTAAAAGCACAGTAGTGCCAATAGCTGAATTTTACCTGTACATTCCCACATTTTCATTGTGGAGCAGTGGGAAGGATTGTTCCTGACATGTTCATCTTTGAGCATGTTAGGATAGCTTTGTGTGGTATTCTCCAAGCAGGGACCAACTTCAAGTGTCAACCATAATGCTACAGCAATTCCATCAGCAGAAGTTATTAAGTTCATAAGTGGAAGTTTAAATTAAACTACTTTTATCCTCTCAAAGGCCAAGAGCTGGACATGGTAATGTGTCTCTTCTGATTTGAGGCAGCTCCAGTGTCAAGTCAGGGGATCCTGGGAGGGAGGTGACGCTGATTGCCTTCATCTCAGATACAGCAGAAAGAAAAGCAGCAACTGCATAGCAAGCTCCCCGTGTTTAATTAACACTGTTAACTGCATTTCAGTGGGCTTTGGATGGGGCTATGTCTTCTCTTTGCTGGTACTAGCCATAAATGCCCAACAGCTGGCTCTGTCAAGAAATAAAACTATAGCTCATAAGCCTATTTAAACAGGTTAATGTGTATGGACAATAGTGTTCATATCAGAATTTTCTAGAGATGGAAATATTTTATGCAACTAACCAGTGCAGAAGACACATTAGAAAGCCATTGAAATTCTTCAGCTGAAAATGGTGCTGTTGTTAAGAAGAGGGATCTTCTTCAACACAACGATTTTGTGTATATTTTTGTTCAGAGTTAGATGTGCTGACTTCTCTGAAAAGATGTTTTTCATCCTTAAGCAGTGAAAAAACTGGCAGAGGTTAATGAGAAGAAAACAGATCCTCCTCAAGCTCATTCAGCTAAATGGAAGGGGGACAAGGTGTATCTGTTTCAATGACGATAGCGTGTTGGGACTGCTGCTAAGGAGACCATCACCTTAACCATACATGAACATGAACTTTTCAGCCATTTAATCTCTGTAGAGCTGGCTGTGGATGTTAGGAGGGAACTGTATGCTTGTACTTAGCATGTTTGATCCTGAAATCACACAAACACAATAAATACAGGATCCCATTTTCAGTGTCACTTTCCAAAGAAGAACTGCGCTTTAACAAGGTTTAAACTGCAGTTTGAATGTTTTCACAAGTGTTTTACAACGTTGCCACTTTGCCTTTGGGAATTAGTTAAGACCTGCGTTTGCAGAGCATAGAATCATGGGACAAGGCAGTAAACCCTGTAATAGACACTTGTCCATGCTACAACAAAGTTGTTCTCAGCAGTGTTTAAAAGAACCACGTTTGTGACTACATGCCATAACAGAGTAGACACACAGTCTGAAATTATTTTTTGAAAGTTAAGCACCTTCAAGTATTCATTATTCATAGAAGATTACAAACTGTTATAGGAAAAGAAACTAAAAAATCAAGTTTTCTTCTTTCACTAACAAATCTGAAGTGTTGAGTATTACAGGCATTAAGTACTCCATTCCATGTTACAGGAATACAACTAATTTATTTTAATAGTCATTAGTTAAAATGGTGTAGAAACAGCCCTCTAGTTAACAGGAAATGGTTCACTGCAACTTGTAACAGTACATAAGACTGGAGAAAAAGGACAACTTGCATTGGGCAGACTGAAGGTTACCAACACTACGTTGCTTTCAATTTGCAGTGATGTGCTTTGGCTAGAACATCAACTTATTGATTCACTAGTAGTCATATTTCCAGACAGGTATTTATCTTTCTCTGGTTTTTATCCTCACTATTTGTATTGCTGTCCTGGATGTTATTATTGTTGTAAATCTATTTTTGTTCCCATGCATCATTATAATCACCAGGTCTATAAATGGCTTTGCTCTTCCAGCCTGTCTGATATCTGGAAAAATTCACAAGTCCCAACCAGTGAGTTGGTGCTGGCAGGTGAACACTGCCTCACTGAGTCATCTCAGTATATCAGCGTGATGTTTATTGAGACCAAGCAACAAACAGTGGGAAGACTGTGGCTTCAGCCTTGGGACTTAGAGTTCACCACATGTTGCATTTAGAGAACACTCAGAGACTCGTCATTAAGAGATTTATGTCAAACTAAGGCGAAGAGGAATCCTAATAAGATCGATTGGCTCTGAAAGCAAACATATTAGTAGCAAGGAGGCAACAATCTGGCATTCTACCATGCTATTACAGCTGTCCCTTAGAAATGAATCTCTCTCTGTAAATTGTAGGAGCTGATGATCTGAACTGAGAACACTTTGAAAATGGAGGCTTAAAGAAAACTGTTAATCTGCAGGCATTGTGGTGGTGCAGGTAGCAGGAAAGTGTGTCAGATTTGACCAAGTAGGAGAAAACCTGCAGCTATTGCTCCAACCTTTTTCTCTAATATAACTCAGAAATGTTGGGGAAAAGATTTCATGCCTATATATACTCAAGAGAGAGAAAAGATATTTAGCTAATAGTGTTGTCAAGAGAAAGCTTATACCTACATGATTATCTTTAACTGTGTGGCTTGTTTTATCTTTTAAGTGAATTTGCCTTTTTTTTTTTTTAATTGAGACTTTGGCTTGTTTTGTAGATCTGGGGCATATACATGGGGCTAATAATCAAAAAGGAAAATCCCTTTTGTCAAACTGCATCCAGAGAAGGAAGAATGGAGCTTTTCCTATCCTTGATTTGGATTATAGAATTCGAAGGTTGCAATGGAGGAACTGGTAAAATAGGTCACAAAAGATGTATAGCATTATCAGCCATAAAAAAAAGAAAAAAAAATAGAAACATCCTCTCCAATTTCAGAGTTAAGAAGGACATATATTCTTTGTTGTTTGGGCTTGTCTATCTAGGGAATTAAGTCAGCTTGTGAATTTGAACAGTGCTGGTTCCCTGTGTGGACACCCTTTGCTGGTAGATGATGTTATCTTCTCTAGTTCCCTTTTGAAGTGGATTGACACCATGTAATTCAGCTGGATTTGTGAATTTTTCAAGTTGTATGAACAACTTGAACTAGGTAAGATCAGATTCCTACCTTTCAGATGACTATAATTCAGGGTAAGCCCCCCTCTTTGTATAGGGGTCATCAAACTGCTGCACTGTAAATTTACATCCCAGTCTGCTTCACAGTCACTCCAACCTACAGGCAAGCCAGCATGAGCAAAAGGAATGCTGAAGATCTGTGAACTGAGAAATGGCAGTTGTATTCCTGCCCTTGCCATTTTTGGTGTTGAATTTTTTCCTAACTTGATCTCTGTGACATCAGGAGGCTTGAGGCAATGATTCAGATCCTTCAAGTACTCAGAAACCTTTGAAGCGTTCTGAAAAACTCAGTTGTAAACCCCATTTGATAAGAAGGAATTCATTGTTCCCAGAATCAACATTTCCAGTTAACACCAGTACTCCAAAAGAGAAAGAGACAGCACATATTTTACCGAAAAGCTATGGAAACTGGAACTGAAACAAGAGAAGCTTTAGCCAGTAAGATTTTCTGGCTAACAGGTTTTTCTTTTTTGTCTCTACTAATTTGCTTGCTACTCTGTAATTGAAGGTCACTGGTTAAGGAAAATGGTCCTCTTAGCTCATGAGGAGCGTCTGCAATTTCATCGCTTTCAGTCTGACTTCATTGTGTATATTTGGGCAGCATTAACATGGCACCAAGTTTCCCTCCTTCTGGTTTTCCGCATACACAGGATTGTCGGGCCAGAAATGATGCCACTTTCGGCCTTCAATGAATTTTGCATGGAGGTCTGAGGGTTTTTTCTACATGTTCTGAATTCAAATCTCTCAGATTGAACACTGGGTTCATTCAGCTGTGAACCAGCTATTGGCTTGTGCAGCTTGATGGACAGCCTGTATAATTTACATCCAAATGGTTTCACCACCTGTGGATTGGTAGGTTCTCCCCTTTCAACCAGGAAAGCAGTTAAAGGCAGCTGTCATCTGTGAGGAGAAGCTGGCTCCTCCTGGACACAGGACCTGTGGCTGCTTCTTGTGACAGTAAACATCTACAGTACAGCAGGGGCTTTCAGTGCTGTACAATCTGAAATACAGGTGAGGTAAGAGACTGGAACCTCAAGTGTAGACTTTACTGAGGTTGGACAGAAAAGCTACTGTGAGAGAGTACAGTCTTTTAAAGGAATAAAACAAAATAAGAATATTTACTGTAAAAGCAATATCTTTCAGCTGCAAACATCAAGCAATCTGCATGACAATTCTATGAGTTACATAGATAACATTTAGAAATACAGTGATTTCAGTCACCGAGCATTGCTTTTCTCCTTATTTATGGAAAGTTCCTGGCTTTGCTGTCTGACAAATCAATGCTATGCTGATTTGAATTTCTCCAACAACCTTTCCTATTCCCACTGAACTGAGTTTAAGAATTTTGTCCACACCTTAGAGAGTGACATGGTTCTTTCTCTTACTATTTATCTTTATGTCTCTTTTCATGTGGCTTCTGTTTCCTTTTCCATGCCACTGAGGCCAGCCTTAGCTTGCCCATTTTCCCCCAATCACCTCTTTGTCTTCATCATTCATAGATCACCCTTCTTAAATGAATATTGAAGACTCTTTACTTACTGCTCTACCCACCCTCTCTGGCTGGGAGCAATGAGTGTTTGATGAGCAGGCATAAGTGTATGCAATATATGTGTAATATATATGTATATACATATTACAAAATGTATACTTCTCTGCCTTGTACTTGCTGTACTTTTAAAAACATTCTAGAATTTCGTACATATTCTGCCTTCCTCAGGCAGGTTGCACAGCACACCCACAAAAAACCCACATTTGCAACTATACACAGAAAAAATCACAATAAAGTAACAAAATCAATAATGAACACCCAATATTTCCTCTCCAAAATGGCTATCAGAATTTATTTGAAATTCCTTGTACAATGTCAGCTCTGCAGCTTCTGGCTTCAAAGGAAGTGAGTGCAGTGGTTCAAGCTAAGAAGAAAAAGGAGGCGCCTTTGTGAAGTAACACAGAAGGAATATGCAATTTGTGGATGATGGCAAAAGTCACTGGGAAAGCTTGCCATGTCCCTGCAGAAATAGCACATGCTCATGTACTAAATGCTCTGAAGCACCTTTTAGGTAATTTTGTTTGTAGCCAGACTTCAAGCATAATAAAGCTTTTGTCCTTTTCTTGGTAGAAAAGGTTGAAAACCAAAAACAGGAGGGGGGAGGAGATGGAAAGAATTTCAGACTCCTCAGGAGAGGCATTCCAGCTGGTGTGGACTGTGCTACATCCTTCCTGGATGCTGCAGTGCATTCCTTTGTTTCCTCTGACCAGACATTTTCTTTTGTTTAGTCCATCAGTGCCCTGCAAAGTATGTGGTATCTCCTCGCCAATGTGGAATGCACTGTACAGTCTTTATCCTCCAACTCTGAAGTTTCCCCAGATTTAGCATTTTTATCACATGCTGCACTTTACTCCCTGTGTTAAAAGAACTATTAATTATTGGTTTTAATTTATCTTATTCAGCACTGAGAAGTGAGCTAAATTAAGCTTTGGTGGAAGCCAAACTAACTGTCAACTTCATGCATATTTATTCTTCATCTTGAACTCAGCAGGGTGGCACCCTGAGAACAACAGCACAGATTCCAGCACTTCACCCAGCAGGGACCAGGACTTTTTTTAAGAGATTGCCCAGAGTCAGTGATTATTGTCCACAAGGGAACACACTGATTTAAAGATTTTGCATCTACCATACCTACCGTACCTACCATACCTACCATACCTACCAGTGCCTCAGTTAGCACTGAGAGTTCACTGTGTTTCATGTAATGTGAATCTTGAACATTGGACATTTGACTTCTCTGTGTGTGTATGTGTGTATAAGAGGCACCTCTTCCCTGAATCCACCTTATTCATGCCTCCAAAAATGTATAAAGTTCCCCTTCAGCTTTCTTCTAAGCTTGTCCTCTCCTGGTGGGATTTTGGGATTTTGCTTTTGAAGCTTACCCTTAACTTTCTAGCCTTTTTTTTTTCCTTTCTTTCATGCAGATCTCCATACAATTCCATGTTTCTAGAGCTACAGGGATTCTTCTGGCCTGCTCTCAGAGTAGGCAATACAACTTAGTACTGTAAGACAAGTTTGCACATTACCATGCTCCTTCTCAATCAGGATTCAAGAATTTCACTACGAGGACAAGTATTAAACAGCCTAAAGCCAGTGGTGATGGGCCATGAACCAGGCTCCTGTCAGTGAGCAAGAAATTAAAGGTTCCTCCCAAGCATTTAGTAAGAAGCCTATTTTTTCATGGTAGTAAAGCAGAACTTGCTCGATAAATCCATATATTGCAGGAGATGGTGCCCACTTGCTCTTTAGTGAAGTTTCCCAGTAAGTGTTCCTGCAGCTGTGAGTTCAGCTCCAGGAGATGGAAGCTTGGCTCCTTGGCAGTCTGTTCCTGGACTGGCTTCTGACTCAGGAGGCTTCAGAAACAGAAAATAAAATCAGAGGAAGTGAGTGTTCACCCTACTAAAAAGTATTAACACAGAAGAGATCACTATACTTTTTCCTGTGTAAAAACATATTTTGCAAACAAGAAGGAATAGTAATAGTAATAACAACAACTTTAAAGTGGCTTTTCAGTTAAAGAATTCAGTGCTGCTGCTTTAAATTGTTGATGCTGACTGCACAAGGAAAGCTAACAGCATTCTGATTTGTTGTGAGAACTTCTCCCTAAAATGTAACAGCCTTTCTTATCAGACAAAGCCTTTCCCTTCTCTGCTTCTGCCATCTTTTTTCATATTGCTATAAAAAGGCTAACAGTAAATGTCAATGAAAATGAAGGCAATGTGGAAATACATAGAAACTGCTGCTTTGGTTTTTTTTTTTCCCCTGTGAATTATTTTAAATAATTTTGATCTGCATCCAGAGCAGTTTGTGGAGGCACAAAATAGTGCATGTGGAACAGCAGGCAAGAATGTGGAATGAATACTAATGCACTCAAACACCCTCCCCCAAGCTCTCTTAAGCCTGAAAAATCCTTCTGCAGCATAACTACTAGTTCCTCTGGAACTTGCTTATATCCTCATGGAGGAAAGTCCTTTAGTATTTAATACAAAATTATTATCTTTTCATACAATTTTTGAGCTGTTAGAATTTAATACAAAATTTCATCCTTTCCATACAGTAGCTTGGGGAATAAAAAAGCCTCTACAGACTATCATGAATAAATTCTAAAATGTTTTTAGGGAAGATTTTTCAGGCCAATAATACTTTTTCGTAGGACCTGCCTGAATACCCCTTGATAAATTAAATGTGATTTTTTCACAACAGTGGAATCTTGAGCTATATTGATATTACAGGTAAATTTACCAGGACAAATTTTGACTCTTCAGTGTAAGAGAAGGGCCACCTGTGAAAAACAGAAGAAAATAAATAGAATATAAAAATCACCTTTTTTTCCTGAAAAATATCATTTCTGGAAAGTTAAATACTTAAATTATTTAAACCTTTTTGGCACAAAATGCCATAAGGTCTTTCTTTTTCTTCTAATTTCAGAGATCTAATTACAATCTGACATATCACTCAGAGATGCCAGCTGAAGTAAGCAAAGTGCACAGCACAGAGTTTGGGTCCAGACTTGTAGCAGAGCATTTTTTTTCACTAAACAATTAATTCTGTGAAAGGGGCCATGTGATGTCTGGCCTGCAATAACAGAAAACTGCTATCAGTGGCATTCCCTTTTCTGGTCCCTCTGCCTCCCATTTCTCACAAACTGGATGTTCATTTTTCCTCCTATTCTGCCTATATAATGACTTTACATGTTCAGAGTGTAAATGTGCTTAGGTAACCCCTCAGAAGGACACATATAAAATTTCAGTCTTAAATGTGCATTGGATACCTCTTTTTCCTACAGACTCAAGGAGCTCCAAGGACAAAGTGGCTGCTGTTCCTGGTTATATGCAGAGTTTGAAACTGCAAACAGACAAAAAGTATCACCATTCCATAACTAAAGACAGCAAATTTAGTATTTATAAACTTTTTGTGGAATTTTGCATATGTTTACTTCCCCAAGGCCATTTCTCCACAAAAGGGCAGGGTGGCCCAGTGCAAGGCTTTTGAACAAGCTGATTCCAGTTCTCTGCTGGAGCATCACTCTCATGCACTCCCAGCCAAACATCCACACTGGTCTCCAGGTTATTTTGGCTCTGCAAGAAGAGATGGGACCTGACAATCTTGCAAAATAGAGCCATTTATTTTGTAATTTATTTTTCTCCTTTTTAAAAATTCTTTTTGAGTAAAACATCATAAATTGGTATTGCTAACAGCTGGATTCTGCAATGAGAAGAACTGTATGGTTACCTTGGGTAGGTAACTAAGAAGTGGTGCTGACAGGCCTTGGCATTTAGCATGCTGACTGTGACAATGGAAAGATTTATTCAAAACTACTGCATCAATTAGAGTCTGTATTTTATTTCACTGCAATGTGCTTCTTGGTGTTTTGCTTTGTAGCTTATTTAGCAAAATAAGCTCCCTGTTGAATATATCAGCTGACTGTTAAAATGAGTGAAAATCCATGGCTTTCCACAGCAGCACTGCACAGAAAAGAGAAAACCAAATTAGATCCAGACATGCTGATGAGAAGGGTGAAGGAGATTCATTAGACACTCTGGCAACAGCAAATGCAGACAGTGATGGTTATCTCTCATCTCCCTTCTCCCTGCCTCCTGGTGGCTGGAGTTGATTCAACAATGGGGGAGGTCAGAATCCAGATTAATGATCTCTTTAATAGAATCTCATTGTCCCACATTGAAGAGCTGTTTCTTCCCTCTCCTTATCTCTGTTTATATTCAGGCAGCCTCACCATCTTTCCCTTATTTCACCCCTCCCTCCCCCACCTTACTCCACCTTCTATCCAAAAAGGAAGAAGTATAAAGCTATGATGTTTTTTGCTGCTACTACCATATTCACTTTCCTTGCAAGTTGTGACATCTCTTTTGGGGCCTGTCTTGACTGTTTGCATTTCATACTTCCCTGTTTTACATTCATCACAATGGGATTGTGACCTCTTGAATTTCTTCCAAATAAATAAGTCTAGGTAAGGTCAAGCATGAAGCAATGGCACTCCACCCATGAAGAGCAGTGTGTCAGGCACTGCTTTAAACATCAGATCAAAACTCCAGTGTATGGTGCTATGCCACTCTCTCACCCTTTTTCTACTTAAGCAAAAGTCATCAGTAGTGGTCAGAATTGCTGCATCTGTTTGTTGGACTCTGGAGAGACAGATAACAACAAAACAGCTAAGGGCTATAAATCTTGCTCAGCAGCCTAGGGCTAGTTCAGCATATGCCAGCCAAAATATGACTGGTATGCAGATATCACTATAAGGCAATCAAGTTATCCCATAACTGGTGGACAGCCCAGGACTTGTTGAACTCTCCTGCACAGCTGCAGAGTTGTGTGCCAGGATCTCTCCTTGAGTGGGGATGCCTCTCAAGGTTACTCCTCAAGGCTGAGAGAATCCTTATCACACCAGATATACCCAGTAGGTGAATTGGGAATACAAGTACTGAAACTTTGAAATCTTAGCTAAGTCATAGAAGGGCTTTACTGTGTATCTATGATCATACAGACATAAACCATTGACCAAGTCTAAGACTAAGCCTGAATAGAGCCACACCTGAAAATCCCTGCTGGGAAGGAGTTTAGAATGCAAGGGGATCCCTTCTGAACCTCATGACTCAAGGGAGGGTCTCCTGACAGTTTGCCTGGCACTGTGCCCTGTGCAGCACATACCTTGCCATTGAACCTTGTTAAGCCACTGCCATATTTACCACTGAGCTTTGGTGACTCACTGACACCAACAAAATGTCTTATTGCTCCTGCCTGGCGAGTGAAGCTCACGACTCCGTCTGAGACAAGGTGAGACTCAAATCATGAGAGGGTCCCCCATACTCCAGCTGCTTTCATTGTTTGCCAAGGTCTTATTCCTGGGATATGTCAGTACATGTGCAGCTCTGAGGGTGTCAGCGGCCCACTGCTTTGAATAGGATTACTCACATGATGAAGTACCTTCCTGAACTGGAGCTTCAGTATTGAGTTGAATAGCAGAGAAAAAAATGCTTTTGAGATCCATTGAAAAGTGCTAATTCAAACCCCATGTAAAATGTAGGCTAGCCTGAACAGCTACATTATTTCTCTAAAAAAAATATACAGCCATCTTGGCAGAACTCACATGTTATTATTGAATTCATTTTTATATGACAGGTTATGGGAAAATTAATAATACCTCATATTTTTCTTTTTTATGGAAACTATGTGCAAATACTTGAAGTTAGCAAATGCTAACAACCTTTAGTAGTCTTCAAAACATAACAAGAAAATTAACTTTTTTCTTTACGATGGCCCTATTTAAAAATCACAGATAAACACAACTTTTTTCCCTCTGAAGAAATGGGCAATCTTTTTAAGTAGCTCATATCAATGAAAGAAAAGGCACATAGATATAGATCAAATAGCACCAATATGAAAGTAGTTCAAGATCAAATAACATGTTTGTTTTACTGCCAACCCCTGTGGAGATCCTTTGCTTTCTCACATGTTGAGTAGTTGCTTGGGGCAACCTTTGGGAATTGTGTGCATTTGCCCCCCATTGCATTTGTCTCAATGACTTTTCTGGAAACCACAGTTTGTGGTATCTCCTAAGGGTATTCACAGTGAAAACTTTGTGCATCATTTTAGGGGTGTTGAAATTACTGAAATGCTATGAATAAGAGACATACAGGAATTTCCCTTACCAGCAGGAGATGAAGTAAACAAGTAAGAAAATTCAATTTCATCATACACCCATTGGGGGTTGGGGTTGGGTCACCATGTCAAGCTATATAGAAAGACTAGCTTGTTTTCCATGTTCATTAAATAGTACTCCTCTCTGCTGAAACTGCTAGAAAGAATGCTAATTAGGGTTTGCCACTCTCCATTGGACTGACACTGTGAGATGTCTAAATATTCATCTGACTAAAAACTGTAGCTTCTTGTGACCTAACTTATTTCTGAAACAGTTATTTAGAAGCAAAAAATTCTGCTTTTCTTTTTCAAAACCTCCCTCTCCATCTTAAGCTGTTCTAATTTTGCAAAAAATGCACAATTAATGCTTCCAAAACCCTAAATCACTTATTGTTACAGTACTGTATTGATGTTAGTCAAAGGATCATGTCGCAGCTGTAACATTTTGCAGTGAAACTCTTGGCTAGTTTAATGGTATTGGCCACATTAATGAACTCCAGAGCTGGAGAGATAATTTTGCTTAGCAATCCTGATTGCTTGCACAGCATAGATGACACAAATGCTTGGTGCTTACTTACAGAAGATCACAGAATCATAAAATAGTTTCTGTCAGAAGGGACCTTTAGTGATCATCTATTTCTACCCCCACATGTGGAAATCACAGAATGCCAAAGGTTGGGAGGGAACACTTGAGATCATGTAGTCCAACCTGCCAAGGCAGGGTCACTTAGAGCGGGTGACACAGGAACTCTTCTGGGTGGGTTTTCAATGTCTCCAGAGAGGAAAACTCCATGACCTCCCTGGGGAGCCTCTTCCAGTGCTCGGCCACCCTCAGTGTAAACAAGTTCTTCCTCATATTGAGGTGGAACTTTGGAACTTTTTTTTTTGGTTTCTGGCTGTAGGTCCTTGTCCATTTTGGATAAGTACCATTTTGATTGTAAGATCACTCCCTGCAAGTCCAAATTGTTCCACTCGTTAATTACAAACAGCACAAAAAAAAGAGTGTGGTTTATCTTGTCTGTTTACACAGAGCATCAGCTTATCTTTTATGCCATACAGTTCACAGAACACCACTTGGCTACCTCAGCGTTGAGTCCAGAAGCTTTTGTTCAGTTTTTCCAAAGAGACATCTTTGTCTGTATTCAAAGACACAAAGAAGTGGGGAATACACCAATATTCTTGCTATTTTGTCCTCATGGTTAGCCACCACCAAAATAATTTCCCTGCTGCTTATTTTTAATATCTTCTGATTTAAATTATATAGACTGTTCTTCCTGATGTCATTTTGAACAACTGAAGCCTCAGTCCAACACCTATTTAAATCAAGGGAAACATTCCTATTGATTACAAAGAATATTGAGCCAAGCTCTGAATTATATATAACACTTCTCTGTGGTTTATGAGATGAAAGTCTCTCTTAATTTTCTAGCAGAAAGAGAATATGGATGATAGAGAGAATGCTGCCCTCTCATGGTTTTATAGATAAATATGATCTCATAATATATAAAAAATACAAAAATAGTATTTTAGGTCACTACATGCTGGTCTGTTCTCTTTTATGTATTGCACTGAAAGGCATACTTGCAACACTCTTACCCCCCAAAAATGCTATAAAAGCTGTGAAAACACCGCCCATTAATTGCAGACATGGAAGTAATGAAGCCCAAGGAGAAAGGGTGATGTAAGATGCAAGGCTAGTATCACTTTCTTTCAATCAGTTTTTCAAGCTCATCCATTCCCCAAGTGATCTGTTCCACACACCGTGCTTTCCCTGCTGGAGAAGTCCTGGGTACCACTGAGCAAGAGGTACAGAAAGTATTTTTCTAGTTTAAGAGCAAGTCAATTCCAAATTACTGGGATCTTTTTCCTCTACAAATGAGTAATTGCCTGAGCATGCATAAGGCAATAGAAATAGGTACAAAATGACTGAAAGCAAATCCGGCTTCCTACACATCCTTGGTAGGTATTGAACAGATGGAACACATCCAGCACACCCGACATACGCAGTGCAAGCAGTTCCCAGGACAGCTGCTGAACAAACTGCAAGATCAGAGCTGGTGTTGGTCTTCTGTGCCTTCCATGCACATTCCCTACCCAGCTGATAATGACCTTTATCATCTTCATGACCAGTTGGAAATTCACAATGAAAAACATGGCATTCAATGAGAAGACCCTGTGTGGTGATTTCCCTAGAAAAGGACTCCTGCACCCTGTTCAAAGCAGCTTTATATTTTTTTTGTGAGAACTGAATGTCATACTGTATAACCTCAGACCATGAGCTCAATCACATCTCACATTCTGTGGAATCCTTCATGTGCAAAACCATGTAAGAAACCACATCAAGATGTGCAGACCACTGAAATCTTCAAATAAACATCACCCACATTTCTCTATCACTTCTGTACTAGGAATAACCAAATTCCATCTTGACTAACTGCTAAACTATGTTGAATTGGGAAAAAAAAAAGCATAAAATAACTAGTTGTATTTAAACAAATCATAGGCCAGAATAGACCATTGGGTCATGTAGCCTTGTCTCCTGCATAACAATAATTTTCCCTAATTACTGCCAATATGTTATGTTTGACTGTAACAAAATACTCCAGGAAAGCACTGGTGTGAAAATGTCAAAAAAGATAATTTTCTTCCTTTGTCAGTTTGTGAAGGTTAAGTCTCTGTCATTCTTAGAATTTTGAGTATTTCTCCTTCAATTCTCACTGAAAGATATCTGTCTGTCTTTCAGTCATCATTTTATAGCCTCATTGACAAAGTATGTCTTAATTGAATAGATGGATCTTCCAAACAGTTGTTATTCAAAGGGCTTTTTTAAAGGAGACTTTCTTAAAAACAAAAAAAAAAAAAAAGGCTTTGTCTCCACAGTGGTATTTTTAATAATTTTGGATGTAGTCATGAAAATATAATGTAAAATAACCTTCTTTTCCCACATGGGGTGGTAAACCCAGAATTCAGTTATTGCACTGAAAGGGGGAGTTCACCCTGGGACTAATATGGCTTACCCATTTTTTCAAAATTGGACTGGGATGTTTTGGTCTGGCCATACTAAGGCTAAAAATTACTCAGATACCGAATGTGAACATTCAACACATTTTAAAGTACTTTGGTTTTAGTCAGGTTATAATGCTGTAATAGGGTGAATGGCAGCAGAGCAATTCTGGTTTCCAGTTGGTCTCAGGGAGGAAAACCTGTCATATCTATCATAGTCAAACAGATATATCCCTTTGAGCACAGACTGGATTTTACTTCTCTTGAATGTTCTAGAGAAAGTCAGAGTCCAGGCTTCCCCAGTTACTCATCTCTCTTTCTCCATGGTGCCAATGTTTCATGTCATGCTAAACAATTTTAAAATGTCAGAATAAAGGTAGGATAAAAATATACTGTAAATAGTTTTTACTTCTCCATTTCTCTGTAGCAGATTTCTGAGCTTCAAGAGTCACCTTACGCATAGAATCATTTTAAAAATCACTTGAACACATCCCTCTGTCTCTTCCCAAAGAAATTGCATCAGAAAAAACACAGAGGAAGAAAAGCTTATGACGATTAATATTGCCATATGCACCAAATAAAGGGGTAAATATCTGCTTGGTACGTGCTTACACCAGAGGACAATTCTGATAGCTAAGCAAGGATGACTTTTCAGTTCCTCTGAAAAGACTCAAGTGGAGTAAGTGTCTGGCAAAAGGTCCACTTTGGGGACTGGTAAGGTCCACTTTGGGGACTATCACAAATCTCAAATTTCCATTCCAGTAAGAGATCTGATGCTGGCCAACAGAAAGAGAGGCACCTGTAGCAAATCCACAGATCCAAAGTTAAATACTCAGAGATTTGCATCCTCTCTGATTTGTATGATGGTGTAAGAGGCTTGTGTCTTACTCAAATACACATCTTGCTAACAAGGCTATCCTGTTACTCATGTATTCTGGGCTGAAATCATAAATGTTTCCTTAACAGAGGGCTACATTGAAATATGACCCCTTTGCATTTATCATACTCCATTGAAAATGCATATCAGCAATGATGCAAATTAAATAAAGTTTGTCAAAAAACTACCCTGACATTTTGATTCACCCAGCCTGCTGGTCAATGTTCTTTCTTCCTCTCTGCAGCTATGCTAAATACAGCATGGCGTATTTTAAATATTCAGAATTAAATGGAAAGCATTTAATTCATTACATCATACATCTTCAGAATCTTAACCAGAAATATACCTTGCCAAATACATCTATTTAGCCAGTGGCTAAACCTAATGTTACAGAAAACAGCTTCAGAAGGCTGTGCAATCCAAGCAGATGATAAGCATGCTCTGTAGCTTGAAGCTTTAGAGAAGTGGCTTATGGACAGCACTACAGACTCTCCAGCTTTCAGGATTAGGTGTAGCTGGGCATGACAGCCATTACCATAGCTCAGGCTGATAAGGAGAATGAATGGTCTTGCTCCAGAAGGTATTTTCAGTCTCTATTGTCACAGACCAGTAAAGTTTTGGGTCTGTTGCTCCACAGGAAACAGGGCTCCGCCTGACGGGGCTGAAGGGTACATGCTACAGAGACAACTACCACTGCACATGAATGAACCATCTGAGATAAAAGGCATGAAGAATGGGACATGGCATTTACTCATAATTGTCTTTTGGGTCCACTGAGCCCAAATTTTCCCTCAGTGTTGAGCATGGTCAAGTGCCAGAGAGAATTACAGAATCACAGAATCATTTAGGTTGAAAATGACCTCCAAGATTATTGAGTTCAACCTTTGACTGATCACCACTTTGTTAACTAGACCATGGCACTGAATGCCACATCCAATCATTACTTGAACGCCTCCAGGGATAGTGACTCCACCACCTCCCTGGGCAGTCCATTCCAATGTTTAAGAACCCTTTCCACAAAGAAATTTTCCTGATTGAGGTGCTCTCATTGTATTTCAGAATTGCTGCTTTTCTCTGTGGAAATCTGCTTATTGAAATTGCTGTACAGTGAAAACAGCTCCAGACCTACAAAACTTTCTGCTTTCTACATGTTTTGCATTAGCTGTGCCTTGGGGTTGTTTTTTTTACCCATACCTCATCCTGCCTTGTTAGTATGGATAAAGGAGCTGATGACTACAGAGATTACAAGGTTTTTATTCAGAATCCCCCAAGGGCCATTTTGAGTATTTTTGTAGCTATTTATCTATCCAAAACAAAAAGCAAATGGACAAATGAAAGAGAAGGGAATTAAACATCATACAAAAAAAAACCTGAAAGAACTGGCATGACAGTCTGAAGAAAGGGACCTTCTAAAAAAACAACAGCAAAATTACCCATTTTCTACCCATATTGAGCACAGAAGAGAAAGAAATTAAGCTAAAAGACAGCAAGAGAGCTGTAGTCTTCACCTTGGAAATACCTTCTGGTTGGAAGACTTGAATACTGGGAGAGATTGTGTGAAAAAGCCATGGCTTCAGTGTCACTAGGATTGTATAAGTAGAGGTTATAAAAACCTTTGTCAGCTACAAATGATTTTATCTGGAGACCAGCAGAAGGTCTTCACTGGCTTCTCAGGCTCCTCTCTAGGGAACAGCCACAGTCCTGAATAAACTCTTTAACTTCTGCTCCCCTTTTACTGATTCTGAAATAATAAGAGCTGCAAGTTATGAAAGCCTCGGGAAAGAACCAGGCAACATTTCTGAAAGGTTTAGGGAGAGGCTTTCCAAGTATTCCTGAAGACTTTATCCCATTACACTCACTGTCACCGTGGAGAGAGCATTAGCACAGGTGAGGGATGAAGCCATGTCCTTAAAGGACATTTTCTGTTGGGTGTTTACATGGGTAGACATCAAACCAAATTAACAAACTCTTGGCAGAGCTATGAGGCAAGAGCTTTGTACTTATCATTCATAAGGAGGTATTGCTATTTTCTACCACTAAGCCTGTGTGCCTTTTCTTCTGATTGCAGTTTCAGAAATCTCCTATAAATTGTTGGACCTCATGGCAAGTGTTGTGTATTTGGGGCATTTCAGGAGGCCACACAGTCTGCAAGAGAACTTGAGCTGGGGATGTTGGTTTCAAAAAAGATCTGCCCAGGACCTAGCCAAACCTGTCCATTGTTTTTGCCAGGACCACTAACAAGAAGGCTTACAGACAGAAAATCACTTTCTCCTAATTCTGGCCCAAAGGTCTTTTTTCAGGAAACAGAGGGAAAAAAGGTATCTCCTAGTACAGCCACCTTCCTTGGCTCCCTGATGGACCTTAACTATCATGTCTAAGAAGAAGCAAGTAGGTGCAGAATGGGTCTGAAATGGTTGATTAGGTATAGGGGAAGTAGCAAAGCTCAAATTTTCAAGGAGCTTAAAGTGCAGGGCTGAGTTTGGGATCTATTCTGTACAAGAAGGTGGGGGAAGTATTCACACCAAACAGCTGAGGAAACACAGGGAAATACACCTGTGGACTCTTATCACCATAAAATGAATGTGTTTAATTCATCTGAGCAGCTTTGCAATGGCAGGGGAGAATCTTCTAATAAAACCCTCTGACCAGGAGAGCCCTTAAGAGAAACCAAGATGCACATCTGGAACAACAATCTTCCCCCTGTCTACACCACTCCCTCCTGGGGAATCAGAAAGCAAGTTCAAAGATGGCTGAGGCATTTAAATACACCACAGTACTGTTATCTAAGTGTGGCATGTCCTCTGCCCATCCCACAGGCACTATCAGGTACCAAGTTTCCCAAAGTCATGGAGTGTCAGTCATTTTTGTACCCAATCAATTTTTCAAGTGAGCCTTTTCCAAGCACTCTAAAGCAAGACTCAGCCTTTTGTTGCAGTCTGATGTATTTTCCAACCATTTCTAGGATTTATCTGGTGTGTTTCAGACAGGCTGTAGGCTCTGCTCCAAATCATGTTTCAAGGACCATTTGTTTTAGTAATTTCTGGGTTAGTCTGTACCTCCCAGCACAGCCTGGTCCAGGCACTTGCTCTCCCAACACAAAAGTGACTCAGTCTGCCAAGATACTGTCTTCTCCACCCCTTCTCTCTTGGGTGAACTCACTGTCCCCAAATAATGTAATCTTCCCATTTGGCTGTAGCTGCCTCTTCCAATAAAACTAAGGCCACTGGCAATCAAACCTTCATTCCTGAAAGAAACACCAAGAACAGTCCATCGGTCTGTTTCTTGATCTTTTGAGGCTGTTTCTTCCAGTCAGAGGCAGAAGATAGAAGAAAATGTGTGCTTCAGTCACAGGAAATTCAGGGGGCAGGCTTGAGTATAGGGGGAGTAGCTGTGGGAGAGAAAAAAAAAAAAATTAAATAATAAAATAAAATAAAATAAAATAATAAAATAAATGTTCAGTGTCAGAATCTGAGTGGCATTTACGGCTATACTGGAAAATATGAGCCTCTATGTGGTCTTAATGTTTTTTGAGAGCAATAAAGCTAATATGGATCTAGTCCAATCTCTAAAATTCTGTCACAGTGTGTTATTGCTAATTCTTGAAGATTAAAGCAGCCTCTGGCTCTCCCTCAGTGGCCCAATAAATATTGCAGGCTGCCAGAAAATAAACAATCTGTATTAATTGCCCTTTGTGGTGGTGTTTCTTCCAAGAATGGTTGGCACTATCTCTGTAGTCATTGCAAGATCTTGCCAATGGCCACGACTAAGAAGTGGAGGGGTAATTATGAGCCTTTTTTTCTGGTTTCCTATATTCACCACAGATATATCACACCATAGTCAATTTGGTATTAAAGATATTGACACTGCATAATACCAAAAGTTTCTCTTCAGTCATTTGTTATCTACAACAGAAGTATTGAAGAATCCCAAGGTTAAACTTTGCTAGTAACTGGTGTGGATTTAAATTCATTTAACAGCAGAATTCACACTTGAATCACAACAGCATTTTCCTTTCCTGGGCAAAGTTTTGACTGCTGACAGGGTTTTCCAGTAAAGAAACTCTAGGGATCTTCAGTCATTCCAGTTAAAGACTCTCTTAATTGTGAATCAACTACTTAAAGCTTCGCTCCATTGAACTATGGAACTGGAGAGAAAAAATAAGCACAAACAATGCATTCCACTCTATTTTAAGAGGTTTGCTTTTCTCCCTTTTTTCTGTTTTTTAATCAGTGCGGATATTAGCTCAGATGCATGTTCTCAGCTTTCCCAGTGTTCTCCATAACACACCCCTTCAGGCAAACCCTAATGAGGTCTTAGATTCAGACTCTGTTATGCTTGTGCTCTTTCCAGTACTCAGGGGAAACAACACATTGCCAGAGCTCCTTCAGTGTTTATATCTTAGAGGCAATACCTGGTGTGTGAGATCACTGCACACACCCAGGATTTTCGCTTGGAGACAATTCTTGTAAGTTATAATAAAGACGATGTTTTGCAAAATACATTGTTTCCAGGACCAACAGTTATAACTGTTCACACTTCCGTTCATACTTTTTCCATGTTTTCTCTGATCTTTGGATAAAGTGTCAAGAGGATGTATCAGGTGGTGTGGAATATTGATGTAGTTTTCTGGTGACAGAAGGGAGACTTGCAAATGAGATCTGACAGCTCTGAGAAATGATGTGGGTAAAAGGAAGAATACAAATCCGAGTTTTAAATTTCCACTGCAATTTATTTAAAATTTACGGAAAAGAAAAGAAACTGCTGAGACACGTAAGCTGCTAATCATTACTGACTAGAACACATGCAAACATATAAACCCACTGATTTGCATTTGGTTAAAAAAAAGATGCTGCCTTTTTCCAGTGTAATTGATAAAGCTGAGTAAATAGCTCAGTGTACAGTACACTCAAGAAGCTGGTGCTCAGTAGATTCTGTGAGAACAAGCAGCCTTATGCTATTGTATTCCACTTATAAAATACCAGTATACTCTGGGTAAAAGTGAATCAGGCCCTGTCCCTGGGAATTTCCACCTGACAATATTTAATAGCTGCCTGAGGGGGTCAACAGGGAATAAGAGATCTGGTCAGCTCGTTTCCTGGGCCTTCGGTGCCAGTTTAGGCTGTGCTGGTTTCTTGTCATTAACACTGGACCCAGGATTTGAACATAGGGAAATTTAGTGCTTATGAGTTATGTAAATGCTCTCCTTGCTTTTTTGTAATTTTTTTGTATGTCTTTCCCTAATCCATGGGTTGAGACCAGTGCTCTGAGTAGAGACGAGAAAAAAAGGAGGATGTCATTCCAGTCTCAGCAGGAGCTGCAGCCTCATACAAACACAGAAAACACATACACAGTGTCTAGCAGGAAAGTTTTATGGTTTAAAAAGTGAAGCCTTTGAACTAAACACAAATCCTTTGCAGCAAAAGTTAAAAGAATTTTTGTGTTCAGCACAGGAAATACTTTATACATTTTTCCTTAGTGGAAGCAGCACAAAGAATAACTCATACTGAATTGAAGTTTTGTGGTGTCTCAACTTTGTTTAAAACAATTTTGAGAGTCCAACTCTACACAGTCTGGTGTAGTAGTCTGGTAAAAAATCTATTTTTTCAATCATTTAGCTGACACAGTGTGGTCTCCTTTGAAGGATGCAGAGCAGCCAGAGCAGTCAAAGAGCAATTTCCTTTAAGACAAGAACAGGTTTGATATTTTTCTTGAAAGGCCTCATCCCATTTTCATTGAAATACAGAACATTCTTACTCATTCAGATGAATTCTGGTCCTCAGAAGTCCTGTAAATAGTTTTGTGTTTGAATAGCTAAAGAAGGTGAATGGGTATTTCAGGATGGGCAGTGGAGGGGCAGGTACAGATCCCTTCACTGTCATGAGCAGTGACAGGACCTGAGGAAATGGCGGGGGGCGGGGGGGGGGTGTGGTTTATGTTGAGTATCATGGAAAGATTCCTCATCCAGAGGATGGTTGGGCACTGGAACAGACTCCCCAGGGAAGTGGTCACAGCACCAGCCTGCCAGAGCTCAAGAAGTGTTTGGACAACACCCTGAGGCACATGGTGTGAGTCTTGGGGTGTCCTGCACAGAGCCAGGAGCTGGACTCAATGATCCTGATGGGTCCCTTCAAACCAAGCATATTCTGTGCTTCTATGATACAACAATTCACTCATTCATTGACAAACCTCCTTTTCAATGAAAAAAGACCCCTAAAATGCAATTTTGATGATTGTGACTTCAAATGATGCAGGAAAATTGCATCTAATCCAAATGTGCACTTGTGACTGGATCAGCACATTCAGTTACTACTTGTGATCATGAGCCTGTTTGTCTGAGCTGAGCATTCAGAAGACATTCACCTTCCTAGGGCTGTTTGGGATTCATACAAAAGGAAAATGCAGCCATAGATTGCTTGATAAATTGAATGTGCTCACAACAAAGTAGGGTGCACTGAGGGCTGAGCCACAGTCACCTTCATTTAAAGACGGTGGGAAGGGGCGAGCTACAGAGCTCCAGCTCCAAGGTTATGGTACTTGCTCTAGTAGAAGAGCTTGCATTTGGACCTTCTAGGGTGACAGAGCCCAAATCCATGGCTTTTGTTTCACAGGACAGAGCCTAACCATCAGGTTGGGAATGAGGAGTACACTATTTTTTCTTGCTGAAATTGGGACACTCTGTAACTTGAATTTGAGGTCCATGAGTTCAGAGAGACAGCAATGAGCAGACCTGGAGTTGGTAGCTCAGCTGTGTGTGATCTCTGCTTCTGAGGCAGGGATTAGATTTCAGGTATTCAGTATCAACACACTCAAGCTTTTGTTGTCTTTTGACCTTTTACTTCATGAAAGAGAGGGAATCTTCAGTAGTGCTGCTTCCTTGTGGGAGAGACCAAAGAGCACACTGAGTGAAACTGTATTGAAGTGAAGAGCCATTGCAAAGCTTTAAATGAAACACAGGCCCATAAAACTACTCTTTACCCTCAAAAAGTTTCCGTCTCATCCCCACAAAAAGACTTAAATTTCTTTTTACTTTTTGTTGGGGGTACTTACAAAACTCTTAATGATGGCTGCAGACCACCTATGTGATTTTCCCGCACTGGGTAATTTCAAAAAACCCACAGAACTAAGTCACCATGAAGTGTCTACAAATATAAACACATAAAATTCATGGAAGCATTGTTCTCTTACCATATAACATAGCCAAGCATTCCTTCCTGTTATTGCCATCTTATTATTGGGAAAATGCCCAGTCCTGCTCATTCTTACAACTCAGCAGGTTCCTTTACGCCAGAAGTGTGTTTCAATGAGAGATGGGCTGGCAAATTCACTTTAAAGTTTTTATTAAATGATTTCATGTGACCTTTGCAACAAAATACCTTTTAAATAATTTCATATGACTATGATGATCAACGCAGAACCAAGATTTGCAGACAGTAAGTTGGTAGAAATTGCTGAACCTAAGGTTGAAACAAAGACACTCATTCTTCCACAGGGGAAAAAAAAATGGATACTCCCTTGCCATCCCTCTGTTTTTGCAATAAACTTTTCCGTTTGTGCTGTGCTGTTTGTGTCTTCTGTACTGGTGATGGGTTAAATACAACATTATCCTGAAATTTAAAGCAATATTTTATTTTGGTTTAAGCCTAATGAAGTAGGCAGTATTAAAGGCGAGTGGATGGAAAGGGGTGTAATATGCTGAAGAATCAACTCCTTTGAAAGCAGTGAAAAACCAGAAATTGCCATTAGAAACACTTTAGCAGCAGGCTGAAGGGAGCACGAGAGAGACACACAGAACAAATGGAGAGCTCGTTAGAGATTGACTGGAGCAAGCCAAGCAGATAGACTGGTTGGGTATTTCCACATCCAACTCCAGAGCTTCAGTCATTCAATTTACCAAAAGAGTGACTTTTTTGAAGCTGTATCTATTTTGCTAAAGTATCAGCAAGCCAAGCTAAATTAGCAGATCTTAGTCAAGTAAGCTCCCATTATATCAGTTCAGCTAACGAACCGCTTGATACAAACTCCTTCACAAAAATGTGATACCTCTGCTCTACAGCTTTGACCAGATCATAACTACTTCACTTGACTTTGCATCAATAGTTTCTGACTGTGCCTATATTCACAGTACCACATTGCTATTTCCAACAAGATAGCAGTGGCAGAATTCTTTCCAGTTCTTGGGAATGTTTCAAAGTGGGCAGTAGTGAGGAATTGTTTTGAACTGCCAAGATAGAATGTCACTTAGGATCTTGGCAATGAGAAATAGCATACATGTTTGGGTTGACCTACAAATAAAAATATGCATTTTGGCATCAAGTTTATTCACTTTACTGGTCATTCAGGAAAGAGTAAAGATTGAAATCACTAACTCCTTCCTCGTTTAGTTCCTCTTAACAGAGTCTGTTGTTTCTCAGTTTACAGATAAAACAAGCTTCATGCTAGAACTGATATGGCTTATTTCAGTTTCACACTTACATTTCCCAGGGCTAAGCAAGAGACTCCAGGGAGTCCAGCAATAACTCTCCTTCAGCAGGGAGAATAAGGGAATGTTCCTTGGCACTGGAACATCCATCAAAACAGAATTCAGTGATGACAAATATAAAGGGATCCATTATCTGCTTTCCTGTATATATTACAGAGCCTGGAGCTGCATGGTTTTCAAGATGAGAGAGACTAAAATGTGTGGCAGGATATGAGGCTGAAAGTACTATTCAAATTCTCCATGTAGCAATGAAGCAGGGCTGAGACAGTACTGAATTTTATGCTGGCTTCCTGGGCAGGTGTGCTTTTCACCCTGGCTGAGGGACATAACATTTTCTTAACTCCCAACAATTGTGGAATGCATTGCTAACCTCACCACAGGCTGCCACAAGTGCAAACAGCAACCTACGGCAGCATGACAAACCTACCTCCGTGTCGAGCTTCGAGCTGCCTTCTCCTTCCAGCCAATGCATCCTGGCAATCATTCAGCCCCTTACTGTCCCTCACCTGCTTTTTGTGAAAACAATGTAATTTCCATTACTGGCATCCAAACCCCAATGTTACAAATATAAAAATCAGACGGCTATTCCCTCTTTCTTTATGGGATTTTCCAAGATTGTCTTGGATATATTTAGTATTCATGTGTAATGAGTCAGAGTGTCCACCTGTGGTCTCCATAAACCAATTTTGTAAATAGCATTGACTGATGTGACTCAAAAAAAAAAAAAAAAAAAAGGCCAGTTTCTGTTTTCCAGTTTTAGTCTGAATTCAAACACTGTTTGCAGTTCCAAGAACTCTGTGGGTTTCATGCTCTGGGTCAGTGGGTGGGGAATACTGGAAAAGGCACACTCCATCCTGTCCCCTTGTTCCGGTGGGCTGTAGGTCTGCAGAAAGATGACTTTATTTTATAGCACAGCAAACAACCTTTTCATTTAGCAACTGTTTAATATGGAACTGGTAGAAGAGGCCCTGGCATACATATCTGCCTCTGTCCCTTCCTCACTTGGATGTCGCTTTTGAAAAACACTGAAATTTTATCCAGCACAAATGAATTCAGAAAATGAGCTGAAAAGCATGGAAGGATGTAAGTCTGACTGACATTCTGTAATGCTTTGAAGAATATGAGAGAAGAACTTTGGTGTTCTGTTATCTAAGCTCAATCATCCTCTTGCTGATAGAGGTGCCCACACTGTGAAGTGCACCTAAACTTCTTAGTTTGGGCTGAAGTCACTTGTGTGTATTGTGAGGTCCTTTGGGACTGCAACAGAACCACAGGATTGTTAAGGTTGGAAATGCCCTCTAAAATCATGGGGCCCAACTGTTAATCCAACCCCACTGTGTCCCTTGTTAAACCCTGTACCCACGTGCCACATCCACAGCCCTTTTGAACACCTCCAGGGATGGTGATTTCACCACTTCCTGGGGCAGTCCATTCAAATGCCTGACCACCCTTTCCCCAATATCCAATCTAAACCTTCCTGAGTGCCACTCAAGGCCATTTTCTCTTGTCCTGTCTCTTATTGCTTTGGGGAAGGTATTGATGCCCACTTGGCTACAGCTTCCTTCTAGAGAGTTGTGGAGAGTGACAAGGTCTCCCCTGAGCCTCCCTTTCTCCAGGCCAAACACCCCCAGCTCCCTCAGCTGCTCCTCATCACACTTGTGCTCCAGACCCTTCACCAGTCCCATTGCCCTTCTCTGAACATGTTGCCCTTCTTTGGACAGCACTTGCTCTTGGTTTTTGAACAGCTGATCTGTGGGTCTGAAATACTCCTGTATAAATTGAGAGGCCTTTTTGGTGCAAGAGAGAAGTTTTGGACAGACAGTAAAAGACTAACAGCAAAGAAGAGGAGGCAGTTTGTAACCTGTTAATAACTGAAAAGTAATTAGTTGAAGTTTAGATTAACCTCTCTGGCAGATCAATATCGCAAGATAAAAGAACCATCATGCATAATGCAGAGATATATAGATTTGGGTTTAAAGTCAACTGTAAAAGGATAACTGAAATCAGCTCTGCAATGATATAAAACCCCATCTCGAGAAAAGATATGCCTGAAATATACCTGAAACTCAGATTTCAATTTAAAATTTGGCTTTTCATTCTTAAGACTTTTCTTAAGTTCTTGTATTAAAATCTTTCATCTGCTTCCTTTGTAATCGCACAAAACAAGCAACTTGACAGGTGTTCTGTAGTTGCTAAAGGACACTGTAAAACCAGTTCAGATTAAGGTGTTAAAAGGACATGTAGAAGTGCATAGGTACATGCACTATAAAACTGTATATATTCAAAAATAACCAAGGAAATAAAGCAAAAGGATATGCTGAGTGTTTAAGCAGTTAGTTGACTTTAGTGAAACTTTTGGTAAAAGCTAAAGGCAGGCTGCTGCTTCCTAAACGACTGATTGAAATAATTTATGATTATGGCAGCATCCACTGTGTTTCTTTTATTTTCTGCATTAAATTCGTTGTTTTTAGGGCTTAGAAATATACCCCTAACTCTGAACATGTCTATTAAAAGGTCCATTAAGACTCATAGAGCTTTTGAACCTTAATAACCAACCTTAATAACACTGATTATTTTCCTTCATCACAATTTTATGAAATTTACAATTAGCATGTTTTCATTATGAAAGTCAAGAAATGGGGAACCCTGAAGGACTTTTACATTAATGCTTCACGAACACTTGAATCTGGTTCTTAAAGAAAACTTCAAGGCTTTCAAAACCACTTAGGTGGGAATGTATGATACAATGAAAGGCAATAACTGCATGACTCTTTGCCAACTGAAACCACTGAGCACCACACAGATATATTAGGACATGATTTTGCCAGGTGCTGACGCGCCTTGTGAGTCATTGTGTACTCTCAGTCTTTGAAATCAACAGAACCAAGTCAAGAAACACCCAGGACTTACTGAGATCAGGTTTCCTACAGATCACTAAAACAGTGTTTTCTGCTATATTCTTTGAATAGAAGACCAAATGCCAAAGCATCCATTTGCAGACATCAGAATTACTAACATTACCAGAGAACCAGCATTTCTCATGCCGTGATGAATGCAAAGCAAGCAGCTGAGGTGGCAGATAACATGAAGCATGCTAATTTGGAATTACAGAGGCATTTGATAGCAGGGCAATGGCTTAAGTTCTATCAGCATTTCTATTATAAGCCACCATAAAAACCTACTGAACCCAGATATTTGGTGTGTGCTTTCTGAGCTTCAGACTCGTTCTAATGTTTGCATTTGATCAAGTAGTTTCCACTGAATGAAATCAAATCAGTTATAATAACTGGCATTCTAGATAACAATTCAACTGATGTTTAGGAGAATTAAATATATTTGCACTTCCGTTACCTGCAAACTTTGGTCTTTAACATTAATTGCAATGCTTATTATTCCATATCTGTAAGAAAGAGCTTTCTTATTTCAAAAATAACCACAAGAGTGGAGCAATTTCTCATTCTTTATGGCTTTGTGCTGTGTTCGTGATGTAGATACTTGTGACTGACAATTTCGTCTTAGTGTTAAGATATGCACTAGAAATAAAATATAAGAACTACTTAAGTCCATTATCTCTTCTGTGTGGGAATGGTGTCTTCTGCCTATTGTACTTTATGCTTTTTGGTGCCTGTGATGCTATGTCAAGATTGTTTAATGGCATAGTACAAATTTCCAGTCTTCCTCAGGCTAGCAGTATCCTTTCTTGCATAGGAACTCCAGTAGGCTGGGCACTTTCCAAATACAAAAGGCAGCTCAGCTTTTGTTTCAATGGTGTCAACAGCTAAAAAGGCATGACTGAAGCAGCAACTCAGCAATTAATAAAATCCAGCCAAGTCCCCTTGAGCATTAAGCAAAGCCAGACCCTCCATGAAACACAGCAACAGTTATGGAAATGCCAGCAATTTGGCACAGAACAAAGGAAAGGAAGTACAGAAGAAAAAAACAAAGGCAATTAAAGTAACCAGAATTTTAACCTAATTATCCAGCCTATAATACAGCCCAAAGCCAGGATAAAAGCTGCTATTCCTGTGACCAGTGTCATCCAATATTTTACAGCCTGAAGTGGTCAGGACTCAGAGCCTCAGGGCTGGGATTCACCTGCAGGAGAGCACCCCAGCAGGGCACGAGTGACTCAGGGTAAAGAATGTTCTGAATCATGATGCCACTTCCTCTGTCACTTTGTTTTATTTCCAGGATTCCCCTGGCAGTCTGATACTACTACTAGGTAGGTGGTAAGATTTTAGGAAAACTGAGAATATCCAAAGTCTTGGAGTAAGTTTGTGCCCACTGCAATACAGTCGGTGTTGCTGGCTTTGCCTCCAGATTGAAGGTTTCTTTTAATTTCCTCTAGGCCTTATAAAGGTAAGGATGGTAGGTCTAATTTTAAAATATGCCCCTGTGGTTTTTTTAAGTATTGCCCAGCCTTCTGGTTCCATAGGCATTTAAAAATTAGTCAGTGTTTCCATTACAAACTCCTCCTTTGGGGATTTATCATTGCAATAAAAACATGCTCATGGCACATATATACTCACACAAACTTTCTGGTGAAGGAAACTGAATTCAAGTGTCAAAAGTTGCTGTATTAGAGCAGGTTACAAGGGAAATGACCATGAACTTGATTCTGAAATGAATGCAAAATACTTGGGTTTAAGCATCTGAGGAATTCTGTTGAGTTCCAGAGCTTTGTTTATATTGTTAATAAGCAAGTACAGGAATCACAGTAATTAATAGTTGTTAAAAAATAATAAACAAAATAAATAAAGAGACACCATAAATATGCCTTACACTCATTCAAAATAAAAGCCACATTTGTCTAGATGAAAGGGCATAGAAGAAAGCACATAGAGGAAAGGACTAAGATTACAATCTTAATTCTGAAAATAGTGACATCTCAAACACGTAATGAATTTCAAGTGTGTTTTTTACCTCTGCTCTTGTTCAATTTAACTGTAAGAAACTCGAGCTGTTAAAAGAGGTTTGTCTCCTACCTTCTGAAGGTTTGGTAATGCAGAAACCCTTATGCATCTTCCTTCTACCTGCTCATAATATCTATTTTGCATAGATACAGTAGGAAAAATTAGTATAAATTACAGTATTTGAAGGAAGATTACTATGTGATGGAGAGAAACCAAATCATGTTTCTATAGATAACTGATTCTTCTTCTGAGGCTAGATCTCTAGTCCAGAATTCCTTCCTTATTCTTTCATCTTGTACCACACATGCTGTTGAAGAGACTGAAGACACAATTTGTAAAAGTTGCTTAAAAGAATAAGGGAAGAATGTGGGTAAAGTCAGATCTTTTTCCCATACTCTGCACCAAGTCCCCGGAGTAGATGTATTCCCAAAACAACACAGTGGTGCACTTATTTTGCTGAAACAACTAAAGCAGGTGAGGATAAACTGGTGAACAAAAACAAAAAAACCAAGCCAACATCCAGAAAAGCAAAGCAAACCAAACCAAACTTCTAACAATGTTCCCCATGGAGGTACTACACTGTTTCTTTAAAATTCAAAATGGTTCTTTGGCCTGAAAACTTTGTCAAGTGCCATGCTGCTTCAGACAAAAAAATGTTTTGCAGTAAAATCTTTTGAAACTCAAGTCCCTTTTAACCATTAGTTTATAGTTACAAACAACTGGAACTCACATGCCTTTGGGCACTTGCATCCAAAAGCTTTTACTGAGAAACAGTGAACACACTCAGACCCAGCAAAGCATTGCTGATAGAGAAAACTTTGTCATATTTAGTCAGTATGTTACAATGAAGAAAAGCCATCTGGGAGGGGCTCTCTTAACAGCTCACATTTTGTGGAAGGATACTTGTCTTGAGAGTTCAAGTGTATCTGTTCACCTCCACTGGCACCACAATATGCAAAACACCAGAAAAAGATTCTTTGTGAAAAAGGAAAATTAATTAGGGCTGATAATAATAATATATTGTTATTATTAAATTTGCCTTAGGGTTAGATATCTACATGAAGAAAAAGTCATAGGAAAGGGACATTTTGCCATAAATGCCTGCTTGGTAACTAAGCAAAACACTAAAGTCTGGGTCTGCTTGTGTCAGGCAGCAAGCCAGTGACAAATGACACCCTGGAAGTGTTTAAGAGGTGTCTGAATCTGGCACTGGCTGATGTGATTTAGGGTTTGGGCTTACAGTGACAGTGCTGGGTTCACAGTTGGACTGGATGATCTTTAAGGCCACTTCCAACATTGAATTTCTATGAAATTGAAAATCAAGGAGTAGGTTTACTAAGCCTCAGCTCAGAAGCCTGGTTCAAAACTAAAAATAAAGAAGTGTCTATAATACTTAGTCTTCATGGCTGAAGCTGTTTTTTAAATCTTCTTCATAATTTGATTTGGAGACTGGATGGGTTATCTTCCTATTGATTTTAAAGTATCTGCCAGTTTTCCTACAATTCTACTCTACTGTTCAGTACAAAGGCTCAATTTCTGCTTACAGCCCACCTATTATTTGCTTTTCTCCTTCCCATGCCTTGGAGTTTATACTTGCCTCTGGTTTAGGTTCTGGAAAAGTGATGGGTACATATGAAGGGATGACAGATCCTTTAAGTGCAGCAATGCTGTATTGGTAATCACAGTCCATGCACATCATTGATCCTTTCAGGTTATTGGATTCAATGGGAGCTTTTATACACTATGACACTTTGTGTTCAGTCTGGGCATGACTAAATGGGGAAAGGCAGGAGTGCAACATTGCAGAATGGAGGATTCTTGGGAAACCCCAGGTTTGGTACTTCCTTATTTCAAAGTGTTGATTTTGTAACCAGATCTGACTTCATGTGAATCAGGACCCAAGGGAGGAAGGAGTCCATGAAAAAGGCAACTGAAGATTGTAGCAGAGTACAAAACAAAGTGGCTGAATTTGGATTGGCCAGATAGGCAAATATCTGGCAAGTCTCAACTTCAGAGGACTTGATTTTACACCTACAAAGTGTGAGTTTCAAGTGTATACTGGTAATTTATTTTGTTTAAGAAAGTCCACTCTGTTCACATGGAACCACCTCTCATCATCAGTGGGACATTGATTCTGACTGCCTGTGATAGCTGCACATAGCCAGCTCTCTGAGCAAGCATTTATACACTCAGCTGCCAGCCACACACACACCTTATTTCCAGTGGAGAGAACTGATTGGAAATGGGGTGGAGAGGGCTCCTAAAGTGGGGCAAAGGGAGGAGCCTTTCCCAGCCCCCATTCCCTGGAGAGCAGCTCCAGCATCTCTGTAACCTCTTCTGCTGTGCTGGCTGCAGTGGAGCTACACCAGCATCGGCTGTGGTGCTGGCAAGCTGCCACAGCTTCCCTGAGCTTGACAGGGAGAGGCAGAAACATCTCTGGAAAAACAATTTGCAAGACAAAAGTTATGTATTTCTTTTTACAGTAAGAGCTTTTCCTTTTTGTCCTGCCACATACATGTGTGCACACTCCTCTACCACATGTCAAAGCCCTGCTGAAGCACCAAAGATGTTAAAAATTCTCAGGATGAGGTAACAAGAACATTTTATGGTGTAATGGGTCAGGGCTCCCAGGTGTGCACGCTGAACAACTGCCACCCTGATGATTAAAGCAATTCAAGGTACAGCCTACCACAGGGTGGAGAAAAATTTCCTCCTTTCCTCCATACCCACGTATGAATTGCAAGTTGCTGGTCCAGACTGTCCCAATAGAAGTGCTATCACTGTCAACAGGGTGAGAGGAGTCCTCAGCAGTTTTCTTGTCTTGTCTTCCTGAATGAATGTGAATTTTAAATGTGCAAAATAAATGCTAAGTATCCGCCACCACTATTACAGGAAGAAAAAAAATACAATGTCACATAATAGCTCATGTCTCTCTCAAGATGCTTTGATGTCAGGAAAAAAAATATGCAAGCACAACTATTTTTCTAACTTATTTATCTTTGGGGGTTACCAGAGGAAGGTCTTTTTTGCCTCCCAGACCACCACAAAGTTGAGACATGGGGAGCAAGTGATTGTCCACATGACTCTGCTGTGAAAGTTCTGGATTTTCCAAAGGGCCGTTTACAGTTACATGTTTATTCATTTTTCCAGTCAGTGAGCATTATAAAAATAAAGGACAGAAAAACAGAGGTTATGCTAATAATTCCCAAGTGACTATCAGGAGCATGCAGTTTCAGTCTCTGATGCAGATGATAGCAGAGTTTCTCAGGAAGCTATGGGAAGACACAGCCCAGCTTTTGAAATTGCTTAGAAGCTAGTAATTTGTAAAATTTGTATCCATAAGGTCATATCAACAATTGATTTTTGGGTGACTCTTTGAATTGTTGGTAGCATTTGTCACAGTCTCTGGCAGATACCAACTGTAATATTTGTAGTTAGGTAGTCAGGAATTTTCCTTCAGAGCTGAAAAGCCCTGATGGTCAGCAAATACATCTATGACTTTAAAAAATAAACCATTTAATTGAAGAAACTACCAAATTTCTGGTCTTCTGACATTCAGAAATATTCTTTACTTGAAATCTGACATTTAGACTGTTTTATTGTTTATTGGATTTTCTGTGTTACAAAAAAACCAAGTCAAATTAGAAAAATTCTGTGAACTTGACTAAATACTGAGAATGCTGGCCCATTTTACTGCCCTCCAGCATGATTGACTGAATAATCCAATCTGTTGTTTTGCTCCAGTGGAGGTGAAATGAACTATACCTTGCTTCCTCATGGGGATGTTGACAATAGATAAGCTGTTCATCTGCATTAAATGTGACAACTCCTCTTTGTGATTTCTCCTCTTTGGAAACACCTGAAACTTCTGAAGAAAACAGTACAGACTGCTAAGCCATGCCAAAACAAAAGCTGTTATCAACAAAAAGTTGTAGTGTTTGGCAAAAGCACAAAATTGTCTTCAGTGGCACCTTTCTGCATCAGTCTCACTATCTTTATCATATTATTTGTCATGTGATTTCACTCTGCATTTTTTCTACTTTCCAGTCACTTTTAGTGGAAGGACCTTTGATATGTCCATTCTTATGTTCTTCTACATATCCCTGCTCCCATTGTGAGTTTACATCATTCTATTGAAATGAACCTGGTGAAGAGGTGAAGTGGGCTCTTCATATTTAAATGCTCCTTTTCCCATTCTAAATTCATAAAGGATTTGGTACAAAACTTGGGGAAGTTGATGGAAGCTTTTCATTCATTTGCATTGAAAGATGTGCTGGAGAATATCTCTCCAGTTCTGTAGCCTCCCCCTTTTTTTTTTCTCTTTACCCTATTTCTTCTTTCCACACACAGAAAAAATGGAATAGTTTTGGTTGCTCCCATATCTTTTCCATTTGTGTCATGCATCCTTCCCAACCCTTGTCACACACCTATCAGGTATAACAAGGTGTGTTTGAAAAAGCTACCTGGCTTTCTTATTCTCATTCATAGTGAAATTACTTTCTCCCACACACAGGACAAAGACAAATGATTCGTGTAAATCTAATAGAATCAACTCCACTCTGGAGTTATGAGATACAGCCAAAGGAAAAATACAGTCACAACTGCTGAACTGTTCTTGGGAACAACTGCATAAGCAATATTGTGGCTTTGTGCCAAAACTTGTTAGCTTTGCTGGATGTACACTGACTCACAGGATCATCTTAGCTCTCTCTGTAACCACTGCACTAGTGGATCTACAAACCAAATTGTCTTCCCCTGCATAATGGGGGATGACTCTTCCTTTTGTCAAGCAAATTGTCTGTGTCATCTAAAAGGTTATTTAGGCAAAATGTTGAGGTTTTAACCTCAGATAAAGGTATTTGCAAATATCTTAACTCTGTCCCGGTTTGAGACTCCCTTTTTTTTCAAGAGAGACAAAATGGAGCATCATGTAAGAACAACCAAGGTAACTGGGAAAGCAAGGCACCCCCAATTCCCTCACCACCATGGCCATGTGGAAAGCAGAAAAAGCCTTGACTCTGTGTAAGCCCTGCTCAGCAATAATGAAAACATCTCTGTATTATCAACTCTATGTTGATAAGAACAACATCTCAGCCACCTCTCTAAATGGAAGACAGAGGTAAGACAGCTGTGGAGTTGTCAAGACACTATATGCTGCAGAAAGCTAAGGCAGTGGGCCTTGGGACTATTATCTAACGGGAACAGACTGAGCACTGCTGTAGGCTGTAGGCTGGAAAACTTCACTGGTAAGTGTTACACTTCAGGAAGAAAGCTGCTCCCTAACTGTAATACATAATGAGATAAATCAGCTTTTAGGAAAAAGGATGTAGAACTAGTTGGCATTTGGGCCTAAAATTGATAGAAAGTTATACATTCTTCAAATAAAATTGTTTATTTAAACAGGTGAATATATTAAATACACTTTACTAAATATGCATTTCAGAAGATCCAGCAGGTTACAAAAAAATGGTAACTAGGCATTATAACAGGGTACTTGTATTTTCACTCACTCAAAGTAGTAATATAGGGATGACACCTCTTCCAATCACCACCAGCATCTCTAAGCAGGAATCATGATGTGAAATTCCTGGTCTTATGTTACGTACACATGCTGGTTTTGGTTGGGGTTGAGATAATTTTCTTAACAGTGGGTGCTGTGGGGCTTTGTTTTGGATTTGTGCTGAGCACAAAAGTTGATAATATAGAGATGCTTCTGTTATTGCTGAGCAGGGCTTGCACAGAGCCAGGACCTTTTCTGCTTTTCATATGGTCATGGTGGTGGCAAGGAAACTGGGGGTGTCTGGGAGGCTGGGAGGAGACACAGCCAGCATGGGTGACCCAAACTGGCCTAAGGGATGTTCCAAACCATATGACATCATGCTCAGGAATGGAAGGAAGGAAGGAAGCAGGAAGAGGGGGGACCTCTGAGTGATGGTGTTCGTTGTCCCGAGTCACCATTGCACATGATGGAGCCCTGCTCTCCTGGAGAAGGCTGAACACCTGCCTGCACACAGGAAGCAGTGAACTGATCCTTGTTTTGCTTCACAATTGTACAAAGCTTTTGCTTTCCTTATTAAACTGCCTTTATCTCAACCCACGAGTGTTCTGGCTTTTACTCTGCTGATTCTCTCCCCACACCTGCAGGTGGGAGAGTGAGTAAGGAGCTGCCTGAGGCTTAGTTGCTGGCTGGGGTGAGCCACAATAAGAGGTGTGCTGGTTTTGACTGAGATAGAAGTAATTTTCTTCACAGTAGCCGATATGAGGTTGTGTTTTGGATTTGTGCTGGAAACAATGTTGATAAGAGAGGGATGTTTTAGTTACTGCTAGGCAGTTCTTACACAGTATCAAGGCGTTCTCTGCCTCTCACATCACCCCCACCACAACAGTAGGAACCCAGCCTGTATCACCCAGCTTGTATCAGTGTAATGATCCCTTCTGGTTTAAAAGCTCTGAATGCTATACATAATCCCTCTAATTAATCTAGCTCCATAGGCTTCTGTTTACGTGTCAGTTATTTTGGCCGTGTGTATCAGAAGAAATAACTGGTTGCACCCAGTCAGGGTTTATTGAAACCAGGGAATTACTATTTGGAGCAAAGTCTGTTTCTAAAAAGCCTGCTGTAGAGCCTATGCTCATTGGAAACACCGAAGTTGATCTTGGTGACACATCCTATTTGCTGAAAGTTTACGGTAGATTGACTCATGCAGTTTTATGTTGTGCTCAATTCAAAACACTTTTTTTTTTGGTTGAGTGGTAGCTGTTTCAGTGGTTACCTTTTGGTTTGATGGTTTGTTTTTAGAGGGCAGAGAAAGTTTACCCAAATTACGAGCAGTTGCCAGTATTGCCTGAAGAAAAATGTCATCCTGACATTGATTTCTTTGGGGAATGAATCATGCAGCTATATAACTTTTAGCAGAGCTGTCTGTCTAGATTTGTGATCTTTTTCTTTCTTTTAGTGCAAAGTTTGTCACTTGAAACAATGTGTGATGTCTCGTCTTAAGCATATTTATAGTTTTCCCCCTGTTTACCAACAGTTCTGTTCTGTGTGTCATTCGTGTCTGGCATATGCATCATCGCTAGTTCCATTTCAGTATAGAAACCCATAATTTCACTTTATATTTTGTGCATATGCATCATTTTTGTGGCTATGTTTTATCCATGATGGGGAATTACAAGGAGGCCTTCTTAATGATAGAAACCATAACGTGTCCCAAATATAGCACAGTAAGGATAATTGCAGACAGGAGTTTAGGGGTATTTTTGGGTTTGACAATTAATGACTGCCTACATGGAAGTTTTATTGAATTGCATCACATACAAAACCACGAACAGAAAACCAATGACACGTTCCTTTGGAGAGCTCCCTTGAGCTCATCTAATCCAAAGAAAATCAAAATGGCCAAATCTTTAAATCAGCACAAACAGAAAGCCTAAGTAATGAATACAGCTTGATGGATTTCTTCAGGCCAGATCCTGTTCACTTGAAATCTTCCACTTACGAGGAAAGGACTGAGGAATCCCAGGAGCAGCAAAATCAAAGCAGCAGATGTTTCTAGTCTGGTTCTAATCTCATGTAATTAGAAAAACAGATAAATCATAACTTCTCACTGCCTCATCCCTGCTTTCTTTTCAAGATTGATAATTCCCTTTTTTCCTTGTTCTGTTATTGTGGGTCCCTGTTATTTACTATTTATTAGGTGTTGACTGATGCAAATCTTCCGAGGTAAAAAGCCATAATGCTTGCCCTGACGTTCAGGGGCTCTAGTCATCAAATCTCATCTCTTGCCCTTTGTTTCCTTGAAAAAGGGCGGCTCAGCATTCAGTTTCTGACTCCATTGCCTGCCCAGCCCCCATGGAGCAGCACTCACTGGACATGTGCCTGTCTGTAGGCAGAGCATGACAGCAGGCACACTCATCACATCTGAGGAAGTTGTCACTAAGCATTCAGTTACTGACTCATTCCCCACCACAAATTCTTCTTAAAGTAAAACATGTGAATATCTTCCTAGTGCTTATTCACAGTAATTCGCTTTCAGATTGATTAAGCCTAGAAATTATTTTTTTTTAAGTTACAGTTGAAAATTAGCCAGTTCCAGCTGGGAAACTGGCAGAGGCAGCATTGAGCAGAATGCAAGTCAAAATCCATTTCCAGTGCTCATCTGTCCCCTTGTGAAATTGGCTTCCCACCTCTGTGAGCAGGCGCTGTGCCATCCTGCTGCACGGGTACGAGGGTGGGCAGCCAAGCCATGGTGGGCACACACTGACTCTGGGCAGGAAGGGCACAAATCCAAGCCCAGGAATGTGGATGCAACAGCATGGCTGGAGTGTAAGCACACATTCAACAGTAAATGGGCCGTGTCAACAGCATGAAGCTGGAATCACCTCTGATATCAGCCAAAGAGCCTCCTTCTCTGAGTGAAGCCATTTTCATTGCCAGGGGATCAAGACATATACTGCACCAGTAAAGAAAAGAGGTGAAGAAGGAGAAGAGCAGTCAGATCTTTATGATGGTTGTACATTCATGCTCTCCCTGCTCTTTGCACAGCCTTTTTGCTTTTGATTAAGTTGTTGGTCTTTGCAAAGAGAGCAACTGATGCAAAACTGTGGATGCTTTGCATGGCAAACCTCTTCTGTGCTGTAAAGCCAAGGACCAGCTAATGAGAGATAATCTCTTACCATTAACCCAACTGCTCATAAATTCAGGTTTATTCTTAACTAATTCTGGTAAGAAACTAGTTCAGGATGCTTTTAACCACTCAAGGAGTAAGACCTCTTTACCACAGAACAGCACACGAACCTGCAGGATCTACTCTTTGCTCCCAACTCATGCTGCTCTGACCAAATTGCAAGCACCTAGTAGATTGTGGCAATTTCCTGTCCCTTAGACTGAAGGTGACCTTGAAACCCATAAGAATAAAGCTGGAATCTCCAAAACACTTGGAGAAATGACAGTGCTACATAATGTTTTACTGATACTGTTGGACACAGTCCGACACTGTCTTTGGAACTGATTTAATCTCACTTGTAAACTCATAAATTCTTTTGAATGCTGTCATAAAATTCCACAGATTAAACAAAACCATGCCCCAGTTTTTGGTGATGAGAATTACTGTGCTGATTTATGAATCTTTCTTCTATATCTGTACTTATATTGTTGAAGCCAGAGAGCAGGTAGATTAAAAAGCAAAGCATCCAGGTAGGCATCACTTCCCATGTGGGGATGAGGCAAACAAAAATGTGAAGTCTAGGAGAATCCTGCCTCAGGGAAAAATACAGAAGGTTCTGTGGTTCTCAACAGTTTCCATCAATGACAAAGTCATTACTACTCAGACATCTTTTTATAAGCCCTGTAGCTCATTTTTTTTCCTTGCCAGAGGTGGCTCGGCATTTATTCCAAGTGATGTGAATTACTCCAAGTTGGTAGAAGTCACAGCAGTCTTTTTATCCAGCCTGTGCTAGTAATGCACTTTATATGTTAAAGCACTATTAAACTAAAACCCAGCCATAATGACATCACACTGTACACCAACACAAGTATCCACAATTCAGAGGCGTGCATATGAACTGGGGAGTGGAACCCAGCCTTCCAGTTTGAACTGGGGAGTGGAACCCAGCCTTCCAGTTTGAACTGGGGAGTGGAACCCAGCCTTCCAGTTTGAACTGGGGAGTGGAACCCAGCCTTCCAGTTTGAACTGGGGAGTGGAACCCAGCCTTCCAGTTTCCAAATCACATGTCAATATCTCCAGAGGTACCAGCAGTAACTATCACCGAGTAGGAAAACCTTATAATTTCAGAATCTTTCTTCATTACACAAAACTTGAACATGTAAAAAGACAATTCATTAGCAGGTTAAAAAAACAAACAAACAAAAACCAGAAAAAACCCACAACAAAACAAATGGCTTTCTGAGTATGAACTGAGTGAAGGAGTTTTTTTCTTTAGTTTTGTTATGCTGTCAAGTGGAAAATAAGCCACAACCATCACCCTGCCTCCTTTACACTAGCAAACAGTCTGGCAGACAATAACTAGGAAGATGGGAGAATGAGGCTCAAAACTTTCTTTTTCTTGCCAGAAAGACACCCACACAGACATGAAACCAGTGTTACAACACATTGCACAACACTGTGCGTCCCCAAACAGCAGGGAACAACTTAGGACATAGATAGAGTTCACTGGGCAGGACAGATGTTTTGAGACACATTTGGTAGCAGAGTTCAGGCAATGACCAAGGCCAGGAGCCTCTGGGCTTAGAGGGAGGTTTCAAGTTTTCTCTGTTTTCCTGCTCTCTCATGTTCCTCACATCTTTGCCCTCCCTTTTAGCTGGATTTTGCTGGGCAGGTAGCTGCCTCCTGGTTTGTTGGAGTTTATTTTGCAAACTGCCAAAGGAAGAGCTAAAAGCTATTGGCTTTAGCAGTCTTCAGAAGGTATGCAGCAGAGTTTGAACTGAAAAGGAACTAAAAAAGAGAAATTAAACAATTATAAATCTAGATGATCTGTATAATAAGAACCTATAAGGTTAACCTACAACATGGGCAATGCAAGACACATCAACTGAATTCTAGGACCAGGAGAGGAAGATCAAGTAGGACTGGTAGAGCTTGAGGTTTGAAGTTTTGCTGTTGCTCTGCAGGATAAACAGGTTTCATAAAAAATTCACAGATCAGCACATCACCTATGTACCACTTAGTCATTTTAGGGTTTTCTCCTGGACACAAGCCTGACATGTGCCATCTCCTGTGACTATGTCTGCCCCATCACTTTGCTTTTTCCAGAGCACTCCACACAGTTCATCACTTCATTGAAGGGTCTCAGAGCATGCTGGAAAGCAAAGCTCAGCTTTGCCCTAATCCAAGGCTTTGTACAAGGTTCTGTCAGGTTGTGTTGCCATGTCAGCCACTTTTCTGTTCTCTTAAGAGGTGTTAAAGAGAGCAGAATCAGTTTTTCAGTTTGTCATGGTGTGGAGTATATCTATTCTCTTGGGGCAATTTGTGCACCACTTTGCCACTAATCCACACTATAAACTTAGAAAGCAAACACAAAAGACTGCACACCAGTGCTATTTCAGTCCCCAGCAGTGTGTCCAGTCTGTTTCTAAATAGAAATACTTTCATTAGCCATGCAATCCTCTGTTTAATTGCTTACACGATTTTTTTTTTTAAGAAAGGAGCCTCAAACCAGGATGGGAAGGGTATAACTAGGCAGCAAAGAAATGTGATTCCAGGCAGAACATTATATTTGGTTCCTATTTCTGCAGCCCAAAATAACAACTCTCCAAAGAGCACCAAATTCCAGAGCCAGAAATGAGCTCCATAGCTCAAGACATGATGTGATCTCTAGGAGGAGAGCAAAGAACTCTAAAAGACAGAAATGCCTGAGATAAGAATGTAAAAATCTGAGGCTGGGTACATGCCCATAATCTCTCATGTGTAAACAAACAGTTAAATTTATGTCAGAGAGCAGCATGTTTAGTTTTCTGAAGAAGACATGTTTCCCAGAAGGAATTATATAAATATTTATGATAATGAAGCAGGAAATATTTTCCCAGGGTAGGACACTGTTCAGCACTGCATCAGGTCAGTAGAAGCTGAGGTTTATTTTGTCAGTCTTCCCCTGGAACTGAATCATTGCCCTCTTGTTTGCAAAGATCTGTTCTGACACAGGAAGAGGCTGCGCTTAGATAAACACAATTACAAGCCACATTGAGTATTTCATTTCTATCACATCTCTGACTACATATGTGAATGCCCTACATTTTTGGATAGCTTCTCTGAGTGATTGCATGGAAAACAATAGCAATAAGTATCTCTTAGGCCTCTCTGAAGGCCTGGTGCCATTATGTGCCAAAGGTGTCTTCAGTAGAACTGAAAGCCTGCAGGCTAACAGACAGAGAAACATTCTCAATCCAAGTGTTCACAATAAAAGTGCTTATAAAACACTCAGTGTGACCCAGGACATTCTTGCTAAATGCAAAAGTTAGAAACAGAAAGTTGTAATGCAGTTATAATGCTCACCTGAGTGAGCAGAAGTTACACACAATTGAGGTTTGTTTACCAGATGGGGTCCAGGGGTCAGTACTGCTCCTCATAAAGCATCCAGCAGCTCCCTGGGTCTGCAGCCCCAGCTGCTTATGAGAGTTCAGTGCTCTTCTGTTCTCCTGCCTCACAGCAGATACCTACAGCTGGAACCTGGGTCAGCTTTTCTGTTTAGAGCTAAAAGCTGAGGGGAATAGGAGTGGGAAAGGGGAGGTAGGAGCATCCCAAGAAGGGCTTGTAAGCTCTAGTGCAGACCTGAGGTTCTCTGAGAGTGCCATCCCTGTGTCAGACCAGAAAAAGCTCCCACCCATCCCTCAAGGTACCCAACTCAACAGAGAGCCAAACTCATCAGCAGGAAACCAAAGAGATCAAGAGATAGTTGATAGTGGAGCATAAATTTCCACACAGCTGATGAAGGCTCTCAAACATCCAACAAGATGTTGGATGATGATCTATAATCATTCTACAAGCTGCCTTTACTAAATATATAAGTCATAAGATTTTGGACAATTTTGTCCTTAGGTTGGTTGGTATTATCACTTGTATTTTCAGGCATATCAGAATCTGGTCATTGTTTATATCTTAATCAGAACAAAAACAAGTTGTGGACACTGTGTTTACAGGCTCAAGCAGCCATTGCATGGTGTCAAATCCAAAACCAGAACTTTACAAAATAGCCCTAGGATTACTTTCTTCCCTACATATTGCAAACCACAATATTCTGCCCTTCCTTTTCCATTTTCTCTAAGCTTTGCCACCTTGATTGATGTATCCAGCATGACAAAATGAAACACCCCAAATCATCATGACCCCTGATACAAGAAGAGAAACCATAGAAATATTCCACCTTTTTTTTTTCCTTCAGGTGCTCCCAAGTTTATTCAGTACAGTAAGGTACAGAAGGAGAATGTTCTCCTTGATGCTGAATTTGGGTCAGAAAGGATGCTGGTGGACTCTCAACACTTATGGCTGAATCAGCCCATGGTTACAAGCAGGATGTATCAACCTGCAGTCCAGCCACAGGATCTGTGACTATACAAATGATGAAAATTGGCTGTAGGTCTGGCCAGCTTTTGATGAACAGTATTTCAGCATGTTGTCTGTGCTCCTTACAGTCTGTTTACATTAAACTACTAACATCTGAAGAGTAAGCAAATGAAGGGTGTTCAAATCTCCAAGGAAGTTACTTGGACTCCAAATAGACAATGCACAAGACAGAGGTTACCTGACTAGTGCTCATCTAAAAGAACAGAATCTTTCTGGATATTTTTTGTGGATATTTTTTGTGCCTTTTCAGGGTTTTCTTGCAAAACATTCATGCCCTTGGAAGCATTTGTTTTGTGACTTTTATGTCTGGATGATATGGCCTAGTTAGTTTTTCTTCCTTGCCTACAGTCATTTCTTTAAGCCTGATTCAATGAGAATTAACATGCACAATAGGCATTCTGCTTCATTAAATCTCCATCAGCAATGAAGCTGCTTGAAAACTTTTCAGTGAAACTGGTTTGATAAATATTGATTTGCCAAAACCCAAGCTTTTTGTGGTAGTACATCAGTTTTGATGGACTGCCTGTTAAGGCAAGTTTTCTAGCTCCAGGACGGCATTCCTGGTCCAACACATGGGAAGACATAACTGATTAGCACACACCCTTGTAATAAAGCAATATAACCTTAAGGCTCTACTGCAAGCACTGGTTTGAACTAGGCAGAGAAATAATTAAAATCTGGATGTCCTACATTTTGAGTAAGTGTTTTCATTTTCCAAGTTTTCGGATCCATTAAATCTAATTTCTCACAGTATTTTCAGGGGGCTTGTGACTGTCAGGGAAGGTGGAGTGGCGGTGGGAGGTGGGGGTTGGGGAAGAGTAGAGTCTTGATTTATTTTCTAAAGTGGACTGAAAACATTTGTAAATGATCACACCACTGTCAGAAAAATTTTCCCTGCTTAGTCCCAGATAGTAACTGAAGTAGTTAAACAAATGATTTCCTCTCTCACTTAGACTTTACCCCTTTTTATCCCTGATAAATAACAAACAAGTCGCTGTAAGTCTCTCAGTACCATGGAACAGATAGCATCATTCATGTCAGTTTGGCAACATTTCCCAAAATGCCTCCTCCAGCCCTAAGTACACTAGCTTCCCACTCCTACGCGCTCTATTCTTGCTCTTACATTGACCTTCTGCTCACAAAATGGAAAGTGAAGAGAAGAAAAAGTTAAATAAAACAGATTAACAGTGTACAAGGCAGAGGCACAGTGCCTGATGCAAATCACAGAGGAACAAGTTTATTTCTGGTATGACTCTCCTCAACTATAACCCTGGATTTGTGTTTCCTCCCCCTCTAGCTGTGTGTACCCGTTATCAAGGCCACGCTTGAGGGGGGTACATTAGATGACATTCTTTAGGACAGAGACCTCTATTTATTTCTGAAGAGCACTTACACAGTTTAACAAGGAAAAAAAAGTGTTTTGGAAAGGGGGACAGTCTGTGAGCAGGCTAGAAAGAAAAAGGGAGAGGAGTATCTTGACCCTTCTTGGGACTTTGGCCAACATTTTATCACAGATGAAAGCCTGAAGTCAGAGCCTTCCTTCAGACTTTAAGTAAAGGTATTCACTTTTACATAAGTACTGCTACTTATTCTGTATGCCCAAAGGCTGAAACATAGAACCAGGGAACCAAATACTCTCTTAAATAATGAGGAAGCCTCTCAACAGCTATTAACATAGGAAGGATGGAAAGCAAACACCATTTCACACACTACATAGCTCAAAAACCTAGTTCAGCTTTTTTAGTAACTGTCTCATTGTCTGAGAAACCAGAAGTTAACAAAATTCCTGGAAATATTAGAAATAGTCATCTCCCCTTTCTTTTCTGCCAGACTACCTTGAACATCCTCCTACCCTGGTCACTGTGCTCTCCTTAAGAGAAAGCTAGAGGTTTTTCCAGAAGGGATTGCACACAGGTAGGAATCTGTCACAGATCCTTCCAAAAGGAAGGATGCATGCAACTTGTTCCTCTACCCAAGAGGCCTCCTACACTGGTTTCAGGGTCCCAGCACCCAGCTGAACACCTGAACGTTACCTCAGGGTTCAAACCAGCTGAAGTTTCCTCTGGACAAGCCAAAGATAACATTCTGTTGGGATCTATGCTACACCACTGTCCCCATACATGGCCTCTCCCAGTGCATGGCAAGAGTGATATGGGAGAAGGTGATGCAGTCATTCAAGCTCATCTTGTTCTGTGTCTTCTGTCCTGAAGTTTGTCCCTTCTGCTCTCTGTCTACCAACATGATCTGGGCTTGGGGCTAGCACTGTGGAGCTATCTGTAAGCATAAACCCATCATTTGTGTGTTTCAGGCTAAAACACCCATGGATAATGTCAACTTTTCATTTGTGGGTCCCTGACACCCAAAATGTGAGATAGAGCACTGGGGATTTCCACCCACAGCGGACTGGCAGCTCGTCTGCTGTCACTAACAGTCTCCTTGGTGGAAAGCTTTTATGGAAAAGTATCTCTACATGTTATATGCAGTCTGCATTACTCTTCCAGCACACAACCAGCCAAATGTATCCTATAACTAATTAGTACACACTTGGATACAATACCAAAGTCTTTTGTCCTTTGAGTAAGTGAAATGCTGGGTGTGAAGATTCAGTGCTGAGAGGCAGAAAAGTTACAAGAGAGATATTCCCATATGTTGGAGAAATTTTCCATGGCAAGAACAGCTAAATGTCTCACTCAGATAAGAGATAAATTGGAATAAACAGCTGTCAGTGTTAAATAAATATCCTGGATAATGTGCAGGACAGAAATAACTACAGCATCGTCAAACCCCTTTCTTCACTTTATTTAGCTGTTCTTGCATGTAGCTCCCAAGCTTTCCACTGCTCCAGTTGGTGAAGCATTTATTTTTGAGTCAGCTGCATTTCTTAAGACTGCAACAACGAAAGGCATTTCCTGAGAAACTGCAAGGATGAGCAGCAAGAAAGAACAACAGCTAACGACATATGGGACCCTTGTAGTGTTTTTTATCTTGCAAGTTCAGATTTTTGGTTTTGATGTTGATAATCGACCTACAACAGATGTCTGCTCAACACACACAATTTTACCTGGACCAAAAGGTGAGGAATTATCAGGTTGCTAATGCTGAGACCAGTACTGATAAAGGCTGATTTTTTATCAGTGGAGACTTGGAGGGCTTGTGGCATGGGCTGGGCATGAAAGATGTGAAATATTGCAGACTGTACAAACATCTGGTAAACTGTAACTCTAATGGGGGAAAATGGAGATTTAAATTTTCATTTCTTTAGTTTCAGGAACAGTGTTACATATTTTCATATAAGTTAGAGGTGTCTTTTTGCATCTTTCTTCAGCTACACAAATCTTCTGTTATTTCTTGTGCTCACCACACAATGAAAACAGCTAACAGACACAAACTGAGGGACTTATTTAAAAGTAGGCACCTCTTGTGAACTGTTAATGGTCTGCTTTGCATTACAGATAGGGAGAGATACACAATATTTAAAATGACCAAACTGCCATTATTTTCAAATGTTTATTTGTAAATACATCTCTGCTACATTCATCAGACCTGATCCAGTAGCTCTTGTTGAATTAAACAGGACCTTTGCTGGAGATTTCAACAATAACTAAATCAACTCTGGCATGTACAGGTCTTTTATCTTCAAAACACTTTGCAAATATCTGAAATCAAATTTTCTGCATTAACTTACTTTTTCTGTAAGACAACTAATGACAGTGGAATTGCCTGAAGGGTATCTTATTAGGCCCATGACATAGAAATCTATCTTGCAGTGACAGATCTAAAATATATATTCCACACCATGGCTATTGCAGCTTCAAACTATTGCTTTCTTTTTAGTAATTAATTGTATTTTTCTATAGGCTACAGACTGAGAGGAAAAAAATGCAGCTGATTTAAATTTAAAGCAGAAAAAATATTATCAAGTCAAGAGCACTGCTACAGACTCATTTGTTTTTATGATGGATTATTCAAATGCATGTTGCTTAAAGGACCATTTTTAATCAGGAAATTAATTTCTTTATGATTACAATCCAAGCTTAAATTTTTGCTGCCACAGCATATATGCAGAGAGATGTAATGATCCCCAAGGGAGCTAGTGGGTGTTGGTTTAGTATCTAGTTAGTATCTAAGTAATGGCAGGCTGGAAACAAAGTTTGACAGAATTGTGTTTAACAAGTCACAAGGCTAATGAGGGGGGTCTTGTGACAATGCAGAGTAGCTGGGACTCCATCAGGCTTCTGTGGTCTACCTTGTAAAGGAAGCATTTGAAGGGTAGATATTATTATTCTTTGTAAATGCAATTCTGAGAAAGTCGGGATTTAGTCATTATCAGTCCTATTTTTCCTGGCTGACATCAAAGCACAAGATGAGACCAGCAGTTTATTGGCACAGCTCAATCTACTACTTTAGATCACCATCCCCAAGATCCATGACAAGAAGGAGTATTGAGTATAAATCACCTCCAAATTACTAGCTCATATGCACTGCAGGTCATCAAATACATTTTGGAGACTATGTGATATGATCCTATAAGATTAATTTTAAGTTCCTTCAAGAGCTGAGCTCATCCAGGACAGTTACAAGTAGCCCTTAATGGCACTGGTTGTTCAAGCTTCAGTCATCAGGGCAATTAAAGACCAAGCAGGCTGAGTGTATGAACTACCCTGTTACTTCTCAGGCATCCCTTGTAGCCAAGCATGAAAAATGCTTACCTAACATGCCAGAAGAAAGTCTGTCCTGCTGTCAGTTTTCCTTCATCCATCTAATGTCTATGACTCAGAGCACATGATCCTAAGCTTATGACCACAGCCATAGGCAGAACTTTGCTGTTTAAACTCTAAGCTTGATAACAGACAAGTCTCTGATTTTTGCTGCTGTAGTTTTTTTTTTTTTCCCTGTGCTATATCTCTTGTGTCCCTTTGTCCATTGTTCTCTTTAAAATGGTTTTTGATTCATCCAGAACAAGTTTTACCTCCTCCCCTCCACGTGCTCAGCATCTCAGCCATGGTAAAACATGGTGGTGCTCCCAGGAGACAGAGGTGCTGATCTCACACACCACTTTGACCAGCTGTTTCCACCACCACAGGTTAGATTCCTGTTGTGGCAACTTCCTTCTTCCATGAGAACATGGAAGTGTCTAATAGGCCAAAGCAACCTGAAGTGCAAGGAATTAAAAGGTATTCAATAGCTGTAAGACTTCCTACTCTGTCCCACCTCCCTATCCCAGTGCAAGGTGTAAATTGTCCTATAGGCTAGATCCAATCTGAGTGCTCCAAGTGGGATGGACCCTGGTCCATCAGCAGAGAGAGATGCTGCTGTTTCCATCACACAGCACAGTGGAGAGGAGAGCACTGAGGGAGAAGTGGGGGGGATTTGGACAGTTCAGAATTTATCACTCTTTATTGCCTGCACTATTGGAGGCTGTATGACTCAATCCTCTAGGCATTCACAGTTGTTACAGGAGCAATCTCTCAACCTCTTCACATGCTCAGCCTGAAAATCACCTGTTCAAGAAGGGTTGTGAAGATAGGCCACTTACACAATCCACATGTAACTTGTCCAAGTTACTTTGTGCACACCATATTCTTCCCCTTCAAAAACATCTCTTTGTTATGCTCACACCTGAGAAGTCACAAGAGAAGTATGACATGAGCAGTGGGATGAAAAAAAAAGGGTGATTCCAGGCTGATTACCAGAAAAGTCTTCAAATCACTGCAACAGCCCCACCAACTCCCAGAAAGCATGAGGCAAAAGCAGAGGCCATTGTGTACAACAGTAAGAGCTAGAAAAAAAATACTCTGGAAGACTGCAGTTCTGCCAGGAAGAGAAGGGATGCAGTGGATGTCCTGTCAGGTTTGCAGTTGTGCTGCAAGGACAGCAGCGTGTCCGCGCTCCGTGCGTGGTGCAGCGCACCCCGCGGGTTCCAGCCCCACCTCTGGGGGCTCACACCGTGCCCACCAGGTGCTGATGTCCCCCCCAGCTGCTGCTTCCCCTCACTGGGGCAAGCAAATGAAACCTGAAGCCTGTTTGCCAAAAATATACAAAGCAATTTGCCAAATGGGCACTCCAGAAAAGCAGAAAATTACAAAGAAGAGAGAGGCAAAACTTGTCACTCTTCTCCATTTCCTTTTCTAGGCAACATTCAGGTCTCTTCTCAAAAAGAGAGGATTATTTTCAATGAAAAGAGCCCACTGCAATGGCTGTCTTGTAAAAAGATTTGAGGTACACAGCCAGCTGGCTTATATGGCAGTAAAGAACAGAAATGCATGAGGCATTTTCTAGGATTCTTATTGAAATATCCTAGGAACACCCCTGCCCTTCTTTTCCACTGCCCCCCACCAAAAACAAAACAAAACAAAACAAAACAAAACAAAAGTTAAAAAAAAAAAAGTAGATCTTTTCAGTGTTCATAACTAGTGATTTTTGATGTTTGACCCAAGATGTTAGGAACAACAGCTGGGCTGTTGTGGCACAGAAACTCTGAAAACTTACATCTTAAATCAGCTAACACAGATTCACAGCAGGGTAACTGGGGCAGTAATGACCATGCTTTGTACTTCATTGAATTCTTGAGTCCAAAGAGAACCAGGAAATGAAGCATAAATGAAACAATGAATTTTCCAGGGGAGCCAGGTTATTGGTCTAGCAAAAGTAGTCATGGACCTATTCCTTACTTTCTACCCTTCCAAGCCTGCAAGCAAAGCAGGCTGGCTGTTGCTGCTGCTGCTGATAAAGGGTCTGGGACTGTGGGGAGGCAGCATCCAACACAGTGAGAGCAAAGGCACCAGCTGTTGTGGCCCTGGCAGCATCAGGAGGATCAGGCTCTGCCCCCTGGACTCTGCCTTTGAGGGGTGTCCCAGTCTGTCCTTTCTTCCAGCCTGCTCTCCCCTGGAGACTGCAAGCTCTGATCTGCAAAGGAAGTTTTAAGTGGGCTGTTGACATAGATGAGACAGGAGTTGACCTGCTGTGAGTAAATCAATAAGCAACAACATGAGGGTAGAAACAAGCAGAGGATGACCCAAAACTCTGACTTCTGAACTCCCATTAAATATGTGAGCAGGGGCTGGCACTGCAGAAGCTGTTTTCACGTGGATTCATGGGCTCTCAGCACTTCAGAAGACTGGCTCTAGACCTTGCTATCTGTCCCTGATCCCAGTTCACTTTCTTTGAAATCCAGACACAAGAACTTTGAAAGTCTTGAATCAGATCCAGGTTGAGAAACTGGAATAAGATGAAATTTGAAGAGCACCGGGAGTTTCCCATAGCAGTTTAGATTTAAAATGTTTCTTTATCATTATTTCTCCCAAATGATGCTTATAAACTCTGTGACATTGGCTGGTACCTCAAAATAGCATTTACTGTGGTCACCAGTATAGCTGTCCATCTCTCAGCTTTAATTGTGCTTACGCAGTTCCACTCCTGGAAAATCTCAAACCCTTTCAGAAACCAGATATGCTGCTATCCACGTTGCCTTCCAAAAATACAAACACTTTACCACATCCTATAGCTGTTCAAATCTATAACTAAATTTCCCTCTTAGTGCCTCATTTTTGATCTGAAGAGTCCTTTAATTTCAACACATAATTCTATTTTTCATGGCTTCTAGAATTCCTTGTTTTAGCACAGAGTAAATTTCTGGAAATTATCAGGCTGAGCTACAGAGCTCAGGGGACTTAAATACATAAATTCAAGAGATAGAGGGTCTGTATTTCTTACCAGTGGCAGTCTGATTCCTCACTGAAGCCACCATAATTCATGGGTCTCTGAGATCATGTCAGAATGGCAGCACAAGAGGCTGGGAAAATCAAATCATGCAGACCAAGTAAAAGGAGAATCAAGAATGATTGAAATTATTTCTGTGTTATTAAAGAAATAATGTATATTCCATTCAGGCACAAAGATCCACACTTTCAAATAATACAAGTCAGCAGAGGTTCACTGAGCCTACTGAAGGCTTGGGTATGCCCCGTGCAATGCAATATGAGAGGAGGGTATTTCTAATGAAGTCCAATTTATAAGTAGAAAGGCAATCAGAAAATTCTTTTTTTTCTTTAAGATTCTTTTTATTTTACAAGGGAAGGGCTTGTATTGTCTAATTTGAACCTGGGTGAAGGAAGATAATCTGTGTAAGAATGGTGCATATGTAGGAGCCCTGCATGTTCCTGCAGGACACCTGGGAAGGTGACCATGGGTGCAGTTTCACACTACAGCTGAACACACTACTCAACTCTCAGGTTTTCTGACAAAAAAGGGAGGCCAAACATCTTTTTCTTCCACTCTGACCATGTGGTCTCTGCTCCACCTTGTGCTGGTTCAGCTATTTCACAGACTCACAGAATATTCTGAGCTGGAAGGGACCCACAAGGATCATTGAATCCAACTCTTACATGAATGGCTCATCTAGGAACTGAACCCACCATCCAGCATTGCCAGCACAGGGCTCTGGCCAAACCAGGCTCTGCACTGAGCTGCTCAGCTCACTCACTAAAAATATGTATCTGCCTTATTGATATTCCTCTGTTTAGGGAGACGAATTTCTTCCAAATAGGGTGAAAAGAGTGCTCAACATCAGGCAGAGGGAAGGGAGGCATGTAGGGCAGTGCTGGGAACTGAGGGGAGGAGGAAGGACAGGGAAGGGAACATCACGTCAGAGAGGCAGCTGATGTTAAGAAATCCTGTCCTCACTAGCCAAATGCAGCATGAAAGCAAGAATGCACAGTTTGGGAAATTTGCTAAGGATCTAAATGACACTGAAAGTGAAATCAGAGGAAATTCTGAGTCTTTCCATTGACGTAACTGTGACGCGCTTATCCATTGGAAATACAAACAGGGCTGTGTTTGTTTATTTCTTAAAGTCTGTGACTCCCTCTAGTGACAAACCCTCTCGGCAGATATTGTGCATGCCCGAGTGCTGCAAAGGTTCTTCCTGCTCAGGGTCACTCAGTGCCCCAAGCTACACAGCTAATCCTGTGAGGCTCTTCCAGGAGGGCAGGCATTCACTTGCTCCTGTAGGGTTCTCAAGGCTTCAGAATTATGCTCATCTCCTTATCCTTTCAGGTTGGATAAGGAGAGGCAGAAATCACCTGTACTCTTCACATTCAGTCTCTGGAGGTGGGGAGGGTCCATCTGCCACCTCAGGTGGGACTAAGAGCATGAAACATGGAGCTCAGCAGAACTGTGTCACACATGTAACAAATTCCATACAGAGCCTTTGTGGTAGGGCATTGGCTGTGCCTAGGAATGATGAATGCATCCAAGGCAAGCAGTGCAAAGCTGCTTGCCTTGCTTAAGAACACCACCATGTGGTATTCTTATCAAGATTAAAAGAAAGATTCTCATCCTTCCCCTGTCAGGTTAAATTAGTCATTAGGCCCAGGGCTTTTCAAAGACTCTTTGGCTGGTAGTGGAATTTTTTCAGTTTAGAGTATCTGGTGTAGGAGGACAACTGTGCTGTAGCCCAGCACAAGTGATGTTTCTATCATTTGAAAGGGTGGACATGTCCTTGATTCTGGAGGGAGACACACCTGCAAAAGAGAGGATGAGAGAGCATTAACATTTCTGTAGTATTTAGCTGACCTGAGGCCGTGGCACACCAGCACACCTGACAAAGTGGTCCCAGGGAATCTCTCAGCTCAGCTCCAAATGTGCTGAGAGCTACTCATGCATAAACCCAGTTCAGAGTCTCCTCTCAGCCTGCAGAAATGCTCTCATCCTGATGCAGATAAACATGGGCTCTGAAACCCCCAGGAATTACACCCAGGTTCTCCAAGAGCCATGGTCAGCCCTTGATTACAAGACTTGGAGAGTCACTAAATAACCGTGAACAATATCTGTGAACTCGAAAACGTCCTAAGTTCATGAATACAAACCAGATAAATTGCCTACAAAAGATTCATCAGGGAAATCTAAGTCACTTAAAGGTCAGTAAATTCTTACTAATTAAATTCTTACCAAAGATAACCTCTCAACATTTAGTTATTAAGTGTTTTTTAGTCAAACTCTAAAAAAAGACAGAGCCCCTTTCAACTGCCTAAAAATCCTGCTGGTAATTGGACCTTCAGCATTTTCCTGAGCTTGTTTACAGAAGGTCTGCAGTTCCCTCTCAATTACAATTAAAATTTTCTAATGGCTGCAAAATTTACTTACTTCTTATGGCTTCTGCTCTTCTGCCTTGCACAGTCCCAAGCTGGAAGAGTCTAGTAATTTACTGCTTCAGGTGTTTCTTTTAGCCAGAAATCTGGTGTTTCATATCTGTGACACACAAGAAACCAATCAACTTGAGGAAATACTAACAAGGCTGAGAAATAGTCTTACTTCAGTTAATGACTCCAAGTGCTTCTTCACCCATGCTTCAAATGCCAGTGCTGTATAATATCTGTCATCTCTGCAACCACAGTTTTAAAGTGACAATCTGTTAATTAGGTTAAAATTTAACCTGACACTGCCCCAAGTGCAAAGCAGCAAAAAGGAGAGGTTAACCTCTAGGTATAGATAGCAAGCATATAAGGTCAGGGATCAGAAAATTTGTGTTGCACAAAGCACAGTAGTACAGAACTCAAAAAACCAGTCCATAGTACTAGCAGGACAGATATTTTTTTTCCCTGGAAGATTAAAAAAAAAAAATAGGCTGATGCAGTGGGATGGCTTGTCCACATGAAGTCTCAGAGGACAGGGAGGGATACTTATGGTAAACTAGAAATAAAGCCAACTCTGCCCCTGCCCAAAACAGTCGGCCAACCTCAGTCTCCCCTACTTGGTTGCAAATCATAGCAAGACCACAAGAGGGAAGCACAACCCAGGAGTTCCCCTTTTGTGCCAAAATTTGCGATAACAGCACGTCCCATGTCAGCAGGTACTGGGCTTAATCTAGTCTTAAATTAACAATAAAATAGTATCACTAACTAATTCTGTTTGTTTCTACCCTTGTTTTGTAATGACAGATGGGGAGAAAAGCACAATTACCCTCTCTTATAGACAGACAAATTATTGTTCTTCCTGTTTTCCTGGATATGAAAAGTAAGACAGAGTGTGGCAGGCTTCTTTACACCAAGATGAAACAGGTGATGGAACTTATTTCCCTCTCCCTTAGGCTTTTAGAGGTCTTAAGCAAAAATTTGGATCACATAAGGTGTTAATAAAAGTCGAGGCACTGCCTGACCTCTGGAAATCCCCAGAACAAACTTTGCCACACCCTTCACTCCTCTCACCTGGCAGCTCTCAGGCTAATGTTCATACAGAACAAAGTAGCTTCAACTTCAGCAGCCCTAGGTGTGAAAATCTTGTTCCAAAGTCCATCAGGAAAAGTCACTGGATCTTTCAATGGCTCAAAATGCTGAAACTGAGACAGGAATAAAACATCTTTAGAAAGTAATCGCAGCTTCTCCACTTGTATATTGACTTTCTTTCCTGGGTTCTATTTTCAGGGTTAACTCTTTCACAAATGAGAAAGAGAGGGATGGAGGGAGGAAGGGAGGAAGGGAGCATCTTGCACAGAGATCTTCCTTCTGCAGCAAACACCAGTACTTCCATAGCTTTAACTCTGCAGAGCAGCCTGCAGAGAATGGAACTGGCTGGTCTGAGAAAGGTGAGGAGGACTGCCAGGATGACAAGCCCTGGTTTGGAAGGTCAGCAGGAATATGGTTTGTTTTCCACAGGCCAAGGAACCTCCTTCAGCAGCTTCTATACCGGACCCAGAATTACAGCTTATTTTACACAAAGGAATTCATTCCACAGGGAAAGGCTGGACATGAAAAGCCTCCCCATCTCCCTTCCTTGTCAGAGAACACAGTCCATTTGTGAAATATTGCCATGTTGCATTTCTAGTCAAGATTCATCCAGCCTTTACAGCCTTTGGATCATGCACTGCCTCCTTTCTATTGTCACACACATTTCCCCCTGTATGGGTTTGCAGATGATGATGAGATCAGTTCTTAACCTGCTCCCAAACTGTCCTTTCACAAGCCCTTTATCAGCCTCTGGGAACTTTTCTGAGTTTCTGAACTACTGAAAAGTGACTTTTGCACTTTCACAGTGGTTTCACACAAGGATTTGGAAAGAACAATTTCCTCTTGTTAGCATTGAAGTCAACAGCAAAATGAAACCATGTATTCTCTAGCTGTAGTTTGATGGTCAGTAGAATCATAAAATCATGGAATGGTTTGGGTTGGAAAGAACCTTAAAGATCATCTAGTTCCAATCCCCCTGCCATGAACAGAGACACCTTTCCACTGGACCTGCTTGCTCAGAGCCCCATTCTGCCTTGCCTTGAACACTTCCAGGGATGGGGCATCTGCAACTTCTCTGGGCTCACCACTCTCACACTGTGGAATTTCTTTCTCATATCTAACCTAAATCTACTCTCCTTCAGTTAAACTCATGCCCTCTTGTCCTGTCCCTACATGTCCCTGTAAAAAGTCTCTCCATCTTTCCTGTAGGCTCCCTTCAGGTACTGGAAGGTTGAAATTAGGTCACCCCAAGGCCTTTTTTTTTTCCTAGGCTGAACAAAACCAAATCTCTCAGCTTTTCCTCACAGGAGAGGTATTCCATCCCTCTGATCAACTTGGTGTCCTCCTCTGGACTTGCTCCATGTCCTTCCTCTGTCGAGGACCCCAGAGGTGGATGCAGCACTGCAGGTGGGGCCTCACCAGAGCAGAGTGAAGGGGCAGAATGACCTCCTTGACCTGCTGCCCACTCTGCTTTTGATGGAGTCCAGAACAGGTCTGACTTTCTGGCCTGTGAGTGCACATTACTAGGTTGTGTCCAGCCTCCCATCCATCAGCACCCCAAGTCCTGCTTGGCAGGACTGGAACCCAGTAAAAGCAGGCATCCTTCCATCAGCTCCCAGCTCAGACCCACAGCTTCAGCTGAATATTTAAGGAGCTTGGCTTTTAGAAATATACAGTAGCTTTTACAGTATTTTTAAGACCTAGTGAAAAGAGAGATGTCTAAAATTTATATTGCTGACTGCTTTTAGACTTTTCCTTTCCTACTTTACCTGTGGAAACTGGTGTTAAAAAAAAAGAGCCTGAGCAAACCAGCACACAGCACATTGTTTCCTCCTTGTCCATCCCTTCAGCAACTGCTTCCTCCCTTCAATGTGAACTGAAGTTCAGCCCTTTATCTTCCTCAGCTTGGCCCACCAACCTTCCTCCAAAGGGCATCCTGACCAACAAGACAGTCCCAGCATGGAAGGGTTTTCTCAGCATAAAGGGACAGGCTCAGCTCAGTCCATGTAACTGGGATGGAAAGGTGCCAAACAGCTAAAACTAAATTTTATCTGCTGTGCAGTTAATGTGCAGCACTTCTCATCTGCTATCACTCTACAGAACAGCCCATGACATGCTACCTCTGACTACAGAAGTAGAAGGCCAGTCAGGAATGAAAGGGCAGTATTTTTCAAAAAAAATGAGACCAACATAATGATCAGTCTTAAAGCAACCATGGGAAGGTACTTTCTCCCCAGCACACTAAAAAAATCATTGGGCTATTTGCCACAGGATATTTATTATAAGGGCCAAAGGTATAAATGAGTTTAAAAGGCACAAGGTTAATTGGTGGAGGGAAGAATCACTAGTGGCTGTTCATTGTGTCACATTCAAATATGATGTGTCACATTCACATTTTCTGAAAAATCCCTTCACCCAGGATTTTTCTCCTGGGAAGCTGAGAAGCCTCAGAGAAAAAGGAAAACAAATTCTTATTTAATTTGCTTTTCCTGTGTTGTGCTCACATGTGGAATGTGTTTGGAGATTGTTTACCACAGGTGATTGTTTCATTGGATTTCTGGTGTGTTTTCACTCATTGGCCAGTCAGTGCCAAGCTGTGTCGGGACTCTGGAGAGAGTCACGAGTTTTCATTATGATCTTTTTAGCCTTCTGTAATTATCCTTTTTGTATTCTTTAGTATAGTTTAGTATAGCATTCTTTAATATAATATAGTATCATAAAACAATAAGTTAGCCTTCTGAGAACATGGAGTTGGATTCATCATTCCTCCCTGCCACGAGGGTCCCAGCAAATACAGTAGGGATGCAGTGCTTGGCTCAGGTAAGCACTGAGACCATTGCTGTGGGAGGCTGGAAGTGGCTGCCTGGGCCATAGTCACCCTCAGTACACCTCAGTTCCCTGCACACTTTCTGCTGGGGCTGCAGGCACCACTCTTGGTGAGACAGGTTATTGGTCCTGTCACATACTGCTGTTCTGTCCTCACCTCTCTGGCTGACATCCAGGCACACTTCCCTCCCTTGGCTCTCCATATACTGAACAACCAACTGGCTGCCACTACCACATGAGATCCTGGCTGAGCCAAGAGGCTGTGGCCCTGCTCCCCACTGCACAGCAAGGCTCATTGCCAACAAGGGCAGGGAACAATGGGAGAGGCTCTGGAAGGCTGCCCTGTTCAGTGATGGCCCTTTGCTGCAGCCGAGTTGTGTGTCTCCTCCCCACCTCTGCTGGGGGGAGAAAAAAAAAATCTTCCTCTTATGATCTGGCTCCAAACTAAGAAGATGACAAAATCATCTTTAGTCTTTCTTTCCTGCCTTCCATGCAAAGCAACCTTGTATGCTACTTGTGGAAGGAAATAACATTTCTTTCTGACTAACTGCTGCCTTGCACCTTTACCCTATACACTGCACAATGAGAGACTGCCTTCCAACAGTGAAAGTGCTTATACAGAACTATACAGGAACCTGTGTAATAGGGTCTCAATCTCTTTTAGAGAAATCTCTGCACTACCATAATAAATGCAATGATTTTGCCTCTTACAGATACTCTCTGCATGACCTTTCAAAATAAAGCATTGGAGTAATTGCAAAACAAGTTTCTTGTATCAACATACAAATGCCATCTGTCAAAAAATGTAGGCAAGAATTGTGTCATATTAAGTGCCAAGATCTATGTCAAGATCTATTTCAACATATTTACATTCCTCTCATTCTGAATGCATCTGCATACCCTGAACACAGAGTCACTAGGAATGGAATCACTAGGAACAATTAATAAACACCTGTTGCCTCCCTTGGCAGTTTGCCCCTGTGTGCTCAAGTTTCCCAATACCAAAAGATTGGTTTATTTATCTGCTTTATAGCTAATAATGTTTAAAGTGTAGGAGTAGGAATTGCTGTTGTATAATTTTCATGTTGTAACAGCCTCTCTGAAAGGGAAAGCTTTTCACTTTTCCTAATGATGGTCAGATTCCTCATCTCTTTTCTGAAAATTTATCCCATGGCTGCTGTGCCTTCAATGGGAAATAAAAAGAAATCAGTGGGGGAAAAAAAACCCCATGAACTTTTCTTTCTGAATGTGTTTAGTTGTACTTACTGCACTGAGAGAAATGTACCATGATGTTTTACTTTCTGGTTTTTTGGAAGGGGATGAAGGTGAAAAGGGAGACAGAGGAGAAGTAGGCAAACAAGGAAAAGTTGGACCAAAAGGACTAAAAGGTATTTATGATGGTTTGTTGGCTATTGCTGGCATATGAATATCATTATACACAACTATACTGATGCATATGATTGGTGTTTAATGCTTTTCGTTTCTGTTTCACCAGTGGATTTCACAATCCTGTCAAACATTAATTGGTAAACATAACAATACTTAGCTTGGTTCAATTCCTATTGATACTTAAGACAAATATATATGGCTGTCATGAGTGTGATTCAGAAAACCTGATTCAAAAAAATATACATAATCAGAAAGATTACTCTTACTGAAATTAGCCTTTAGTTGAAATTGAATTTTGAGTATTATTGCCTAGCAATATGTCAGGGTGCTCAATAAAATTTGGTTTCAGTTGTCTGTATTCTGCAGACAAAGCAAACAAAGCCATACACACACAAATATAAAGTTCCTCTGATCAAACAGCATCCAAGATGAGAACAAGGACTTGCAGATGTTTCAGGACTTGGCTCAATTAAATATGTTCCATACCCACAGTGTGATCTGGGCACATCATTTAGAGGCACCAGATGTGACTGTGTCAGCCTTATTTGCATACTCTAATTTGAAAGCTTAATTTATCTTTAGAGTTTAATGACAATGCATATCCAAGATCTTCCTTCTTTGACTGTGGCTTAAGACTAATCAGGAAAGTTTTTACTTTTATAGAAACTTCAAAATCACTCTGTTATTATTGCTATAATAAAAAACTTCCATTTTTAAATGCATTCTTATGATTTCACTTCTTACCTTAAAATGAGCATCAGGTAAGATACAAGGAATTCAGGGAATCAACCATTTACAAAGCATCTTATTGATGTTAATTTTGCAAACTGAGATTCCCTAGATTGGCCTGCCATCATTAGACAGCTATTTCAGAACTTACACTATTTATTAATCAATTAAAAAGGACACCTGTTATTTTGGTGCTCTGAAGACTGGGAAAACACCTACAGCAAACTTAGTAGCTCCCTACTTGCAGGCCTGCTTTGAGAAGGACTCCCAGCAAAGCCACAAGGACTTAGGAAAGTGTCTTGCTTGTGGTGGAGAAAAATAAAAGGTGTCAGCCTGGTTAGGCTGTGAAGTAAATCACTAGCAGTTTCAGTTTCTATTTTTGCTAAGACAATATGATGTTTGAACAGGCAATTTTATTAAGGTTCTATGTCATGTCCTACTGTCGTACCCTACGGGAGCAGAGATCTGGCTGTACTCTTCCAAATATCCTCAGGGCTGTGCTCACTTCACTTTGCCACACAGGCAGACTGGCCACACTCAGGAAAAACAGCAGCAGTAAAGACCTAAACAGTGCCTCAGAAAAGAAATTACAGCAACCATCCATACTCATTTCCTCTTCATTTTTTCTCTTAGGAAACAAAGGACCAGTGGGTGATGTTGGTGACCAGGGAATGCTTGGTAAAATTGGTCCAATTGGTGGAAAGGGTAAGCTCTGGTCTGGGAATTTCCTTGGGGTTTTTACCCTCAAGGTAAATATGTGCTTTATGAGAGCTCCAGATATGGAGCAATATTAGATAATGGTACGACCAATTCTCTCCAAATAAAGTTATGCATAAAGATTGGTGATGAGAGTGAACTGAAATACCCTAGTTTTATTTTCTTCATGCATTATATCCAACTAATTTGGTTAAAATAATTTCTTCTATGAGTTAAGATATCAATCCTCTTTGATAGATCTAGTTGAAGGTGTTTCTGCTCGTTGCAGGGGGCTTGGACTAGATGACCTTTAAATGTCACTTCCACCCCAAACTATTCTATGATTCTGTGGTAAAAGAGGATGGGAGAAATTCAGTACCTGTGAAGTAAATCCTCTGAACACTCTAAGAGACAAATGTGTGCCTTTGATTTGGATGCTGAAGGCCTAAGTCAATGTCCTACTGTTGCTGAGGATGCCACCTTGTCACCTGCACTGCTGTGGGTCACGTGAGCAAGAAATGCACAGGACATCCCTGTCCTGGTAAGGAACCAGTTCAGGAATTTTAAGAAGGTGCTCACATAAGCAGGGATGGCAACTACTTCCAAATCAAGGTAGACTCCAAATCTGCCTGGACAATCATTTCATGAAATTGTGCTCTATTTTTCTTGAGAAGAAGTTCAGACATTCCTTTCTGATATTCCTAAAGAGCTACTTAAGAAGGACTATTTCTTCTACCACAAGGAGACCTGCCTTGAAAGCTGATCATGGACACCACCATTGCCAGGAGAACTCTGGGGTCTCAAATCAGCACATCAGCTTGGATATACTGTTGAGTGGCTGGAACAGTCTCTCTGGAGAGCTTCTCAAACCACTGTTTTTAATAAACCTTTCATGGCCTCCAGCCAGCCTCAGTATCAGGCAAGAAGAAAATATTTTGACCTGAGAGATTAATTTTCAGAAGTGCCTAGAAAACTGAAAACTCAGAGAGTTATCTCCTAAAATGTCTTCAATCCCCAAAAGAGACAAAAAAGGAAGAATCTTACAAGTTGCTTTTCTTTATCTGAAAGTAAACCAATGTTCTGAGCCTTTAAATCAAGTTCTCTTTTAATCTCAATGCACAATTTATTGTCCCCTTACAGTTTTTTCTCATTTTCTTTATTTGTGGAAGCAAAGGTCACTGTTTAAATCTGTGACTAAACCTTGGAGTTCTTAATGAAGCAAGCCTGAAATTTCAGCTTGCAAGTGTGCAGTGGGTATGCTGCTAATTAAAATGACAGCCAAGATCTAAATTCTTCAAAAAAACACAACCATATAAAGTAAAAAGTACATAAAAACATGGTCATCAATAAGGCAGAGCAAGTACTAGTATGTTTTGACCTCTGAAGGTTTTATTCATAAAAGAGCTGACAGGAATTTCGGATAAAGTCCAGCTGTTCTGACCCAAATTACAACTGAGGTTTTTTAAAGAGCAGGTCACCTCCAGTTATATAGTGGCAGAGCATTTGGAGAAGTATTTCTATCATTCTTATAATTTACAAAAGAGAGTTGGATGAGAGTTGGAGAGTTTGCAGTTGGATGCAAATAAATCCCATTTCCATAAACTGAACTGAAATGCTGCTCCTTAATGACCTCCCTCCATGCAGGTGCCAACTGCTGCCCGCACACGCAATCTCTTGCACACACGAATTCAGTGGCTTAGAGCACATCTGCTGCCTCCTCTCACCATGGAGCTGCTGAACCTGGGGAAGGGCTCTGTCCTGTGGCCCCTGAGAGAACCCAGATCTCACCTTTTTAAGATTTCTTAACTGCTTTCAGCCTCTCAGGATCATTTTGCAGTTTATATTTAAAGTAAGTGGTACCAGGAGCCAGCAGCACACAAGATGCCTGTGTTATCAGTGAGTTAGCTATTAAAGGGCTCTCACTTCCATGCACCAGAATTAATCATGGTTTGTTTAACTTGGCATGTCTTCCAGTACAGTCCATCAGAGCTTCCTATCAAAAGCACACTGTTAATATATTATTAATTGGGTTTTTGAATATGCTTCCCTGACATATGCACTGTCTGAGGTCTGAGAATATATTTTCCTCTTTATTCAGGTGACAAAGGAGCCAAAGGCTTACCAGGGGTTTCAGGAAAAAAAGGAAAAGCAGGTATGCTATGCATCCTTCTGTGCAGAATGGTCAAATCTGCTGGATCTTTGATTTCATGGTTGGTTTGTAAGAAATTCCATGAAATTATGAGGGCAAGGAAAATACATTGAAATGCCCAAGGAGAATAAATGAAATGTAATTGAAGCCCAAGGAGAATAAATGAAATGTAAGGAAGAGACTGAAAATGTTTTGTTGAAGAAAATAAAGGATAGTGTAGGGACATGACTGATTCCTATGAATATACCAGCATGCACAAAATATGAAGTCACCCAAATTCATGGGTAATATTTGGTATAAATAAAAACTAACACACAGGCCAGCAGTATGCATTTAAACTGGATACTAGAAGAAAGTTTCTTAGTATCAAAGGAATTAAGCCCTTTAACAGTTTCCTAATAGGAGCATGGGATGAAAAAGTAAGTGATATTAGATAGAAACATAATCTGTTATCAAATTAATGCAATGCATTTGCTTACAGGAGGAGAATTTGACTCTGATGCACTAGTAACCTAGTAACCTTGAATGGTTACCCACCTTAAATGTATACTAGTGTTTATTTTTAAGAGATTGCATATAAAATGACCATTTGGTGCTTAATGGGAAACCATCAGCAACTCATTTTCTTTCTGAGAAAAACAAAAAGAACAAACAAAACCTCTAGCAAGCCAAATTCCAGTTAAAAAAAAAAGAAAAATATTAACTGAGACTTCAGGGCTTGAAAGCTATTGATTTTTGGGTCAGTATTAACTTGCTTAAGCCAGTTAGCAAGGGAGTGTACAGAGTGTACAGAGCCAAAACATTAAACACTGATCAACAGAAGTGTAGCCTGTGGGGTAAGGTGAAGACTGACCCTCCATAAGTGGAGCCCAGATCTTCAGAAGCTTTGGAAGTGGGCTACAGTGACTCTCCATGCACACACACACACCCAAATGCTTCTAAATAGGTAAGTCCTCTATCCTCTGTATTGCATCAGGCACGGTCTGTGACTGTGGGAGATACCGCAGATTTGTTGGACAGCTGAATATCAATGTTGCTCGTCTTAACACATCCATCAAGTTTCTGAAGAATGGTAAGGATCCTTAAATATTTGAGGGGATTTACTTGACTCCAATAACAGATGTCATTGCTATTCTACAACCACTGTTGATCTATGGAAGTGTGGGGTGACTCCTGAATTATTTGGGAGAGTGTTAATTTTCTGAGGCCTAACTCTGCTCAGGACCACTCCAGCACCACTCCAGCAATCCACTAGCAGAGACAAACAATTTCCAGCAATCCAGGCATGTTCCTTGGCACTGCTTAATTCACTAGGCTATAAACTCACTGGTTGAGAGTCTGCCTTTTAAAGCTGCTGAGCAACCAAAATTTTCTTCTGAGTCAATGCCACAGTGCTACAGCAGTTCTGAATATCAGGCCATATCTAAAATGTCTTATCTTAGCAGTCACATTCATTTACCTCTACATGGAAAGGGCCTGAAAAGCTATTTATACCACTGTGTTTCTACCCCTAGGCACTCTTTCATAATCTGTATTCAAGAACATACAAAGCAATAGGGCAATCCAGAATTAGACACTGCCATTTGACAATTTAGCATGCCTTAAGCTGATTCCTAGACTAGACATCCAGGAAATAAAACTGAAGTGTCACAGGAGACATGACAATCAGGACTGAGTAGTTCTTGTCCTAATGTGTGCTAAGAGCTTGACAATCCCATTAGTCACATCAATCTCTGATCATGTCCTCATCGTTCATCATAAATACAGTGGTGGGAATACTTTTCCTCCTTCCCTTTTATTAATTCTAATGTAAAAATCATCTTATTGCCATATTGGAATAGAATAACCTTCAGCATCTGTTGACATGCAATTAAGCAATTTTTCTTCTTCAAAGTTATAGCAGGTATCAGAGAGACAGATGAGAAATTCTATTACATTGTGAAAGAAGAGAAGAATTACAGAGAAGCCTTGATCCACTGCAGGGACAGAGGAGGATCACTGGCCATGCCTAAAGATGAGGCAACCAATGCCTTGCTTGCTGACTACATCTCCAGCAGTGGCCTGTTCCGAGCCTTCATTGGGCTGAATGACATGGAAAGAGAAGGACAGTTTGTGTATGCAGACAACAGCCCACTGCAGAACTACAGTAACTGGAAGCAAGGGGAGCCTCATGACCCAGCTGGTCACGAGGACTGTGTGGAAATGTTCAGCACAGGAGAATGGAATGACTCTGAGTGCCAAGTCACCATCTACTTCGTCTGTGAATTCCTCAAGAAGAGGAAATAAGAGTGCCAGAGAATGTGCCTGGCACCTGCTGTACATACAATAACCCATCCTCATTCATTTACGGTAGGGAGAGCAAATCAGGGATAGGAAACCAGGGACAGGGCTCAATCCAGCCTTCACATCACTGGGCTAAGCAAGAGTAACTGCTGTTTAGTCATCAGTGACCGTAAAGTCAGCACAGGTCTGCAGGGGGCATCCAGCCAGCTGTGAATTTTCATTTCATTTCTACATGCATCTTAGGGCTGGAATTTCTGCGTGTAATTTAGGGGTAAATTTAGAGCATGAAGAAGTGAATAGAATTTCACCAGTTCCAGAAATAGTAAGATCATTGGTATTTGAGTACTGATGTGTTTTGTGAAATCCACAGATGGAAAGAGCGTGACCTTCATTAATCTCTGACTTGCACAGGGAGTCCCAGTAATTTCCCTTATGACTTCAGAGCTCAAAGTAAAGGTTTTAAGTGTCTCTTGAAAAAAATCCTTCTTTTGTTAGAATCATAATTTGAGGTGGAAGGTCATTTGGTTAAATCTTGCATGTAAAGTAGGACCAACTTCAAACTTAGAAGTTGTTATACTCTCCTTAACTTGGCCGTGCAATTATAGTGCCTGATAGGCATTTATCTGGTCTTCTGTAAAGCATTTGACACGGTCCCCTACAATAACATTCTCTTTAAATTGGAGAAATGGATTCAATGGGTAGACTGTAAGGTGGATAAACAATTGGTTAGATGGCTGCATCCAGAGGGTGTGGGTCAATGGCTCAGAGTCCCAATGGACATCAGTGACAAGGAATGTCCCTCAGTGATCTGTAGTGGGACCAGCACTCTTTAATATCTTCATTAATGACACAGACAAAGGCATGAAGTGCACCCTCAGCACATTTGCAGATGGCACCAAGCTGGGTGGTGCAGTTGACACACCTGAAGGATGGGATGCCATTCAGAGGGGTCTGGATGCCATGAGGGAAGTGGTCCATGAGAACATTATGAGGTTTAACAGGACCAAGTGCAATGTGCTGCACTTGAGTTGGGGCAACCCCTGGAATCAGTCCAGGTGAGGGATGAACAGATCAAGGGCAGCCCTGCCCAGCAGGACTTGGGGGTGCTGGTGGATGGGAGGCTAGACATGAGCTGGCAATGGGCACTCACAGGCCACAAAGCCGAACAGGTCCTGGGCTGCATCCAAAGCCCTGTGATTCTGCCCCTCTACTTTGCTCCAGTGAGGCCCCACCTGCAGTGCTGCATCCACCTCTGGGGTCCCCAGCACAGAAAGGCTATGGACCTGTTGGAGCAAGGCTAGAGGAGGCCACCAAGATGATTAGCAGGATGGAGTACCTCTCCTGTGAGGAAAGGCTGGGAGATTTGGTTTTGTTCAGCCTGGAGGAAAAAAAAGGCTTTGGGGTGACCTAATTGCAGCATTCCAGTACCTGAAGGGTGCCTACAAGAAAGATGGAGAGAGAGTTTTTGAGTTTTTACAAGGACATGTAGGGACAGGACAAGGGGGAATGAGTTTAACATGAGTTTAACTGAAGGAGAGTCGATTTAGGTTAGATATGAGAAAGAAATTCCATTGTGTGAAGGTGTTGGGCCCAGAGAAACTGGGAATGCCCCTGGAAGTGTTCAAGGCCAGGCTGGATGGAACACTGAGCAACCTGGTCTAGTGGAAAGAGGCCCTGCTCACAGTATGGGGCTTTGAACTAGATGATCTTAAAGGTTCCTTCCAACCCAAACCATTCTATGATTCTATGCAGAAGAGATCTCACTCATCTCTGTTTTCAACTCTATCATCCATCAGGCTGGCCTGAAATGTGAGGAATTAATTGTACATAGGCATGCAGGCCTACGCAGCTTGTAGGCAACCTAAAAACAGATGGAGTAGTTGTAGTGTCTGAAGTCCCCAAAATCTGTGATAAGCATACAGAAGTCTAGCACAAGAGAACAGTGTAAAGGAAACAACACCATTCCTGTAGGCTGTAAACAGGCACATGTCATACAAGCTATACCATGTGCATTGCTGGTTTAACAAGTGATTCTAGGAACATATTAACTCCCTAACTCAGAAGCCAGTGATGTTTGATGTTTAAGTTAAAATCACCCAAGCCTTTGTAACTCAGGAAGAAGCTATAGAACAGGTTTTATCCCTCAAGAACCCAGATTCAGGTGTGGTTGAACAACTTAGTCATGCAGCTCAGAGGGACTCACTAAAAATGATGAGCACTGAACATGAAGGCTCTGCTGTCACTTCCTGGCTACTTAGACCTCCATGTCACAATGCCCACAAGAATCACATTTTCATATATTTGAGAATACTGACTGAGCTTTTTTTCTTCAAGCTCATCAAGTGCTTAGTCATGGTTTGCCTTTCCTCACAGCAGGAGATGCCAAGAGAAACCTGAAGGTCATTACAATGCAAGTCTGTAGGTTTTCCTTCCCACCTAACTCTAAAAATTAAGGAAAGCTATCTGGAAGCTAAGGAGAATGCTAGATGGTCAGCACCACACAGCAACAGTCCCTGCAGGTCACTGAGCACCAAGTGCACACAGCCCTCCTCTGGGCATACACAGAGCTGGCCATGCCATGCTAGTAATGCAGAGGGTCAGCTCTGAGTCTCCTTCTCTTGCTGGGTACAGCACTGCAAAGGCAACCAAACAATCATATGTCCTCAACCTCACCCTGAACAGGAAAATTCTCCAAACATTTGCCTGGTTGTTTGACTCCAAGTTCACCTCTGAGCATTGACCAACACAGGAGCTTCCCAGGTGACTCTGTGACTCAGAACCACTCTTGTCTGGTTTCTCTGACACTTGTTCCTCCAGAAAACCTCCTGTTGCTACCAGCAGTAAATTATCTGTGTTGCTACACACCCTCCAGGAAACTATTCAAACCTGTGAATAAAGAGGTGGGACCACATTTCTTTTCATTGCTCCCCTTCTATGCTATGAGACTATTTGGGCAAACAAGTTCACTTTGCATGATGTAACTCAGCCTGAATTGTTCCCTCTCTGGGAATTGATTTTCCTCAAAACTAGGCAGAATTACATTTTTAGGATCTATTGTAATAAACTCATTAAGCTAAACACTTTGGTTTTAGAAGCATTAATGGGTAATGATTTATCATTTATAATTAATGATCAATTAAAGAAAAAGCTTGTTGAGGAAAAATGCCTTTTAGAAGTTCAAGTCCAAGGCTGCTGGCCTCTTTCACAGCAAGTCAGTTCCTACCAGTCATGCAGAAGTGGCATAGTAATACCCCTGTCGGTAGGCACAATCACTTCTCCACACTTTATCTTTACTTCTGACCCAAGAAACCAGCAAAACATGCTTACCAGACTGGAGGTCTGTATTCTGAAACCTTGTGGCCATACTGAGACCACTGGCTGACAAAATTTAGAGGTGTCCTTAATGCTACATCCATCACAGATAGACCATTTTTCTGTTCTTTAGGAGAAAACTCAGAGCTGGGAGAAAGTGGAGCAATGCTTTGCTGCAGGATCAAGCTCTGCGTTAGACTAGACCAGCTTCTCTCCATGTCATTCAAAATCAGTAAATACAAATCTAAATTGAATCTTTAGGGTGTTTTTGGTGACTATGAGTTATGAGTAATCCTGGACCATGCTCCATGTACAGGAAGGAATGACAATCACAGCCTCTGGCTCCATGGCTGAGTGATGAAGTTAGTGAGAAACTTGTGCTGGATTTCTACAGTGGAAAGGCTGGGACTGCCCAGTTTTCCATCCGCATCCTCTACCACCACACCATCATCATCCTTTCTTAAATAGAAAAAAAATAAACAAAACCAACCCTTTTACCCACTTTGTATTATTGGAACATTGGGTAGAGCTACACCAGCTGAAACAAGCAGCCTTGGGATGGCAGTTCCTTTGCTAACTAGAGAAGAGGGATAGCAGAGGTGCACAGCAGATGTCCAATGTTCAAGCCAGTCAGGCATAAGTGTGAGCAGGTGCTTGTGCAGCCCATTCCTGCAGCACTAGTCCCAGTTAATAAATTCTGCCAAGAAGCTGAACTCACAGGCCAGGCCAAATAACAAAGCCCATACCAGAGAGGAAACCTGGCAGGCAGGTGCCTGCCCCATGCCTTGTGGACACAGGCTTGAGCCTGAGCTAACTGAAATATTAGAGCCATGTTTTGCAGAAAAAATATGCTTGCTATAATTAAGAATCTGGGCTACATCAAAGGTTTCCACTGCTAGCCAATGGAAATTCACTGTGGTGGGTAAAGTATCTTTTATACATGAGGTGGATGGTGCCAGGAACATAGGAAATGGTGCCTGACTATTCACAATTTATGGTCTGTAAATGTGTGACACCTAAACCATTTTACCCAACACCAGTATTACTTTTTCACATGTTTTTCTTTCCATTATTCCCAGGCCAAATGTTCTTGTTTCAATTTATGCTTGCTGTTTATTGTCCTCCCACCACTTAACTTACCACTGAGAAGAGCCTGGCTTTGTCTTCTTGAAGACACCCTCAGAGGTGCTGGCAGGCTGCTATCAGGTACACCTGAAGCCACCTCCTCTCCAGGCTGCATTAATCCAGTTCCTCTATGTCCTCCATGTGTGCCTCTGACTCCAGCCATTCTGGGGAGTCTCAGCTAAACCTGGCTCCAATTCCTCCCTGCCTTTCCTGGAGGGGCTCAAAAGGACACAGTGCCTAGATGTGGTCTGACAGGAGCTGAGCAGGAGCATAACCCCTTCCCACAAGCTCCTGGCTGTGCTCTCTCCAGGGCACCTTCTTTGCTGCCAGGCACACTCCTGATGCACAGGTGCTGTGTGCTGTCTGCCAGGACTCTCCAGAGCCCTTGCAGAAAAGCCAGTCACCTCTGTATTGGTGGGAATGCTGACAGGAACTTTGCATTTGTTCTTGCTCAATTTCATA